>NW_004444220.1:1144648-1203293 GCF_000243295.1 Trichechus manatus latirostris
GAAATTTTTGAAATGGTGTATCTTTGGCTATGTGTATTTTCACCAAAAAAAAAAATAGGTTGAGAAGTTAGGGGGTTAATATCTTATGGGGTTGTTAACCAATGCCATAAAACAACATGTGTACTACTGTTTCATGAGAAACTATTTGTTCTGTAAGCCTTCACCTGAAGTACAATAAAATAAAAAGTGTTCCTAAGTAGTTTATTCCTTTAGTTGCTTTTGCATATATTAATTTTTCCTTAATTTTCTTTTCATCTAGCTCATTGCTGATATATAGAAACTAAACTGGTTTTGTGTGTTGACCTTGTACCCTGCCACTTTGGTGAATTAATTAATTATTTTTAAAAGCTTTATTGTAGTATCTTTGTTTTTCTATGTATAGGATCATGTCATTTGCAAAAAGGGATAGTTTTGCATCCTTCTCCCAATTCGGATACTGCTTATTTTTTATTTGTTTGTTTAGCCTAATTGCTCTGGCTAGGACTTCCAAAACAATGTTGAATACCAATGGTGAGAGTGGCCATCCTTTGTCTTGTTCCTAATCTTAATGAGAAGTCTCTCATTCTTTCTCCTTTGAGTATGATGTTAGCTGTGGGTTTTCCATAAATGCCCTTTATTATATTGAGGAATTTACCTTCCATTCCTATTTTACTGAGTGTTTTTTATTATGAAAGGGTGTTTAATTTTGTCAGATGCATTTTTCTGCATTTCTTAAGATGATCATGCCGTTCTTTCCACTTATTCTGTTAATGGGGTGTATTACCTTGGTTGATTTTCTAATGTTGGACCATGCTTACATTCTAAGATAACTCCCACTTAATCATGGTGTATAAAAATCCTTTTAATATATTTTTGAATTCCGTTTACTAGTATTTTATTAAGTATTTTTGCATCTATGTTCATTAGGGATATTAATCTGTAGATTTCTTGTGGTGTCCTTGTCTGGCTTTGGTATCAGAGTAATACTCGCTTAATACAATGTGTTCGGAACAGGGCTTCGAACCACTTCAAACCAGTTCAGTCATGGCCAAGGAAGCGAAACAGGGACAGACCTGAAGTTTAACAATTTGGCAGATTCAGCACGGTACCTGGAGCAGGGAAAAGCCCTGGAATGGGAGACTCAGAAGAGGCATAGTGAGCCCTTTCCGGAGCCTGATACATAAAATTGGATCGTTGGTAGGACTGTAGGAGAGCAACACACATTCAAAGCGGTGCGGTTGGCTGCCATCTTTGAGCAGGGTGCTGCTATCTTTGAGTAGGGCAGTGCTGCTTTGGATTGTGCTCAGAATCCGAGGGCAAGAGATTTGGTTGCTGTGCAATGTGTATGCTGCCCTTGTTCTCTAAGAGGGAGATTAAGATTCTACCAGGGTTTGACCCATAATTTTTTTCCTGTTCTGGCTATCTTTCAGTTTCAACATAACTTTAAAAAGTCAGGTTTGTTATAGTGATGCTTCTTCAGCCATGACAACCAGGCAGAATTGGTTCAAAGCCCTGGTTAGGTAGGAAGTGTTCCCTGCTCTTCTATTTTTTTGGAAAAGTTTAAGTACGATTGGGGTCACTTCTATAATTGTTTGGTAGAATTCCCCCCAATGAAGCAATGTCATGCAAGAATTTCTTGTTGGGAGGTTGTTAATTACTGATTCTGTCTCTTGTTATGGGTCTATTGAGATCCATTATTTCTTCATGAGTCAATCTGGGGAGTTGATGTGTTTCAAGAAATTTGTCCAGCAGGTGGGACCAAGGTGGCAGAATAGTTAGACACTTCATGTCATCCCTCTTATAACAAAGACCCAAGAAAACAAGTTAATTGGGTATATATGACAATCTAGGAACCCTAATCATCAAAGACAAAACTGAAGAATCAGACTGAGTGACAGGTGGAAGGAGAGACCATTCAAAAACAGTGGAAAAGGGGAATTACAGATCGTGGGATTGCCAGTGTCCTGCTAGCTGAATCTGTGCAGTGCACAAGTTGAGGCAAGCAGCAGCGTCCCAAGCCGAAACCCACCCCATCTGGAGCAGCCAAGCAGCAGCGAATTTGCACATATCTCCAGAACCAAACAAGAGTGACACCAGATCTGCTAAAGTTAAATGCACATTCCCAAACCATCTTACATGCACCATAACCCTCCCCTACACCAGAGCTCCGAGGCTGAGGAGCATTCCCTTCTCCTCAACCATCCTCTCCCCCTCTCACACCAGTTCCTTGGCATTCAACATCACCACACCACCCCAATCCAGGAATTCACGGCTGGCTCCTTTTTCACCAGCCACTGGCATAGAAGGTCCACAGACTTTCAGTGCCCTTCACCCCACCTGTTACCCACCCCAGAGCCTTGCAGGCTGGCTGAACACCACACGCCCCCCTTAGGACAAAATGGGCAGGTCATTCACCTGAAGCCCGTTTTCACCTGGAGCAATCAAGTGGGAGCTACGGATTTGTGACATTCAAGACTGCTCACCCCCTAAGAAGGTGCCTTACCCACACACACGGGGGGCCTGAGGGCTGACAATACCACCCATTCCATCTAGCTGGCCACAACAGGAGCTGAGAATTAGTGTTGCCTCCCAATCCCTGCAGCCAATGGCACTAGGCGCCCAAGGACTGGCTCTACAACTTATCCACTACACCCTCTAGAGGACAGGGGCACACCTCCATCCAGGAACCCGGGGGGAAGCTGACAGCCCCTAGCCTTGCCCTCCACATTGCCCCCCACTGCAGCAAAAGACCTATGCCTGCTCCGAACACCCCCACGCAGACCTGCCTGCCCAGGACTGTAGCTGAGAGTCTCTGCACCACATTTTCATTGACCGATGACCCAGGCAACTGCGCCATGACCAAGTGAGTGGCAGAGCACATACAACACACAACCCAACAACCAGGGAGGACATGCCCTGCACCAAGCCAGCTGACCAGCAGGACAGATTTATCACTTCACCAAAAATTTCACATATATCTTCAGCACCCCCACAAAAACAGTGAACAGACTCCCGGACTCACACACGTAGTAGCTGCTCTGACCACCTCAAGAGAGAAGGTGAGAGCTTCAATGATGCTAATGACCAGAGCAGCACACACATCCAGCCTACTTGGACAGATAAAAACAAAACAAAAATACAGGATGCAGTAAACAAAAATACAGTAAATAAATAAATATAATAACTTACTGATACCTTGGAGACAACAGTCAATATCAAATCATATAAAGAAGCAGGACAAGGTGTCTCCAGCAAGTGACCAAAATAAAGAACCAGAAAACATATTGAAGGATGAAAAAGCAATGGAACTACCTGATAAAGAATTCAGAAGACTAATATACAGAGCTCCCCAAGAGGTCAAGAAGGAGAGCAAGCAAAACACAAACCAAACCAAGGAACACACAGAAAAAGCAATAGAAGAATTCAGGAAAACGTGGGCAGGGCCAAGATGGCAGAGTAGTCAGATGCTTCCTGTGGTCCCTCTTACAACAAAGACTCAAAAAACAAGTGAATCGATTATGTATGACAATCTAGGAGCCCTGAACATCAAAAGCAAAGTTAAGGAATCAGACTGAGTGGCAGGGGGAGGGAGAGATGGTTTGGAAACAGCAAGCAGTTGCCAGACCTGACCCGGCAGGAGCCGGTGCACTTCAGGCTCGATTGGCTCGTTTAAACGGTGAGGCAAGCACTGGCATTTGGGAGGCATTTTGCCCATCGGGATAGACCCAGCGGCAGAGAGTCTATTCGGGCATCCAGAACCAGTGAAAAGCAGTGCTCAATCAGCAAAAGGTAAGTACTTGCATCTGACCTACACTTGGGGAAAAACCTCTCTCCCATTTACCTAACACCTCCCCACTCTGCACTGGGTCCCGGGATGGCTTCAGCGATTGCCCCCAGACACCCTTTTAGCTCAGTGGTGAAGTTACCTCCGAGGTTCACTCTTCAGCCTGGGAGTGGACAGCCCTGTAAAACCACTTCACCATATAGCTGAAAACAGTTGAAGTTACACTTCAGGTATATACACTGTTGTACTGTGGTAATGAGGGCCTACGCTATTGAAATGAGCCCACACAGGTGTATGCAGGGGTGAAAGGCATTCAAAGTCCGTGGACTGGTTATGTCTGTGCCTAGGCAAAGGAGCTATGCCTACCCTGAGTTTCTGGCTTAAGAGATCCAGCAGATTATTTTTTCCCTGTTTGTTAATTTGTTCCTTCAGATACAATGCAATCCCTATCCAAATTCCAATGGCATTTTTTAATGATATGGAGAAACAAATCACCAATTTTATATGGAAAGGGAAGATGCCCCAGATAGGTAAGGCATTACTCAAGAAAAAGAACAAAGTGGGAGGCCTCACAATACCTGATTTTAGAAACTGTTATATTGTCATGGTAGTCAAAACGGTTGGTACTGGTACAACAACAGATACATAGACCAATGAAATAGAATTGAGAATACAGATGTAAATTCATCCACCTATGAGCAGCTGATATTTGACAAAGGCCTGAAGTCCATTAATTGGGGAAAAGACAGTCTCTTTAACAAATGGTGCTGGCATAACTGGATATCCATCTGCAAAAAACTGGAACAAAACCCATACCTCACATCATACACAAAAACTAACTCAAAATGGATCAAAGACTTAAATATCAAATCGAAAATGATAAAGATCATGGAAGAAAAAATAGGGACAATGCTAGGAGCCCTAATACATGGTATAAACATAATACAAAAGATTACTAACAATGCACAAACACCAGAAGAGACACTAAATAACTGGGAGCTCCAAAAATCAAACACTTGTGCTCATCAAAAGACTTCACCAAAAGAGTCAAAACACATCCTACAGACTGGGAAAAAAATTTTGGCTATGACAAATCCGATTGGAGTGTAATGTCTAAAATTTACAAAATACTGCAAAACCACGGTAACAAAAAGACAAATAATTAAAAAATGGACAAAGTATATGAACACACACTTCACCAAAGAAGGCATTCAGGCAGGTAACAGACACATGAGGAAATGCTCATGATTATTATCCATTAGAGAAATGCAAATCAAAACTACTATGAGATACCGTCTCACCCCAACAAGGCTAGCATTAATCCAAAAAACACAAAATAATAAATGTTGGAGAGGTTGTGGAGAGACTGGAACCCACTTTGGAAGTTGATTTGGTACTTCCTTAAAAAGCTACAAGTAGAAGTTCCATATGATCCAGCAATCTCAGTCCTTGGAATATACCCTAGAGAAATAAGAGCCATCACACGAATAGATAAATGCACACCCATGTTCATTGCAGTACTGTTCACGGTAGCAAAAAGGCGGAAACAACCTAGGTGCCCATCAACGGATGAATGGATAAACAAATTATGGTATATTCACACAATGGAATACTATGGAATGATAAAGAACAATGATAAGTCCTCGAAACATCTCATAATATGGATGAATCTGGAAGGAATTATGCTGAGTGAAATTAATCAGTCACAAAAGGACAAATATTTTACAAGACCACTATTATAATAACTTAAAAATTTTTTAAAACATAAACATTCTTTAATGGATATGATGTTGGGGAGGGAGGGAGAGGGGTGTCTTAGTCATCTAGTGCTGCTATAACAGAACCACCACAAGTGGATGGTTTTAACGAAGGGAAGTTTATTTCCTCACAGTTAAAGTAGGCTAAAAGTCCAAATTCAGGGCATTAGCTCCAGGGGAAGGCTTTTTCTCTCTGTTGGCCTTCTTCTCTTTGGTGTTCCCCCGGACTAGGAGCTTCTCTGTGCAGGGACCCTGGTCCAAAGGATGTGCTCTGCTCCCGGCACTGCTTTCTTGATGGTATGAGGTCCCCCTGTCTCACTGCTCACTTCTGTCTTTTATATCTCAAGACATTGCCTCAGGATACAATCCAATCTTGTAGACTGGGTCCTGCCTCACTAACACAACTGCCGCCCATCCTCCCTCATTAACATCATAGAGGCAGGATTTACAACATATAGGAAAACCACATAATACCAGGAATCATGGCCCAGCCAAATAGATACACACATTTTTTGGGGGACATAATTCAATCCATGACAAGGGATATTCACTAACTAGATAGTAGACAAGAATTAGATGAAGGGAAGGACAACACACACTACAGTGGAAGTCAGCACAACTGGACTAAACCAAAGCTAAGAGGTTTCCTGAATACAGCCAAACACTTCGAGGGACAGAATAGCATGGGCAGGGGTCTAGGGACCATGGTTTCAGGGGACATCTAGGTCAACTGGCGTAACAGTTAATTAAGAAAATGTTATGCATCCCACTTTGGTGAATGGTGTCTGGAGTCTTAAAAGCTAACGAATGGCCATCTAAGATGCATCAATCGGTCCCAACCCACCTGGAGCAAAGGAGAATGAATAACACCAAAGACACAAGGTAAGTATTAGCCCAAGAGACAGAAAGGGCCACATAAACCAGAGACTTCATCAGCCTGAGACCAGAAGAACTAGATGGTGCCCAGCTACCACCAGTGACTGCCCTGACAGGGAACACAACAGAGAGTCCCTGATGGAGCAGGAGAAAAGTGGGGTGCAGAACTCAAATTCTGGTAAAAAGACCATACTTAATGGGTTGACTGAGACTGGAGGGGTCCCAGAAAACATAGCCGCCAGACTCTCTGTTAGCCCAGTACTGAAACCATTCCTGAAGCCAACTCTTCAGACAAAGATTAGACTGGACTATGGGACATAAAATGATACTCAGGAAGAGTGTGCTTCTTGGCTCAAGTAGATACATGAGACTAAATTGGCAGCTCCTGTCCAGAGGTGAAATGATAAGGCAGAGAGGGTCAGGAGCTGGTTGAATGGACACAGGACATCTGGGGTGGAAAGGAGGAGTGTGCTGTCACATTATAGGGAGAGCAACTAGGGTCACATATCAATGTTTATATATAAAATTTGTATGAGAGACTAACTGGAATTGTAAACTTTCACTCAAAGCACAAGATTAAAAAAAGGAAAAAAAAAGTAAAATTTAAAACGGAAAGAACAAAAGAATTCAGAAAAAGAATACAAGTATAAAACGACAAAATAAACACATTGCTAGAGACCACACAGAAGCCACATCAGGAGATCCAAAATATTAACAATAAAATTTCAGAATTAGAGAACTCAATAGAAAGTCATCAGAGCATGATTGAGACAATGGAAGTCAAAGTTAGTGAGATTGAAGTTAAATCCTTTGAGAACAATTTATTTGAGAAATAAACAGAAAAAAAAATGAAGAAAGCCTTAGAATTATGTGGGATCCTATTAAGAAGAAGAACCTACGAGTGACTGGAGTACCAGAAGAGAGGGAGATAACGGAAATCAAGATACAATTGTTGAAGATTTGATGCAGAAAACTTCCCTAATATCATGAAAGAAGAGACTATTTATCCAAGAAACTCAACGAACCCATACAGGATATAACCCAAAAGAAAGTCATGAAGACATATCATAATCAATCTTCCCAAAACCAGAGACAAAGAAAAAATCCTTAGAGCAGCTAGGGATAAATGAAAAGTCATCTAAAAAGGAGAACCAATAAGATTAAGCTCTGATTACTCAGCAGAAACCATGCAGGCAAGAAGGCAATGGGATGACCTATATAAAGCCTTGAAGGAAAAAAATTGCCAGGAAGGAAAAAATATATCTAGCAAACAACAACCAAAAAAGAGCAGGAATGTCAATGGCAATATTAATATATGATGAAATAGAGTTTAAAGTAAAATCCACCATAAAGCATAAGGAAGGACGCTATATAATGTTTAAAGGTCAATACATCAGGAGGACATAACCATAATAAATATATACACACCCAATGACAGGGCTCCAAAATACATTTTTTTAAAAAAAGGCATTGAAAAGGGAAATAGTTCCAGAATAATAGAGACTTCAACACATCATTTTCTGTGAAGGACAGTATATCTAGAAAGAAACTCATTAAAGATACAGAAGATCTAAATGCTGCAATCAACCAACTCGACTTCATAGACATATAAAGAACACTTCACCTAACAGCAGCAAAGGATACATTCTTCTCCAATGCACATGGAACATTCTTCAGAAGAGACCACATTTTAGGCCACAGAGCAAGCCTTAACAGAATCCAAAACATCAAAATAATAGAAAGATCTTCTCTGCTCATAATGCCATAGAAGTAGAAATCAATTACAGAAATAGCAAGGAAAAAAAATCAAATACATAGAAACTGAAAAACACCTTGCTTGAAAACTACTTGGTAATAGAAGAAATCAAGGATGGAATTAAATAAAAATCATAGAATGAAATGAGAATAAACACACATCTTACCAAAACCTTTGGGACACAGCAAAAGCAGTGCTTAGAGGTCAATTTATAGCAATAAACACACACATCAAAAAATAAGAAAGGGCCAAAATCAAAACATTAATCCTCCAACTCAAACAAATAGAAAGTAGGAAAAGATGCCCACAGGCACGTGAAGAAAGGAAATAATAAAGATTAAAGCAAAAATAAATGAAATAGAGACTGAAAAACGATAGAATCAACAGGGTCAAAAGTTGGTTCCTTGAAAAGATCAACAAAATCGATAAGCCACTGGCCAAAGCAAGAAAAGAAAAACAGGAGAGGAAGCAAATAACGTGAATAAGAAATGTGACAAGAGATATCACAACAGACCCAAATGAAATACAAAGGATCATAACAGAATACTATGGAAAAATGTACTCTAAAAAATTTGAAAACCTAAAGGAAATGGACAAATTTCTAGGAACACATTACCTTCCCAAACGAACAGAAACTGAGATAGAAAAACTAAACAGACCCATAACGAAACAAGAGATTGAAGAGGTAATAAAAAAAACTCCCGCCCCCCCTTCAAAAAAAAAAAAAAGCCCTGGCTTGGACGACTTCAATGGAGAATTCTACTAAACTTTCAGAGAAGAGCTAACACCAGTACTACTCAAGCTATTTCAGAGCATAGAAAAGGGAGGAATACTCCTGAACTAATTCTATGAAGTGAGCATAACCCTGATACCAAAGTTAGGCAAAGACACCACAAAAAAAAAAAATTACAGAACAATAGCCCTCATGAACATTAACGCAAATTCTGAACAAAATTCTAGCCAATAGAATTCAACTGCATATCAAGAATATAATACATCATGACCAAGTGGAATTTATACCAGGTATGCAGGGTTGGTTCAACATTAGAAAATCAATCAACGTAATCCACCATGTAAACAAATGAAAAAAACCTCGTGTTCTTACCAGTCAACGCAGAAAAGGCATTTGACAAAGTTCAACACCCATTCCTGATAAAAAACTCTCAGCCAAATAGGAATAGAAGGGAAATTCCTTGATATAATAAAGGACATTTATACAAAACCAACAGCCAACATCATTCTAAATGGAGAGAGACTGAAAGCATTCCCCTTGAGAACGGGAACTCTACAAGGATGCACTTTATCAGCACTCTTATTCAACATTGCGCTGGAGGTCCTAGCTAGAGTCATAAGGTAAGAAAAAGAAATAAAGGGCATCCAAATTGGTAAGAAAGAGATAAAACTGTCCATATTCACAGATCATATGATCTTATACTCAGAAAACCCCAAAAATCAACCAAAAGAAAAACTACTTACAGACAGAAAACTCCAAGGAATCGACAAGAAATAATAGATTTCAGCAAAGTAGGAAGAGACAAGATTAACATACAAAAATTCATTGGATTCCTGTACACCAAGAAAAAGAACTTTGAAAAAGAAATCACTAAATCAATACCATTTACCATGACCCCCAAGAAAATAAAGTACTTAGGAATAAATCTAACCAGGGACATAAAAGACCTATACAAAAAAACTACAAAACACTACTGCAAGAAACCAAAAGAGGCATACATAATTGGAAAAACATATCATGCTCATAGATGGGAAGACTCAACATTGTGAAAATGTTACTTCTACACAATGTGATCTACAGATACAATGCAATCCCAATCCAAATTCCAACAGCATTCTTTAACGAGATGGAGATACAAATAACCAACTGTATATGGAAAGGGAAGAGACACCGAATAAGTAAAACACTACTGAAGAAGAAGAACAAAGTGGGAGACCTCACACTACCTGATTTTAGAATGTATTATACAGCCACGGTAGTCAAAACAGCCTGGTACTGGTATGACAAGAGACACAGAGATCAAAGGAACAGAATTGAGAACCAGACGTAAATCCATCCATGAGCAGCTGATATTTGACAAAGGCTCAAAGGCTGTTAAATGGGGAAAAGACAGACGCTTTAACAAATGGTGCTGTCATAACTGGATATTCATCTGTAGAAAAATGAAACAGGACCCATATCTCACACCATACAACAAAAACTAACTCAAAATGGATCAAAGACCTAAATATAAAATCTAAAACAATAAACATCATGGAAGAAAAAATAGGGACAATGCAAGGAGCCCTAATACATGGCATGAATAGGATGCAGCCATAAGTACAATGCACAAACACCAGAAGAGAAACTATATAACTGGGAATACATAAAAATAAAATACTTATGCTCATCAAAAGACTTCACCAAAAGAGTAGAAAGAGAACCTGCAGATTGGGAGAAAATTTTGGCTATGACGTATCTGACAAGGATCTAATCTCTGAAATCTATGAGATATTGGAACACTTCGACAACAAAAAGGCAAATAATCCTATTAAAAAATGGGCAAAGTATATGAACAGACACCTCACCAAAGAAGACATTCAGGTGGCCAACAGACACATGAAGAAATGCTTGAGATCATTAGCCATTAGAGAAATGCAAATCAAAACTACATTGAGATACCATCTCACCCCGACAATACTGGCACTTATCTATGAAACACAAAATAACAAATGTTGGAGAGGTTGTCGGGAGATTGGAACACATGCACTGCTGGTGGGAATGTAAAATGATACAACCATTTTGGAAAATGATATCATGTGATTCAGCAATCCCACTCCTAGGAATATACCCTAGAGAAATAAGAGTTTTCCCACAAATAGACATATGCACACCCATGTTCATTGCAGCATTATTCACAACAGCAAAAAGATGGAAACAACCTAAGTGCCCTTCAACAGATGAATGGATAACAAATTATGTTGCATATACACTATGGAATACTATGCAACAATAAAGAACAATGATGAATCCATGAAACATCTCACAACATGGATGAATCTGGAGGGCATTATGCTGAGTGAAATAAATTAGTCACAGAAGGACAAATATTGTATGAGACCACGATTATAAGAACTCAAGTTTTAAACACAGAAAAAAGCATTCTTTGATGGTTATGAGGATGGGGAGAGGGGAAGGAAAAACACTAACTAGATAGTAGACAAGTGTCAACTTCCTTAAAGGGAAGGACAATACACAATATAGGGGAAGTCAGCACAACTGGACCAAAGCAAAAGCATAGAAGTTTCCTAGATACATCCAAACATTTTGAGGTACCGAGTAGCTGGGGCTGGGGCCTCGAGACCATAGTCTCGAGGGACATCTAGGTCAACTGGCATAATACATAAAGAAAATGTTCTACTTCCACTCTGGTCTGTAGCATCTGGGGTCTTAAAAGCTTGTGGGCCACCATCTAAGATACATCTATTGGTCCCATCCCACCTAGAGCAAAGGAGAATGAAGAAAACACATGAAAAATATTAGCCCAAAGGACTAAAGGCCCTCATGAACTAGAGACTCCACCAGCCTGAGACCAGAAGAACTAGATGGTGCCTACCACCAAGGACTGCCCTGAGAGGGATCACAACAGAGAGTCCCAGGCAGAGCAGAAGAAAAATGTAGAACAGAATTCAAATTCATGAAAAATGACCAGACTTACCTGTCTGACAGAGACTGGAGGAACCCCCAAAACTATACCCCTGAATGCTTTGGTAACCCAGAACTGAAACCATTCCCTAAGCCCTTTTCAGACAAAGATTAGACAAACCTATGAAACAAAAAATAACACGTGAGGAACGTGCTTCTTAGTTCAATCAAATATACAAGACCAACTTGGCAGCTCTTGTCCAAAAGTGGAGCAGGAAGGCAGGAAGGGACAGGAACTGGACGAATGGGCACAGGGAACCCTGGGATGGAAAGAAGGACCAGGTTGTCACATTGTGAGGATTGCAACCAATGTCACAAAACAATATGTGTATAAACTTTTGGATTAGAAATTAGCTTTAGGTATAAACTTTCACCTAAAGCACAGTTAAAAAAAATAAAAATGACCACACTTTATTAGACCTCTCTTATTAGAACAGGCAAGTAATGAAAAGCAAATACTCAAGTTTTTCAGAAAACATTATCTTTCCACACAAATGACCTTGTCTCAGGATATATTTTGGTATTAGTCCTATAGATAGTCATTTAATAGAATAGAATAGAATTTAAACTACCCCTGTGCTAGGTGTATCATACTTCTTGATTTATGTCCTCCAAAAAGAGATGTTGAAGCCCTAATTTCCAATACCTATGAATGGGACTTATTTGGAAATAGCATCTTTGCATATGTAATTAGTTAGGTTAACATGAGACCATACTGGAGTAGGGTGGCCCCTAATCCAATATGACTGGTGTCTGTATAAGCAGAGAAGAGACAGAGATAATACCATGTGATGACAGAGGCCAAGATTAGAATGATGCTATTACAAGCTAAGGAATGCCTGGGGCTACCAGAAGCTGAATCAAAGTCAAGGAAGGAGCATGGCCCTGCTGACACCTTGATTTTGGACTTTTGGCCTGTACAACTATGAGAGAATAAATTTCTGTTGTTTAAAAAAAAAACTTAGAAGAAAACACTGAAAAAGAGCTAAAGGGAATCAGGAAAACAATACAAGGGCAAAACAAGAATTTCAATAAAAAGATAGAAATTTAAAAAAAAAAACAAAGTACTGGAGCAGAAAAGTACAACAGCAGTAATAAAAAATTATCTGAAGGGGCTCAACAGCAGATTTGAACTAGCAGAAGAAAGAATTGGATAACTTGAATATAGGACACTTCAGAATATGCAGTCCCAAGAACAAATATTTAAAAAGAATGAAGAATAATGAACAAAGCTTAAGAGATCTGTGGGACACCATCTAGTGGAATAATATATGCATAATTAAGAAGGAGAAGAGAGAGAAGGGGACAGAAAGAATTTTTGAAGAAATAATGGCTTTCAATTTCCCAAATCTGTCAATAGGCACGAACTTACACATCCACGAATCTCATTGAACTCCAAATAGGATAAATACAGAAAGTGTCA
This sequence comes from Trichechus manatus latirostris, assembly GCF_000243295.1. Classification (NCBI taxonomy): domain Eukaryota; kingdom Metazoa; phylum Chordata; class Mammalia; order Sirenia; family Trichechidae; genus Trichechus; species Trichechus manatus. Next base: position 1,157,921 of record NW_004444220.1, read on the forward strand.
AACCAAGGCATGTTATAATCAAACTCTCGGAAACCAAGGAAAAAGAACACTGAGAACACTATGAGAGAAGAGAAGTATCATGTACAAAGGGTCCTCAATAAGATTAAGTGCCAATTTTTCCTCAGAAACAATGCAAGCAAGAGGGCAGTGGGATTGTCAAAGTCCTGAAAGAAAAGAACTGTCAGCCAAGAATACTATATCCAGCAAAATTTTGCTGTCTGCAAGAGACATGTCTTAGGCACAAAGATACAAAGAGGTTGAAAGTGAAAGAGTGGGAAAAAAAATTCCATGCAAATAGTAATCAAAAGAGAGCAGATGTGGATATTTAATATCAGAGAAAATAGACTAAGTCAAAATCTATTATAAGAGGCAAATAAAAATACTATATAATGATAAAAGTGTCAACCCATCTAGAAGATGGAACAAAGTCAAAATTGACTCGACAGCATCGGATTTTTTGTTGTTTTGTTTTTTAACCACACAGCCCCAAAATTTATAAACACTGACAGAATTGAAAGAAGTAATAGAAAGGTCTACAATAGTAGTTGGAGACTTTTAAATACACACATGCGAACTTCCTGTAAGATTGTAGCATGAGCAGTTTTTTGTTCCCATAGCCCCCACATGATCACTAAGAAAAAAAAACCCAGAAATCAGTAGACTCAAATCTGAAAGAAAAGCAATCGGAGAGATGCAGCAACTAAGCCAACACTGAATCAAGAAAAAGGTGACTTTGAAACAGTAGGAAAACTTTTATTTTTAACTGCCTTTGCTCCTCTCCCACCCTGGCTTGGCAACAACAGTAGCTGTGGTGACAGACAGTTGACTTTGCTCTCAGCAAGGTAGCCTGATCTCTAGCTCAGGAGGAGGTAGAGAATACTTTGCTATTCAACTGTTGTGTGTGTCTGATCTGATCTGTCTGGGAGATGCATAAAGAACTAAGACAGGACACTCTCCTCAGTTTGGCTTGCCTCAGAGCTTATGTGAGGCTAGGGGAAACAGCAAGCAATGCCTGCAGACTGTGATTGCCTTTAGCCTCCTGGGACTAAATAATGAAATTGAAGCATACAATTAATTAATTCCTAAGGGCTGAAAACACAATGTATACAGGGGAATTGAGAAAGCCACTTACATGCTCAGGAAAAAAATCATACACAGCAAATACCTAAGAAGACCATACTTTCACTTTGGGCTGAACGCTAAGCATCCTGCAAGCAAACATAAGTGTTGAAGGAAGGCCAAGAAACAGACCCAAGTTTCAAAGACTGAGAGAGCTTCCCTTCACCCAGGGTACAAGGAAATCTCTTTCAAAACACTAAATGTGCTTGGGCTGTAGAACAGGGAACTTAGTGTCCATGCATGTCCAGGAGGGCAGTCATTGCAAAAAAGTAGTTATGGGAGGTCACTGAGCAGACAGAGCTCTACAGCTTTCAACAAACTTAAAAAAAAAATCCTGGGGAAGGGGAAGAATCTTGAGTTTCCGAGGTAGCACATTTTAATATTCAAATGTCCCAGTATCACAAAAATGTCACAAGTCATACAAAGACAACAGGACCATTCAGTGAATAAAATAAAATCAAAGAAACCATCCATTTGGATACCCATCTAATGGGCAGTCTAGAAGACTTTAAAGCAACAGTATTAAATATTTTTAAAGAACTATAGAAAAATATAGACAAAACTAAATGAAGGCAGGAAAATCATACATGAACAAAAAATGTCAATAAAGATATAGACACTATAAAAAGGAACCAAACAGAATTACCTGAGCTGAAATATATAATAACTAACATAAAAAAAATCACTAGAGGGGCTCAACAGGAGCTGGCAGGAAAAGGAATTATTGAACAAGAGGTAAGACTTAATTTAAGCTGGCAGGAAAAAAGGAATTACTGAACTAGAGGATAAGACTATTGAAATTATTGAGTCAAAGAAGCAAAAAGAAAATAATGAAGAAAATGAACAGAACCTAAGGGAATTGTAGGACACCATCAAGCAAACCAACATATTCGTTACGGGAGTCCAAGAAGTAGAAGAGGCAGAGAAAGAAACAGAACAAATTTTTGAAGCAATAATGGCCAAAACTTCTCAAATTTAATGAAGGACACGAATCTGCACATTCAAGAAGCTCAATGAACTCCAAGTAGGGTAAACCCAGAGAGACCCACAATGAGGAACATTATAATCAAACTTTCAAAAACCAAAGATAAACCAGTAAGAGAGAAGCAAAACATCACATAAAAGGTATCTTCAATAAGATTAAGTGCCAGTTTCTCTTTATAAGCCATGAAGGCCAGAAAGCAGTGGGATGATAAATTTAATGTGCTGAAAGAAAACAACTGTCAACTAAGAATTCTATATGTGACAAACCTGTCCTCCAAGGTTGAGGGTGAAATTAAGACATCCCCAGGTTAACAAAAGTTGAGGGGGTTTGTTATGACTAGACCTGCCTTACAGTAACTCAAAGACATGAAGAAATAAAGATCTCTAACATCAGAGCCCCAGAATATGTGAAGCAAACACAGACAGAAAAGGATGGAGATATAGACAATTCTACAATAATAGTTGAAAACTTTAATACACCACTTTCAATAATGGGTGGAACATCTAGACAGAAGATCAATAAGTATATAGAGGAATTGAGTAGCATTATCAACCAATTAAATACATACGTGTAGAACATTTCACCCAAAACCAGCACAATACACATTCTTCTCCGTAAATAGAGCATAGATCATTTTCCAGGATAGACCATATGCTAGATCGCAAAACACGTCTCCACAAATTTAAAAAATTTGAAGTCATATAAAGTATCTTATTCATGCAGTAATCAAAACAGCCTGGTACTGGTATAATGATAAACATATAGACTATTGGAATAGAATTGAAAGTCTAGAAATAAAACCATATGTCTGTGGCCAATTGTTTTTTGAAAAAGGTGCTAAGTCCATTCATGAAGGAAAAATAGTCTCTTTAGTAAATGGTGCTGGGAAAATTGGATTTCCACATGCAGAAGAATGAAGCAGCATCCATTCCTCACATAACACACAAAAACCAACTCAAAATGGATCAAGGACCTAAATGTGATAACTAAAAACATATAACTCTTAGAAGAAAACATAGGGGTATGGCTATGGGACCTATTTTATAACAATTAATTATCAGATATGACAAAGTATAAGCAACAAAGGGCAAAATAGATGAACAGGGCCTCATAAAAATTAAATGCTTTTGTTCAACAAAGGTCTTTATCAATAAAGTGAAGAAACAATGTACAGATTGGGAGAAACTTTTTGGTAACCATATATCTAACAAGGGTTTAATATCCAAAATATATTTTAAAAAATAACCTCCTACAATTTAACAGCAAAAAAACAAAGAACCCAATAAAAAAATAGTCAAAGATGTTAAATGGACATTTCACCAAAGAGGATATAGAAACGGTGAACAACACATGAAAAGGTGCTCAACATCATTATCTCTTACAAACCAAACCAAACTCATTACTGCTGAGTCGATTCTTGGTCTCAGGTCAATTTGCAAAGAGAGTGAGAATCAAATTAAGAGAACCCGTTGCTGTTGAATCGATTTCCAGTCATAGGACAGAGTAGAACTGCCCCATAGGGTTTGCAAGGAGCACCTGGTGGATTCGAACTGCCGACCTTTTGGTTAGCAGACAAACTCTTAACCACTATGCCACCAGGGTTTCCTCATTATCTCTTAGGGAGATGCAAATCAAAACCTCCAGATACCACCTCACTCTCACTAGAATGGCTATAATCAATAAAACGGAAAACAAGCGTTGGTGAGAATGTGGAGAAATTGGAACCCTCATTCATTGCTGGTGGGAATGCAAAATGATACAGGCACAAACAATTTGGCAGATCCTCGAAAATTTAAAAATAGGATTATCATATGGCACATCAATCACAATTGTAAGTATATACCCAAAAGAATTGAAAGCAGGAATGCAAACAGAAACCTGTACACCAGTGTTCATTGCAGCACTATTCACAACAGGCAAAAGATGGAAACAACCAAAATGTCTATCAACAAATGAATGGATAAACAAAATGTGGTATATACATGCAATGGAATATTACTTAGCCATAAAGAGAAATGAAGTCATGACACATAACACACACAATATGGAACCTTTAAAACACTATGTTGAGTGAAATAAGTCAGTCACAAAAGGACAAATACTGTATGATCACATGTATATGAAATAGGCAGATATATAGAAACTAAAGTTTATTAGTGGTTTTCAGTGGTGAGAGGGAAAAGGAAAGGGGGGAAGTTATTTTTTTATTTTTATTGTGCTTTAAGTGAAAGTTTACAGTTCAAGTCAGTTTCTCACACAAAAATATACACACACATTGCTATGTGGCCCTAGCTGCTCTCCCTGTAATATGACAGCACATTCCTCCTTTCCACCCCCAATTTCCCGTGTCTATTCAACCAGCTCCTGTCCCTTTTTGCCTACTCATGTTGCCTCCAGACAGGAGATGCCCATTTAGTCTCATGTATCTACTTGAGCTAAGAAGCACTCTCTTCAAAAGTATCATTTTATGTCACATAGCCCAGTCTAATCTTTGTCTGAAGAGTTGGCTTTGGGAATGGTTTCAGTTCTGGGCTAACAGAGAGTCCAGAGGCCATGTCTTCCGGGGTCCCTTCAGTCTCAGACCAATAAGTATGGTCTTTTTACTAGAATTTGAGTTCTGCAGCCCACTTTTCTCCTGCTCTGTCAGGGACTCTCTGTTGTGTTCCCTGTCAGGGTAGTTATTGGTGGTAGCCAAGCACCATCTAGTTCTTCTGGTCTCAGGCTGATGGAGTCTCTGGGTTATGTGGCCCTTTCTGTTTCTTGGGCTAATATTTTCCTTGTGTCCTTGGTGATTTTCATTCTCTAAAAGGGGAAGTTATTGCTTAGGAACTGATTGGAAGGATTTAAGAACTAATTTCAGCAGGCAGAAGAAACAAGCAGTGATCTAGAGGATATGGTAATCAAAATTACAAAGGCTGAAGAGCAAAAAGGGAGAAAGTTAAAGACTCTTGAGTACCATCTAATGGAATTATAGGACAACATCAAGTGAACCAACATAAGCATCATGGGAATCCCAGAAGGATACTAGAGAGAAAGAGGGACAGAAAGAATATTTGAAGAAATAATGGCAGAAAACTTTCCAAATCCATCAAATGACATAAACCTAAAAATCCAAGAAGCTTAACAAACTCCAGGTAGGATAAACACAGAGATCCATGCCGAGACACATTTTAATAAATCTCTCAAAATCTAAAAGAGGGAATACTGAAAGCAGCAAGGCAGAAGTTAATAGTCACATATGAAGAATTCCCAATACAATTAAGTTCCAATTTCTCACCAGACAGCAATGGAATGACATATTTTAAATTTAAAATAACTGTCCACCAAGTATACTATATCTGACAAAACTGTCCTTCAAGGATGAGAGTGAAATAAGAACATTCCCAGATAAACAAAAGCTGAGAGAATTCATCACTGCTAGACCTGACAAGAAATGCTAAAGGGAGTCCTTCAGATGGGAAAGAAAGGACACTAGACAGTAACTCAAAGACATCCATAGAAGGAAACATCTGCATTAAAGGTAATTTTTGAGAATTTGGGGAAGATGGTAGTGTGAGCAGGTCTAGGTTCCTGGCTGTGATGGTTAAGATTGTGTGTCAACTTGGCTGGGCCATTATTCTCAGTGTTTATATGTAATCACCCCCATGATGGGATCTGCTGTGAGCAACCAATCAGTTGAAAGGGATTTTCCTCAGGCATGTGGCCTGCATCCGAATATTGGCAGACATTCTGGCTTTTGCCTGCTCTGGATCCTGCAGCTGGCTCCTGTTCCTTTGACCTCTGGTTCTTGGGATTTGAGCTAGCAGCTTACCTGCTGGTCTTGGGATTTGTTGATCTTTACAGCCTGCGAGCAAGAGCCCTGTTCTCTGGCCTGCCAATCTTGGGTTCACCAGCCCCTGCAGCTATGTGAATCAGGAGAAGCCTCTGTCCTGATCCATGGACTTGGGATGTTCCAGCATCTACAGTCATGTGAGCTGTTTCCTTAATATAAATGTATATTTATACACTTTAATGGTTTTGTTTCTGTAGAGAACCCAGCGTAAGACATTTGGTATTGAGAGTTGTTCTAGAGAAACAACAAACATGAGTTTTCTAAATTGGTTCTCAAGTCTGGTTAGTCTTAAAGATGTTGATGACTCTGCTTCCAGCAGTAAAGAGGGCAGTGCTAATCCATGGTGTGAGGTGGCGATACAAATACGTAAAATATCACCACCAGTAGATCAGGCATTGGTGAAAGGCAAGGCTCTGGGTAAACCCACTTGTGGTATCTTTTTACAGTTCTGTCATAATGAGAACTATAAGGAAGCTGGTTGGTTGGTCCTACTATCGCTAGATAAACTGGTGAAAGAAAGAGATGTGCTCAGGGATTCAGAGTCAAAGCTCAAGTGCCACATAAAAAACCTCAAAGTTTCCACTTGTGAAAGAAAGCCTTATTTCTTGTAGTAACACAGCTGATATTGCCAAAAACCAAACCCAGTCTTATTGTAAGAGTGGCTGAGTTACAATGTCAGCTCAATTGCCAACCTCAAGAAGTATGTGAAGTTAAAGTGAGGGCATTGATTGGGAAGAAATATGATCCTGAAACTTGGGATGGGGCATATGAGCAGAAACTGGAGACACTGAGCCCCTAAATTCTATTGAATCACTCTTGCCAACAGAACCACTCCCATCTGAATAGATTACTCCATGTTTGTCTGCTACACCACCCTATCCAGAAAAACAATTATCCCCTCAACTCCTATCTAATGAGATTAGCCCTAGCCCAGCTGCCTCTAAAGAGCCCTCGCCCGAGGCAGATGCTTTACAAGACAATGCTTAATGTTCTTAAAACAATTCCACACTATGGATTCTGGCTTCTAGACCTATAACTAGACCTAAGTCCCAGTGAGCTCCAAAAGGTGAAGTACAAATTGTGACCCAGGAGGAGATGCACTACACTCCAAAAGAACTGCTTGACTTTTCTAGTATGTACAAACACAAACCTGAGGAATATGTGTGGGAATGGCTATTAAGGGTGTGGGATAATGGTGCAAGGAACATTAAGATAGATCAGTCTGAGTTTCTTGATATGGGTCCACTAAGTACAGATTCTTCATTCAGTGTTTCAGCTCAAAAAGTTAGGAAAGGATCTAATAGTTTATTTGCTTGGGTTGCTAAAGCATGGATTGCGAGGCGGCCTCCACTAAATCAAGTTGAAGTACCAGAGGTGCCTTCGTATACTGTAGAAGAAGGTATCCAAAGGCTTAGGGAAATTGGCATGCTAGACTGGATTTATCAGGTTAGACCCACAGACCCACACATGGAATGCCCAGAGGACACACTTTTACCACAACTGTGAGGAACAAGATTGTGAAGGGAGCTTGAGCATCCTTGAAGATTGCTGTGATTGCTATTTTATGTAAATTGGATTCGACAGTGGGAACTGCCCTAACTGAATTAAGACACCTAACTACAATGGGGCTGATTGGACCCTGTGGTAGTAGGAGCGAAGTGGAGGCACTCAATCGACAAAGACAAGGTGGATGTGGTTACAGTAATGGACAGTGGGCCAAAGCAATAATCAGAACAGTCTGACTCGTACGGACTTATGGCTTTGGCTACTTAGTCATGGTGTCCCTAGCAGTGAAATAGATAGGGAATCTATTAATATTTACTTGATCTGTACAAACGGATGAATTCTAGATCAGATGAACAGCAGTCTCACTCAAATCGCCAGAATAGTCATGGTCCCTCAATCAATTTCCAGACTTGAGCGAATTTAAAGACCCACAACCCTTTGAATGAAACAGAGGCTGGGTCCCATTGAGAAAGGACTCCAATACATTGCCCAAAATTTCTGCTGTTAATCTCTCTCCCAGCCTTCCACAAAGGGATCTACAGCCTTTTACGAGAGTGACTGTTTATTGGGGAAAAGGAAATGATCACACTTTTGGGGAATTACTGGATACTGGCTCTGACCTGACACTAATACCAGGAGACCCAAACATCAGTGTGGCCCACCGGTCAGAGTAGGGGTACATGGAGGTCAGGTTACTAATGGAATCTTGGCTCATGTCTCACAGTACGTCCAGTGGGTCCCAGAACCCATCCTGTAGTGATTTCCCCAGTTGCAGAATGCATAAATGGATTAGATATACTCAGCAACTGGCAGATCCCCCACATTGGTTCCCTGACAAATGGAGTAGGGGCTATTATGGTAGGAAGAGCCAAGTGGAAGCCATTAGAACTGCCCCTACCTAGGAAAATAGTAAACCAAAAGCAATAGCATATTCCTGGAGGGATTGCAGAGATTACTGTCACCATTAAGGACTTGAACGGTGCACCACATCCTCATTCAGATCGCCTATTTGGCCTGTTCAAAAAACAGATGGATCTTGGAGAATGACAGTGGATTATCGAAAACTTAACCAGGTGGTGACTCCAATTGCAGCTGCTGTTCCAGATCTAGTTTCATTGCTTGAGAAAATTAATATGTTTCCTGGTACCTGGTATGCAGCTATTGATCTGGCTAATGCCTTTTTCTTCATACCCGTTTTGGAGGACCATCAGAAGCAGTTTGCCTTCAGCTGACAAGGCCAGCAATACACCTTCAGTTACCTACATCAGGGCTACATCAATTCTCTAGGCCTATGTCATAATTTAGTCTGTAGGGACCTTGATCGCCTTTCCCTTTCACAAGACATCACACTAGTCCATTACATGGATGACATTATGCTGATTGGACCTAGTAAGTGAGAAGTGTCAATAATTCTGGACTTACTGATAAAATATTTGCGTGCTAGAGGGTGGGAAATTAATCCCACAAAAATTCAGGCACCTTCCACCTCAGTGAAATTTCTAGGTGTCCAGTGGTGTGGGACATGTCAAAATATTCCTTCTAAAGTGAAGGATGTTATTGCATCTGGCTGCTCCCACATCTAAAAAGGTGGCACAATGCCTAGTGGGCCTCTTTGGATTTTGGAGGCAACATATTCCTCATCTGGGTGTGCTACTTTGGCCTATTTATCAAGTGACTCCAAAAGCTGCTAGTTTTGAGTGGGGCCCAGAACATGAGAAGGCTCTGCAACAGGTTCGGAGTGCTGTGCAAGCCGCTCTACCACTTAGGCCATATGATCCAGCTGATTCAATGGTGCTTAAAGTTTCAGGGTCAGATAGAGATGCTGTTTTGAGTCTTTGGCAGGCCCCTAGTGGTGAATCACGGAGCAGACCCTTAGGATTTTGGAGCAAAGCCATGCCATTCTTTACAGATACCTACTCTCCTTTTGAGAAACAGCTTTTAGCTTGTTACTGGGCCTTAGTAGAGACTGAACACATAACCACGGGACACCAAGTCACCATGCGGACTGAGCTGCCCATCATGAACTGGGTGTTCTCTAACCCACAGAGTCATAAATTTGGACGTGCACAACAGCACTCCGTTATTAAATGGAGTGGTATATATGAGATCGGACCCAAGTAGGACCTGAAGTCACAAGTAACTTGCATGAGGAAGTGGCCAAAATGCCTATGGTCTCCACTCCTGTCACATTACCTCCCATCTCCCAGTCTATGGCTATGGCCTCATGGGGAGTTCCTTATGATCAGTTGACTGAAGAAGACAAAACTCGAGCCTTGTTTACAGGTGGTTCTGCGCTATATGCAGGCACTACTCGAAAGTGGACAGCAGCAGTACTACAGCCCCTTTTTGGGACCTCCCTGAAGGACAGTAGTGAAGGGAAATCCTCCCAGTGAGCAGTACTTTGAGCAGGGCACCTGGTTATTCACTTTGCTTGGAAGGAGATATGGCCAGATGTGCGATTGTATACTGATTCATGGGCTGTGGTCAATCGTTTGGCTGGATGGTCAGGGACTTGGAAGGAACATGATTGGAAAATTGGAGACAAAGATTCATGGGGAAGAGGTATTTGGATAGACCTCTCTGAATGGGCCAAAGAAGTGAAGATATTTGTGTCTCAAGTCAATGCTCAGCAAAGGGTAACCTCAGCAGAGGAGGTTTTTAACAAGTGGATAGGATGACGCATTCTGTGGACACTAGTCATCCTCTTTCCCCGGCTACTCCCATCATTGCTCAATGTGCTCATAAACAAGGTGGCCATGGTGGCAGGGATGGAGGTTATGCATGGGTCCTGCAACATGGACTTCCACTCACTAAGGCAGACTTGGATACAGCCACTGCTGATTTCCCAGTCTGCCAGCAGCAGAGACCAACACTGAGTCCCCTATATGGCACCAGCCCTCGAGGTGATCAGCCAGCAACTTGGTGGCAAGTTTGATTATATTGAACCACTTCCATCATGGAAAAGGCAGCATTTTGTCCTTACTGGAATAGTCGTTTACTCTGGATATGGATTTGCCTTCCCTGCATGCAATGCTTCTGCCAAAATTACCATCCATGGACTTACAGAATGCCTTATCCACCATCATGGTGTCCCACACAGCATTGCCTCGGGTCATGGGACTCTCTTCACAGCAAATGAAGTGTAGCAGTGGGCCCATGCTCATGGAATTACTGGTCTTACCATGTTCCCCGTCATCCTGAAGCAGCCAGCTTGATAGAACAATGGAATGACCTCCTAAAGACACAGTTATGGCACCAGCTAAGTGGTAGTACGTTGCAGGGTTGGGACAGTGTTCTCTGGGAGGTTGTATATGCTCTAAACCAGCGTCCAATATATTGTGCTGTTTCTTCCATAGCCTGGATTCATGGGTCCAGGAATCAAGGGGTGGAAATGGGACTGGCACCACTCACTACTATTCTTAATGACCCACTCACAAGATTTTTGCTTCCTGTCCCCACGACCTTATGCTCTGCAGTTCCAAAAGGAGGGATGCTCGCACCTGGAAACACATCACTGATTCCATTTAACTGGAAGCTAAAAAATGCCACCTGGCCACTTTGGGCTCCTTATGCCTCTGGATCAAACAGGCAAAGAAAGGAGTTACCATACTGGGTGGTGTGATTGATCCTGATTACCAAGAGGAAATCAGATTGATATTACAGAATGGAGATAAAGAAGAGTATGTCTGGAATGCAGGAGATTCCTTAGAGCATCTCCCAGTAGTACTATGCTCTGTGATTAAAGTCAATGGAAAACTACAGCAACCCAATTCTGACATGACTATTAATTTCCCAGACCCTTCAGGAATGAAGGTTTGGGTTACCTCACCAGGCAAAGAACCTTGAACAGCTGAGGTTCTTGCTGAGGGCAAAGGGAATACGGAATGGGTGGTGGAAGAAGGTAGTTCTAAATAGCAGTTATGGTCACCTGACCAGTTGCAGAAACGGGGACTGTCATTGTTATATTGCTGCTTTATATGTGAGTATCAAATATTTTTGTTTTTTTCGCTTATAAAATATATGATATACACATGGCTAGTGCATTTTTGGTTGTATGGTGTATTTATTTTATCATGTTAGGCACAAGTATGTCTTTTTAATTGTCTTTATTCAGAGATTATGTATGGTTTAAGGAGATGTGTACAGGTGCCATGTTGACGAGGTGGACTCTGATGGTTAAGATAGTGTGTTAACTTGGCTGTGCCATTATTCTCAGTGTATGTGATCACTCCCATGATGGGATCTGCTGTGAGCAGCCAATCAGTTGAAAGGGAGTTTCCTTGGGAATGTGGCCTACATCTGAATATAAGCAAAATTTCTGGCTTTTGCCTGTTCTGGATCCTGCAGCTGGCTCCTGTTTGTCTGACCTCTGGTTCTTGGGACTTGAGCTAGCAGCTTCCCTGCTTGTCTTGGGATATGTCAATCTTCAAAGCCTGTGAGAAAGAGCCCTTCTCTCCTACCTGCCAGTCTTGGGTTTGCTAGCCCCTGCAGCTGCATGAATCAGGAGAAGCCTTGTGGTCTAGCCAGATGATTCTGGGATTCATCAATCTTCACAGCCTGTGAGCAAGAGCCCTGCTCTCCGACATGCTGATCTTGGCTTCACCAGCCACTGCAGCTTTGTGAATCAGTAGAAGCCCCTGTCCTAATCCACAGACTTGGGACATTCCAGCCTCTACAATCGCTTGAGCCGTTTCCTTGATATAAATCTCTCTATATATATATTTATACAATTTACTGTTTTTGTTTCTCTAGAGAACCCAGCCTAAGACACTGGCCCATTCCACAAAATCACCAAGAAATACAATAAGAAATCTGTGTCCAGGCCAAAGGGCCTCAGAATTAGTGGGTAGAGGAGAAAAACAAGGGCTTGAAGATGCACCCAAGTCAATGATGAGTCTCATGCAGTAGGAGCAATGCTTTGTCTACTGTCCTTGTGCCTCCCCCTCCTGGTGCTGTGGATTCGCAGACGATGTCAGTGGGTCATGGAGACTGACGGTTCCAGTAAAGCCTACTTCTTCAGTGAACACACACAGCTTGCCTACACACAGAAAAAGTCCTCAAGCTCTGGCCAAAATTAATAGAAAGATCTCCCTGGTTGTCTGTTTGGTGTGTTCCCACCCCTCCCTATTCCAGTGCTCCAGACTGATGGCTCCTTCAGTTCCAGTTGACCCGCACTTGCCTGAACAAAGAAAAGGGACCAAATCTCTGTATACAAGATAAGTGTGCACTTACAGAGTAGTATATGGAGCTCTGAACAAGTTGGAGGACTTCACAGAGACCTGCTGGCAGTTAATACAATGTGGACTTCAGGACCCCCAAAAAGATGTAAACTTATCAGATCAGGGGAAAGATCACTAACCAAAGAATGAAGGCTGTACCCCCTGGTGGACAGATTGATTAAGGCATGTTCTATGTCCTGTTTGGGAGGCATTGAAAGACACAAACATTGGTCTGTACTTTTTGAAGCCTTCAAAAAGGGAGAGGGAGCTATCAGAAGAGAAAGAGAGGGAGTGATTCAGGTCTAAGGGTCCTGCTGGATTACAGATTTCTTGCAGAAAATACTATTGTCTAGAACATGGTAAAATTGGGAAATCTAACTTTTCGTAAAACTCAAATGTCCCAGCATCAACAAAAAGTTAGAAGAAACACATAAAAACAAATGGAAATTATAGCTCACCCAAATGGAAAAATGAAGGGAGAGGCATTGTATCCATGGAAGCCCAAATAATAAACCAATTGGAAAAATATAACTCAACAATATTTAACAAGCTCACAGAACTAAGGGAAAACACAGATAAAGAACTAAAGGAAATCAGGAAAATGATGCATGAACAAAATGAGAATTTAAATAAAGAAATAGACATTATAAAAAGAAAACAAACAGAAATTCTGGAATGGAAAGAGAAAATAACTGAAATAAATTCATTGGAAGGATTGAACAATAGATATGAGCAGGCAGAAAAATGAATAAGTGAACTAGAAGGTAAGGTAATCAAAATTATGCAGGCTGAAGAGCATTTAATAAAGGAGAAGGTTCAAGACTATTGAGCACAGTTTAATGGAAGTGTGGAATCAAATTTGTATTAAAAATAGATATTCTTATCTAGGTTCCCTGGTGGCACAGTGGTTAGGTTTGGCTGCTAACCAAAAGGTCAACAATTCAAATCCACCAGCCACTCCATGGAAACCCTATGGGGCAATTCTACTCTGTCATATAGGGTCACCATGAGTTGGAATTGACTCGAAGGCAATAGGTTTGTTTTGTTTTTTTTTTTGGGGGGGGGGGAAGTTCTTATATATAAGAAACCCTGGTGGTGCAGTGGTTAAGTGGTCAGCTGCTAACCAAACGATCAGTGGTTCAAACCTACCAGCCACTCTGCAGGAGAGATAGATGGGGTAGTCTGCTTCCGTAAAGATTTACAGCCTTGGAAACTCTATGAGGCAGTTCTACTCTGTCCTACAAGGTTGCTATGAGTGAGAATCTACTCGATGGCAGTGGGTTTGTTTTGTTTTGTTTTTCTCCTTTTTTATTATACTTTAGATGAAAGTTTACAAAACAGTTTCTCATTAAGCAGTTTGTATACATATTGTTTTACGACAATGATTAACAACCCCACAACATGTCAACACTGTCCCTTATCAACCTTGGGTTCCCTAATACCAGCTTTCCTGTCTCCTCCTGCCTTCTAGTCCTTGTCTCAGGACTGTTGTACCATATTAGTCTCATTTTGTTTTATGGGGCTGTCTAATCTTTGGCTGAACGGTGAACCTCGGGAGTGACTTCATTACTGAGCTAAAAGGGTGTCCGGGGGCCACACTCTTGGCTTTCTACACTCTCTGTCAGGCCAATAAGTCTGGTATGTTTTTGTGAGTTAGAGTTTTGTTCTACATTTTTCTCCAGCTCTGTCCGGGACCCTCTGTTTTGATCCCTGTCAGAGCAGTCAGTGGTGGTAGCTGGGCACCATCTAGCTGTATTGGACTCAGTCTGGTGGAAGCGGTGGTAGTTGTGGTCCATTAGTCCTTTGGACTGATCTTTCCCTTGTATCTTGTTTTCTTCATTCTGCATTACTTCCAAAGGGATGAGACCAGTAGAGAATCTTAGATGATGCTCACAGGCTTTTAAGACCTCAGATGCTACTAACGAAGGTAGAAGGTAGAACATTTTCTTTATAAACTGTGTTGTGCCAACTGAGCTAGATGTTCCAAGAGACCATGGTCCCCACATCCCTCCGCCCAGGAATTCGGTCCTTCAGGGAGTTTGGACATGTCTGTGAAGCTTCCATGACCCTACCTTGTACAAGTTGTGCTGGCTTCCCCAGTATTGTATACTGTCTTACCCTTCACCAAAGTTACTACTTTTCTATCGTCTATTTAGTATTTCCCCCGCACCCCTACCATCCCTCGTAACCAAGATTTTTTCTTTTTGCGTGTAAACTTTTTCATGAGTTTTTACAGTAGTCGTCTCATACAATATTTGTCCTTTTGTGATTGACTTATTTCACTCAGCATAATGTCCTCCAGTTTCATCTATGTTATGCTTCACAGATTCATCATCATTGTTCTTTATCGTTGCATAATACTCAATTGTGTGTATGTACCATCGTTTGTTTATCCATTCATCTGTTGATGGGCATCTAGGTTGTTTCCATCTTTATGCTATTGTGAACAACGCTGCAGTGAACATGGGTGTGCATGTCTATTCGTGTGACGGCTCTTATTTCTCTAGGATATATTCCTAGGAGTAGGATTGCTGGATCGTATGGTATTTCTATTTCTAGCTTTCTAAGGAAGCGCCATATCATTTTCCAAAATGGTTGTATCATTTTGCATTCCCACCAGCAGTGCATAAGAGTTCCAATCTCCCCGCAGCCTCTCCAACATTTGTTATTTCTAGTTTTTTTTTGATTTGTGCCAGTAATGCCAGGGTGAAATAGTATCTCATTGCTGATTGCCAGCATTTCTTCATGTGTCTGTTGGCCGCTTAAATGTCTTCTTTGGTGAAGTGTCTGTTCATTTCCTTTGCTGATTTTGTAATTAGATTATTTGTCTTTTTGTTGTAGAGGTGTTGGATTTTCTTGTAGATTTTACAGATTAGACCTTTGTCTGACTTGTAATGTCCAAATTTTTTCCCAGTCTGTAGGTTCTCTTTTTAGTCTTTTGATGAAGTGTTTTGATAAGTATAAGTGTTTAATTTTTAGAAGATCTCAGTTATCTAGCTTATCTTCTGGAGTTTGTGTGTTGTTGGTTATGGTTTGTATCCTGTTAATGCTGTGTATTAGGGCCTCTAGCGTTGATCCTATTTTTCTTCTATGAACTTTATAGTTGTTGGCTTTATATTTAGGTCTTAGATCCATTTTGAATTAGTTTATGTATATGGTTTTAGATATGGGTCCTGTTTCATTTTTTTGCAGATGGACATCCAATTTTGCAATACCATTTGTTAAAAAGACTGTTCCCCATTTGATGGACTTTTGGCCCTTGTCGAAGATCAGGTGACCATAGGTGGATGGATTTATACGTGGGTTCTGAACTCTGTTCCATTGGTCAATGTAAATGTCATCGTACCAGTACCAGGCTGTTGTGACTACTGTAGCTGTATAGTAGGTTCTGAGGTCAGGTAGTGCGAGTCCTCCTACTTTATTCTTCTTCTTTGATAGTGCTTTATTTATCCGGGTCTTCATCCGTTTCCATATAAAGTTAATGATTAGCTTTTCTACCTCTTTAAAGAATGTTGGTATTTGGATCCGGATTGCATTGTGTTTGTAAATTACTTTGGGTAGAATTGTCATTTTCCCAATGTTGAGTCTACCTATCCATGAGCATGGTATGTTTTTCGATTTATGTGGATCCCTTTGGTTTTCTTGCAGCAGTGTTTTGTAGTTTTCATTGTATAGGTCTTTTGCATGCCTGATTAGATTTATTCTTAAGTATTTTATTTTTTTAGCGGCTATCATAAATGGTATTGTTTTCCTGGTTTTCTTTTCATCATTCTCTTTATTGGTGTTTAGGAATCCAACTAATTTTTGTATGTTTATCTTGTATCGTGCTACTCTGCTGAATCTTTCTATTAGTTCCAGTAGTTTTCTCATGGAGTCTTTAGGGTTTGCTATGTATACTATCATATCCTCCTCAAACAGGAACAGTTTAACTTCTTCATTACCAATGTGGATGCCCTTTATTTCTTTTTATTGCCTTACTGGTCTTGCTAGGAGTTCCAGCACAATGTTAAATAGGAGTGGTGATAAAGCACATCCTTGTCTTGTTCCTGTTCTCAAGGAGAATGTTTTCAGCCTCTCTCCATTAAGAATGATGTTGGCCATTGGTTTTGCATAGATGCCCTTTATTATGTTGAGAAAGTTCCCCTCTGTACCTATTTTATTGAGTTATTATCAGGAATTGGTGTTGGACTTTGTCAAATGCCTTTTCTGCATCAATTGTGATGATCATGTGATTCTTTTATTTATATGGTGGATTACGTTGATTGATCTTCTAGTGTTGAATCATCTTTGCATACCTGGTATGAATCCTACTTGGTCTTGGTGTATTATTATTTTTTTATATGATGCTGAATTCTGTTGGCTAGAATTTTGTTTAGAATTTTTGCATCTATATTCATGAGAGATATTGGTCTGTAATTTTCTTTTTTTATGGTGTCTTTGCCTCATTTTGGTATCAGGGATATGCTGGCTTCATAGAATGAATTCGGAAGTGTTGCTTCCTTTTCTATGTTCTGAAATAGTTTGAGTAGTATTGGTATAAGCTCTTCTCTGAATGTTTAGTAGAATTCTCCAGTGAAGCCATCTGGGCCAGGGCTTTTTTATGTTGGGAGTTCTTTTATTACCTTTTCAATTTCTTCTCTTATTATGAGTCTGTTCAGATTTTCAACATCACTTTCTGTTAATTTGGGCATTTGGTGTGTTTCTAGAAATTTATCCATTTCCTCTAGGTTTTCAAATTTGTTGGAAGATAGTTTTTTTTTTTAATAATACTCTGTTATGATCCTTTTTATTTCAGTTGGGTCTGTTGTAATGTCCACCATTTTGTTTCTTATTTGGGTTATTTCTGTCCTTTCCTTTCCTTTATTTTTTGGTCAGTCTGGCCAGTGGTTTGTCGATTTTGTTGATCCTTTCAAAGAAACCACTTTTGGTTTTGTTGATTCTTTCTATTGTTTTTCTATTGTCTATTTCATTGCTTTCTGCTCTGATCTTTATTATTTCCTTTCTTCTGGTGGCTGTGGTCTTCTTTTCCTGTTCTCTGTTTGAGTTCTTTAGGTAATATTTTGATATTGCCCTTTTCTTCTTTTTTAATGTATGCATCTATTGCTGTAAATCGTCCTATGAAGCCTGCCTTTGCTGTTTCCCAAAAGTTTTGGTATGATGTGTTTTCATTCTCGTTTGAGTCTAGGAATTTTTTGCTTCCAATTCTGATTTCTTCTATTACCTGGAGGTTTGTAAGCAGGGTGTTATTCAGTTTCCATGTGACAGACTTTTTGTACATTGCCCTTCCTGTTGTTAATTTCTACCTCAATGGTGTTGTGGTCAGAGAAGATACTTTGTATTATCTCAACGTTTTGGATCTTGTTGAGGATTGCTCTATGACCTAAAATGTGGTCTATTCTGTAGAACGTTCCATGTGCACTGGAAAAGAATGTGTACTTTGCAGCTGTTTGGTGGAGTATTCTGTATATGTCTCTGAGGTCAAGTTGGCTGATTGTGCACTTTAGGTCTTCTGTATCTTTGCTGAGTTTCTTTCTAGATGTTCTTTTAGCGAGAGTGGTGTGTTGAAGTCTCCTACTATTATTGTTGAACTGTCAATTTCTCTTTTCAGTGCTGTTAAGGTTTCTTTTATGTATTTTGGAGCCCTGTCAATGGGTGCGTAGATGTTTATTATGGTTATGTCTTCATGATGGATCGTCCCCTTAATCGGTATATAGTGTTCTTCTTTGTCTTTTATGGTGGATTTTGTTTTAAAGTCTATTTTATCTGAGATCAGTATTGCCACTCCTGCTCTTTTTTGGTAGCTGTTTGCTTGATATATATTTTTTCCATCTTTTGATTTTTTAATAAATTTATGTCTTTCTTTCTCAGGCGTGTCTCTTGTAGACAGCATATTGATGGATCCTGTTTTTTTTATCCATTCTGTCACTCTCCATCTCTTTTTGGGTGCAGTTATGCAATTTATATGCAGTGTAATTATTGGTAGGTGTGAGTTTATTGCTGTCATTTTGTAGTGCTTTTTTGGGGGGGTACTGACATTTTCTTTGTTCCTCTTACTCTCCTGTGCTGAATTCCTTTTGTTTGTGTTTTTTTTTTTTTTGTTCATTTCTTTTGTTTTGTAGGTTTTGTTTTTACTGACACTTTATTTTTTTTTCTTTATTTTGATGAGTAGGTTTGTTAACTTACTCTGTTGTTACCTTGAAATTTACCCTTATTTACTAGGTTTCTTCCAGTCTATTATTAGTTGATATCAACTTGACTTCCTCTCCATTAGCAGGTTCTATACCTACACTGTTTATTCCCTCTTTTATTGTTCTGATGTTGTTGTCATTTGCAGATTAACGTACCTGGTTTCCTGTTGTAATTCTTTTGGTTTTAGATAGTCCTTGGGAGTTCATTTTCTATGTTGGTTTCTGGCTTGTACGATCCTGCATCCTAGATTCAGCCTGTCTTCTGATGTTGTTTGTTCTCAGACCGAAGGACTCCCTTTAATAATTCTTGTGAGTTTCGTTTGGTTTTTACCTAGTCCCTTAATTTCTGTTTATCTGGAATTGTCCTATTTCACCCTCATATTTGAATGAGAGTTTTGCAGGATATAATATTCTTGACTGGAAATTTTTTTCTTTCAAGGTTTTACGTATGTCATCCCATTGCCTTCTTGCTGCATGTTTTCTGCTGAATAATCCGAGTTTAGTCTTATAATCTTTAGTTTAGTCTTTAGTCTTCTTCTCTGTATCTGACTTTTTGTTTTTCTTGAGCTGCTCTCAGGATTCTTTCTTTGTCTTTGGTTTTAGTGAGTGTGATTATGATATGCCTTGGTGTTTTTCTTTTGGGGTCTAGCCTATATGGGGTTCATTGAGCTTGGTTGGTCAGCTTCTCGTCTTTCATGATATTGGAGAAATTTCCTGTCAGCAGTTCTTCAATGAGCCTGTCTGTGTTTTCTGTTTTCTCCCCCATTCTGGAACTCTGATCACTCGCAAGTGTTTGCTTTTGATTGTTTCCCACATAATTCTCAGGCTTTCTTCATTTTTATTCTTTTTTTTTTCTTATTTTTCTTCAAACAGTTGTATCCAACTGTTTGTCTTTAATTTCACTGATCCTGTCTTCCATCATTTGAAATGTGCTCCTCAGCCCTTCTATGACACTGTCCAGTTCTGAAATCTTGTTGTTTATCTTTTGGATTTCTAATTGTTGTTTTTGTATGATTTCTAGTTGTGAATTTATTTTGGCATTTTGTTCCTGTATTATTTTCCTGAATTCTTCCATTTTTGTCTGTATTTTCCATAAATTTGTTTTTTCCTCATTTTGTCTGCTTTTTTCTTCAACTCTTGGATAATCTGAATATTAGAGATTTGAATTCCCTACCAGTTAGTTCTAGTGCCTTTTTTTCTCCTGGAAGTCGTCTCGTGTTTTATTTTGGACACCTACTGAAGCCATCTTGTCCTGTTTTTTATAAGTTTTGATATTGTCTGCTGTCTTCCAGACATTCAGTAGTTATTTTCCTTATTAATTGATTGTAGATTTGTTTATTTCATCCTTTTTTTGTTTTAGTTGGTTATGTCTGAGCAGGCGGACTGCACATTCTATGTTGTTTTCTCATCTGTGTGAACGATACTTTTCTCCTTCAATGGGCAGGGTCAGTCGCTCATGTAGGGCAGGTCCAGCTGAAGGGGAGTTGCTGGGTTGGGTTGTTTGTGGCATGTACTAGGGCAGACAGGTGGGCTGGGTATCATTTCAAGGCAGGTTGTGGTAGGCTGTGCGTGTGCTGCTTGAGGGTGTCATGTTAAGTGCACGTTGCAGGTAGGCAGGAAGGATGGGAGAGATTGTGATGTGTGGAGCTACGTTTGGTATGGGAAAAAGGAGAGAGAGGAGAGAGGAACAGAAGCCAAAAACAAATGAACAATAAAGAATGCTAAGGGAGCTTGATGTTGGAGTGTAGATTTGAGAGACTGAGAAATAGAGAAAAAAAAAAGGAAAGAGAAAAAAGGGTAAAAGAAAAAGATAAAAATTAGAAAAGAAAAGCATCCAGAGGTCCCACCGGTGCAGCTGCAAGAACTGGGGAAGTTGCTCTGAGGCAATGACGTACAACCTGGCTAGAACCCGTAGAGGTGTCACACAGTGCCAGGTATTCAGGAGACAAGAAGAAAAGGTAAGTATAGAGAGATGAGAAACAGAAATGAAGAAAGACCGAAAGGGAAAAAGAGAAAGGAAAACAAAACAACCCCCCGCCAAAAAAAAAATAACAACAAAAAAAAAAATACAACAAGAAAAAGAAATGCCCCCAGGGATCCCACTGCATGACTGCACAAACCAAGGGAGTAGCTCCCAAGCTGTGCAGTACTGCCTGGATAGAAGGGGCTCCCCACCCAAGAAAAGAAAAGAAAACAAACATGCAAACAAATCAAAACAGAACAAATCAAAATAAACGAACAAACAAAAAAACCTCGGGAATCCCGCCAGTGTGGCAGCATGGGCTGGGAAGCATTTCCACAATTGAGTGGCTTTTCACAGCCTTTCAGGAAGAAACAAAGATGGCTCAAGGATCCAGGTATTTGAGAGCAGAGGAGGAGGTGGTGAGAGGTGTGGAAGAAACCAAAAGAAGTGGAACAAAGCATCATCAGCAATGAACACATGGCACTCAGCGAGCTGACCAGTGCGGTTGGGTGGAATCGAAGTGGCACAGGGATGAAGCCGGTGCTTCCCAGCCAAGAGACTGTGGCTGCAGGAAGCAGAGGAGCCCGACTGGGGAGGTGAAGAATGATGGGGGTTGGGAAAGCGTGTATCGATGGTTACCAGTTGTTCTGTCTCTTGCTGAAGCTTCGTGAAGTTGCTTTCCCATACTCCCTGTTTGCCGATCTCTGACAGGAGTCCAAGATGGTGGATCCATTCTTTGTTAGCTGATAGGGTACCTCTGTATGTGTCTCTCTTCTCTCTCAGTTCTCTGTAAGTTTCTTATTCCATTTGGTACTTGGCTGAGTTCTTTATCTCTTCATTTGATGCTTAGAGTTTCAAGATTGACGTTTGTCTCTGTTTGACTTAGTTTTTCATATCTTCTGTGTGGAGGGACGGTGTGGTGCTTCTGTTTATAGTTCCATGTGTCACGGAAGTCTCTGGGTTTGTTTTTATTGGGAGGATTTCTTATCCATGAAGTTAAAAATTCCTAACCCAAAATTAATCCTGCCAGCGATTTTTTCTCTTACCCAAAGTTGCTGATTGAATTGTTTTTCCTGTTCAAAGAGCAGATAATAATAAAACCATTAACTTGTGGCTTAATGAAAAAGATTCCTATCTTCTTAATTTAAATTTCTAGAAGTGTCAGGGCTGTAGGTGGGTGGAGGTCCAAATCTTTGGGAAGTTACCTTTTAAATGTCAACTCAGTAGCTAGTAAGTACTTTATCACCATGGAAACCTACATTCTTTAAGCAAAGGTTATTTAAGTCTTTGTGAATTCTCCATTCTCTGGAAGTGGGCTTCTCTTGAAGGTGAAGAACCATTTGCCCCAATTTGCAAATTTTTTGTTAAATCATAGAACAATCAAATATTATGTTTTTCTTTTGAATTAATACATAAATATATTTTTAATAGCACTATAGGGCAGCACCAAGTCGATCAACTTATGCATAATGGGAATTCCAGAAGGAGACGAGAGAAAAAGGGACAGAAAGAATATTTGATAAAGCAATGGCAGAAAACTTTCCAAATCTGAAGAAAGACATAAATCCAAGATGCCCAATGAACTCCTAGCAGGATAAACCCAAAGAGATCCACACAGAGAAACATTATAATAAAGCTCTACGCAGTGAAAGACAGAGAGAATCATGAAAGCAGTGAGAGAAATGTGAATGGTCACATTCAAAGTATCCCCAATAAGTTTAAGTGCTGATTTCTCCTCACAAACCCTAGAGGTCAGGCAGTGGAAAGACATACTCAAGTGCTGAAAGAAACTAGCTGTCAACCAAGAATACTAGATCCAGGAAAACTGTCCTTCAACAATGAGGGTGAAATTAAGGCATTCCCAGGTGTGATGATTAAAGTTATATGTCAGCTTGGCTAGTCTATTATATTCAGTGGTTTAGCAGACACTGTGTAATCACTTTTCATTTTGCGATCTTATGTGAGCAGCCAGTCAGTTGAAAGGGGAGTTTCCTTAGGTGTTTGGCCTGCCTCTAGTATATAAATTGATATCTGAAAGCTCACTCTTTATTCTCAACCCTTCACTCTTCTTGTCACCTGACCTCCAGTTCATGGGACGTAAGCCTGCAGAAATCTCTGGCCTGCCACCTGACCTGAAGATTTTGGGTTTGCCAGCCCCTGCAAACACATGAGCCAGCAAATGCTTTCAGCCTACCACCTGACCCATATACTTGGTAATTGCCAGCCCCCACAATTGTGTGAATCATTTCATTACAATTGTGTGAGCCATTTCCTTGAAGTATAGTTTATATATCTATCTATCTATGCTTCACTGGTTTTGCTCTTCTAGGGAGCCCAGACTAAGACACCAGGTAAACAAAAACTCAGAGAGTTCCTAACCACTAGACCTGACTTACAAATGCTAAAGTTAGTCCTTCAGATGGGAAACAGAGGACACTAAAGACACTAGACAATAACTTGAAGACATATACAGAAAAAAAAAGATCTCTATTAAATGTAATTGCAGGAGCAAGTATAAGGACAAGTTATAAGGTATTTTTGCTTGGTAATTATAGTGGTTTTGTCTCATATTTTACAATGACAAATGCATAAAAAGGAAGTAAAAATGAATGTTGCAGGTCACATGATGTATAATTATGTAATTGGTGATAAAAATAACATTAATGGGAAGGAGAGGGAGGGATAGTACATGTATAGAGTTTTTATATGCTGCTGAAGTTTGTATCAATTTCATGCAGGTTGTTATAAATATAAGGTATCAAATGTAATAGTCATGGTAACCACCCAAAAATGTAAATAAAAAAAAATACAGCAAGGAAGGAGAAGGGAATAAAAATGGTTCACTACAAAAAAAAAAAAAAAAAAACTAACAAAAACAAAAGTTGGCAGTATTGGAGGAAATAAGGGACAAAAAAGGTATAAACTATACACACACACGAAAACCAGATAACAAAATAGCAGAAATATATCATTCTGTATTGATAATTACAGTAACTGTAAATGGATAAAATGCTCTCATCAAAAGGCAGAGAGTAACATATTGGATAAGAGAAAAACAAGATCATACTATATGCTGTCTACAAGATACACATCTGAGAGATGAGGACACAAATAGGTTGAAAGTTAAAGGGTAGGAAAAATATTCAATGCAAAGAGTAACCAAGAGAGTTGAGGTTGAGTTTTTAATATCAGATACTCAAAATGTACTCTAAGAGACAAAGAAGGTTGTCATATAATGATAAAAGGGTCAATTTAGTAAGATGTTATCAATATATTACCTAACATCAGAGTCACAAAATATATAAAGCAAATACTGACAGAATTGAAAGAGAAAGAGACAGTTTTACAATAATTGGAGACTGCAATAAACCATGTTCGGTAATGGAAAGAACATCTTAGAAAGAAGATCAATGAGGAAAGAGATGACCTGAATGACATTATAAAACAACTAGATCTAACAGACTCATATAGAACACTGCACCCAATAAAAGCATAATATACATTCTTCTCCAGTGCATAGGGACCCCTCTCCAAGATAGGCCACATGATAGATCACAAAGCAAGTCTCAGTAAATTTAAAGAGATTGCAATCATACAAAGTATCTTCTTCTCTAACCACAAGGAAGTGATAGTAGAAATAAATAATATAAAGACATGGAAAATCCACAAATATATGAAAATTAATCTGCACTATTAAACAATCAAGGAATAAATCAAAATATAAATAAAAATACTTAGAGCTTGATGAAATTGAAAGCACAAAATATCAAAATTTACGAGACACAGTGAAAGCAGCTCTCAAGGAAATTTATAGGTGTAAAAGCCTACATTTAAAAATTAAAAGATACTACAAATAACATCCTAAATTTATAGCTTGTGCAACTAGAAAAAGAAGAACAGAGAAGCAGAGCCAACATGGTGCTATAGACAGAAGCACCATGTCATCCCTCTGCAGCAAAGACCCAAAAAACTAAGTGAAACAGATACAGATATCAATCCTGGAACCCTAAGCATCAAATGAAGAGATAAAGCACTGAATGGAAGAAGAAACTGACAGAAAACAAGGAGAGCTACGGAGTGGAGGGCCCTGCCAGCTAGTGCAGCATGGATTCACGATCTTGAAGCACAGCCACCTATGATCCTGGACAGGGAGTATAGGAAGGCAACATCACAGGGCTCCCAATAGGAGACAGAGCATCCGATCCACACATCACATTCTCTCCTTTCCCTTCTGCCTCTGCACTGCACGCTGAGTGCCACGCCCTCGAACATAACTTGTGTGGACCTCCATACCCCTGGACTCCGCCTGGTGCTGCCTCCTGGCCCCACCCCACTGAGCACCATGCCACCTAGTGACACCAGCGCAGACCTCCAGACCCTGCCTGACCAAGTGCTGTGCCCCCGAGCAGCACTGGCGTGGACGTCCACACTCCCAGGCCCTGCACAGTGCCACCCCCATGCCTTGCCCTGCTAAGAGCCACGCCTCTGAGCAGCACCAGTATGGACCCCCTGGCCCCTGCCCTGTGCTTCCCACCAGCCTCACCCCACTAAGCACCAGGTCCTGAGAGGTACTGGTGTGACCTCTGGACTCCTGGACCCCGCCAATCAGCACTGCCCCAGACCCTCCCTGCCGGCACCAATTCGTGCAATAAACGACCCATGTCTGCCCCTCCCCCCCACTGGACTGGCTGTGCTGCACCATAGCTGAGCAACCATCTCTGCCCACCTGGACAAGGTGGTGAGAACTATCATTCCCACAGATGAGCAAGCTACAAAACATACCCAACCCGCCCACCCAGACATAACAAAATCAGACAAAAAAGAAGGATGAAACAAACTTACAATCAATAAATGAAAAAAATAATTCCTGAATGTCTTGGAGATAGCAGACAATATCAAAACGTATATTAAAAAAAAAAAAAAGGACAGGCTGGCTACAGAGAGTGATCAAAATGAAACACAGATTGCCTTCTGGTGGAAGAAAAAGCACTGGAACTACCTGATAGGGAATTCAAAACTCTAATATTCAGGGCTCTCCAAGAGATTGGGAAAGAGTAAAAGGAAAACACAGACAAAACTAAGTAAAAAGTAGACAAAATCATGGAAAATACAGACAAAAATCAGGAAAAACATAGACAAAGCAATGGCAGAATTCAGAAAAATGATTCAAGAACAAAATGTCAAAGTAAATAAACAATGAGACAATACAAAAACAGCAATTAGAATCCAAAAGATAAATAACAAGATTTTAGAAATGGACAGTGCAATAGAAGGTTTTAGGAGGAAATTTGAAACAATGGAAGACAGGATCTGCAAGATTGAAGACAAAACCTTGGATAATACTTTGAGGAAAAATCAGGGAAAATAATGAAGAAAATCTAAGTACTATGTGAGATGCAATTGAGAGCAAATTTTGCATGTGATCAGAGTTCCATAACGGAGAAAATGGAACATACAGAGGGGATCATTGAAGATTTGCCAAGAGAAAACTTCCCTAATACAATGAAAGATGAAAAGCTGACCATCCAAGAAGCTCAACTAATCTCACATAGGCTAGACCCCAAAAGAAAGTCACCAAGACATATCATAATCACACTTGCCAAGAACAAAGACAAAGAATCCTGAGACCAGCTCGAGAAAAATGAAAAATCACATACAAAGGAGAGACAATAAGACTACACTCTGATTACTCAGCAGAAAATATGAAGGCAAGAAGGCAATAGAATCATATATATAAAACCTTGAAAGAAAAAAATGGCCAATGCAAAACTCTCGCTCAAATATGACGGCGAAATTAGGACATTTCCAGATAAACAGAAATTAAGGGAATATGTAAAAACCAAACCAAACTTACAAAAGCTATTAAAGGGAGTCCTTCTGTTAGAAAACAAACATCAGACAACAACCTGAGTCTTGAACATAGCACAGCATCAACCAGATACCAACCTAGGTAATGAACTTTCAAGGATAAAACAAAACTAAAAGATTTACAAAAGGGAACCAGAAACGTCAATCTGTAAATGACAACAACCTCGGAACAATAAAAGGGGGAATAAACGGCATAGGTATAGATCTTTCAAATGGAGAGGAAGTGAAGATAATATCAAGTAATAAAAAACTGGATCAAACGTAGAAGATAGGGGTAAATTTCAAGGTAACCACAAAGAAAGTTAACACAACTCCTCATCATAATAAAGAAGAAAAACAAAGTCTCAGAAAACACAAGATCTCCAAAAATGAAAAAAACTAAAAGAAAATGCACAAACAAAAGGAACTCAGCACAAGAGAACAAGAGGAAAAAACAAAACGTCAACGCCATGCAAAAAAGCACTCCAAAATGACAGCAATGAACTCACACCTATCAATAATGACACTGAATGTAAATGGCTTAAATGCGGCCATAATATGCTGTTTACAAGACACACCTTAGACATAAAGACATAAATATATTAAAAATCAAAGGACAGGAAAAATATATCAAGCAAACAGCAACCAAAAAAGAGCAGAAGTGGCAATACTAATCTCAGATAAAAGAGACTTTAAGACGAAATCTACCATAAAATACGAGGAAGAATATTATATAGTTATTGAAGGGACAATCCACCATGATGGCATGACCATAATAAATATCTACTCACAGAATGACAGGGCTCCAAAATACATAAAACATTCTAACAGCACTGAACAGAGAAGTTGACAGTTTCACAGTAATAGTAGGAGACTTCAACACAACCTTTTCAGTAAAGGACAGACCATTTAGAAAGAAACTCAAAGATACAGAAGATCTAAAGACCAAAACATCACCAGACTGAGTCCAGTACAGCTAGATGGTGCCCGGCTACCACCACTGCTGCTCTGACCAGGATCACAATAGAGGGTCCTGGACAGAGCTGGAAAAGGATGTAGATCAAAATTCTAATTCACAAAGAAAGACCAGAGTTACTGGCCTGGCAGACTGGAGAAACCCCAAGAGTATGGCCCCCAGACACCCTTTTAGCTCAGTGGTGAAGTCATTTCCGAGGTTCACCGTTTAGCCAGGGAGTGGATGGCCCCATAAAACCAAATGGGACTCATGAGTCACAGCAGTCCAGGGACAAGGGCCAGAAGGCAGAAGAGGACAGGAAAGCTGGTGATAGGGAACCCAAGGTTGAGAAGGGAGAAAGTTGACATGTTGTGGGGTTGTTAACCATTGTCATAGAGCAATATGTGTACTGTTTAATGAGAAACTATTCTGCAAACCTTCATCTAAGGCACAAAAAAAAAGAATTATCTATGTGAGATCAAATTGACAACAGCAACTCAAAAGGTTTGATGGGATGCCTAGGGGGCAGTGAGTTGAAGATAATGGTGATGGAATAATTTGGAAAAGCCTAGTGAGAATAGCAGCACAACTGGAAGAATGTAATTGATGTCACTGAATTGTACATGTAGAAACTTTTGAAATGGTGTAACTTTGGCTACGTATATTTTCACAAAAGTCCTCCAAGGTCGAGAAGGGGGAGTGTTGACATGTCATGGGGTTGTTAACCAATGTCATAAAACAATATGTGTACTGACTGTTTAATGAGAAACTATTTGCTCTGTAAACCTTCATCTCAAGTACAATAAAAAAATTTAAAAAACGCCAAAACATCAAATGTACACTTTAAATATGTACAGTCCATTTTTGTCAGTTATTCCTCAATAAAGCTTTTTTTAAAAATAATGCAAAAAGAAAAAGCAAAGTGTATCAAACCCAAAGCAACAGAAGAAAGTAAATGACAAAGGTCTGAGTGGAGATAAATGAAATGGAGAAGAGAAAAATAATAGAATCAATCAAACCAGAAGTTGTTTTTTTTTCAAAAAAGAAAAGACAATGAAAATATCTAAAATCAGAAATGAGGGGGTGGAGCCAACAAGGAGTGATAGAAGCATCACGCTGTCCCTCCACAGCAAAGACCAGAAAAACTAAGTGAAACAGAGACCAACATCAATCCTGGAACCCTAAGCATCAAATGAAGGCATAAAAAACTCAACCAAGCACCGAAATGAATAAGAAACTGACAGAACAGAGTGAGAGGAGAAATACAGAGTGGAGGTCCCCTATCAGCTAACACAGCATGGATTTGCCATCTTGGACTCCTCAGCCAATGAGGTCGGCAGACAGAGAGTATGGGAAGACAGCGTCATAGAGCTCCCAGCAGGAGACAGAGCACCCAGTAACTAGGGATACAGGCTTTCCCACCCCCCCACCCTTCTTCCAGATGCTCAGCCTCTGCTGCTTTCTCACAGGCCTTGGTCACTTGGCTGGGGAGACGCTGGCTACTTGCTGCTTGGATTTGCCCCCCCCATACTGGCTGGCTCCTTTAGTGCCACTTTTTGTTGCTGTTGCTTTTTTCAGCTTCTTTTGGTTTCTTCTCTCTCACTCGGTCCTTTCCTTACTCTTGAACACCTGGCGCCGTGTGCCATCTCCTCTTCTTCTTGACAAGCTGTGAAGTGCTGCTCAGCTGGTGAACCACTTCCCCGGTTTGTGCTGCCATGCCAGTGGGCTTCCTGGGTGCATTTTTTTCTTTTATCCTTTTTGTTTTTCTTTGCTTCTCAGTTCTCATTTCTCTCTACCTTCCTTCTTTTCCTGTCTCCTGAATACCTGGCACTTTATGCTATCTCCACTCCTTCTAGACAGGCTGTGCAGCGCTACTGGGCTTGGGAGCCACATCCCTAATCTGTGTTGCCAAGCCAGTGGGCTCCCTTGGGCATTGTTTTTTCTTTTCTCAGTTTCTTGTCTCTCTCTACCATCCTTCCCTTTTCTCCTGAACACGTGGGGCTGTGTGCCATCTCTTCTCTTTCTGGATAGGCTGAGCAGCGCCACTTAACTGGGGAGCCACTTCCCAATCCGCACCACCACATCAGTGGGCTCCCTTGGGGCATTTTTTCTTTGCTCTTTTTTTCTGTTTCTTGTCTCTATCTTCCTTACTTTCCTACCTCCCAACCACTTGACACTTTTATTTTTCTCACTTTCTTGTCTCTTTCTACATTCCTTCCATTCCTTTCTCCTGACCACCTGGCTGCATGTGCCTTTCTCTGTTTTTTTTAAATCTAGTTTCTTATCTCTCTCTCCCTTCCTTCCTTTCCTTTCTCCTGCCCACCTAGCTGTGTGTGCTGTATCTGTCCCTTCTTGATGGGCTGTGCCTCACCACCCAGATAGAAAGCCACTGGCACATTACTTCCCTGGATCTGTGCCACTCCAGTGACAGACTCCCTCAGCCCGTTTTTTGGCTCCTGTTTCTCCACACATTACAACCTACACCCTCCCTCCTACCTGTCAGCACCGTGTGCTGAGCATTACATCCCCGAGCAGCAAAGGCGTGGTCTACAGGAATTTGACCTATACTGACCCCCAGCCTTGCCCTGTCTGCCCCAGTATGTGCCACAAACAACACATCCCAGCCACTCCCCCTCTGCTGGACCTGCCCTGTTGCACCATACCTGAGCTACTGGCCCTGCCCATTGGACAAGGTGGTGAGAAGTATCTTGCCCATAGATGAGCAAACAACAAAGAACACCCAGCCTGCCTGCTCAGGCATAACCAAATAAAACAAAAATGCAGGATGAAACAAACAAATCGACAATCAGTAAACAAAGAAAATAATTATTGAATATCCTGAAGATAGCAGACAAGATCAAAACATATTTAAAAAATGACAGGACGGTTCCAGTAGGCGTCCAAAATAAAACATCAGATGACCTTTCAGTACAAAAAAAGGCACTGGAACTACCTGATGAATTCAAATCTCTCATATTCAGGGCTATCCAATAGTTGAAGGAAAAAGCAGACAAAAATGGGGAAAAAATAGACAAAATCATGGAAAAGGCAGGAAAAACAATGGAAGAATTCAGGAAAATAATACAGGAACAAAATATCAAAATAAATTCACAAGTAGAAATCAGAAAAACAGCAATTAGAAATCTAAAAGATAAACAAGATTTCAGAGATGGACAGTGTCATAGAAAGTTTGAGGAGCAGGTTTGAAAGAGTGGATGACTGGATCAGCGAGATTGAAGACAAATACTTCAGTACCACTTTGTGTGAGGAAAAATCAGAGAAAAGAAAGAAGAAAATGAAGAAACCCTAAGAAAAATGTGGAATAAAATCAAAAGCAAAAAATTTCGAGTGATGGGAGTTCCGGAATGGAAAGAAAATGCAAAACACAAATAGGATCATTAAATAATTCCTGACAGAAAACTTCCCTAATATCATGAAAGATGAAAAGCTGACCATCCAAGAAGTTCAACAAACCCCATATAGGATTGACACCAAAAGTAAATCATCACGGCATATCATAATCACACTCCCTAAAACCAAAGACAAAGAAATAATCCTGAGAGCAGCTCAAGAAAAACGAGAAGTCACCTACAGAGGGAAAACAAAAAGACTAAACTCTGATTACTCTGCAAAAACATTCAGGCAAGAAGGCAATGGGATGACGTATATAAAACCTTGAAAGAAAAAAATTGCCAACCAAGAATAATTTATCCTGCAAAACTCTTGCTTAAATGTGATGGTGAAATTGGGACATTTCCACATAAACAGAAATTAAGGAAATATATAAAAACCAAACCAAACTTACAAGAATTTTTGAAGGGAGTCCTTTGGTTTGAGAAAAAACAACATCAAACAACAGCCTGAATTCAGGATGCAGTACCACATCAGCCAGATACCAATCTAGGTAATGAATTCTCAAGTATTAATCAAAACGAAAAGATTTACAACAAGGAACCAGAGAGGTTAATCTACAAATGACAACAACATCAGAACAATAAAAGAGGGAATAAACGGTGTATGTATAGAACTTTCGAATGGAGAGGAAGACAAGGCAATACCAACTAATAAGAGGCTGGTTGAGACTTAGGAAGCTAAGTGTAAATTTCAAGGTAACCGCAAAGAAAGTTAAGAAACTTACTCATCAAAATAAAGAAAAAAACATAAAGTCTCAGTAAACACAAAATCTACAAAAAAAAGAAAAGAAAACCACAAAGTGAATTCAGCACAGGAGAGTAAGAGGAACAAAGAAAATGTCAGCACTCCCCAAAAAAGCACTACAAAATGACAGCAATAAACTCACACTTATCAATAATTTCACTGAACGTTAATGGCCTAAATACACCCATAAAGAGACAGAGAGTGAGAGAATGGATAAAAACACAGGACCCATCCATATGCTGTCTACAAGAGACACACCTGAGAAACAAAGACATAAGTTTATTAAAAATCAAAGGATGGAAAAAATATATCAAGCAAATAACCACCAAAAAAGCGCAGGGGTGGCAATACTAATCTTAGGTAGAATAGACTTTAAAAGAAAATCCACCATAAAAGACAAAGAAGGGCATTATATAGTGATTTAAGGGACGATCCATCATGAAGACACAGCCATAAAAAATATCTACACACCCAATGACAGGGCTCCAAAATACATAAACTCTAACAGCGCTGAAAAGAGAAACGGACAGTTCCACAATGATAGTAGGAGACTTCAACACACCACTCTCAGTAAAAGAACATCTAGAAAGAAAGAAACTCAACAAAGATACAGAAGATCTAAAGGGCACAATCAGCCAACTTGACCTCATAGACATATATAGAACACTCCACCCAACAGCTGCAATGTACACATTCTTTTTCAATGCACACGGAACATTCTCCAGAATAGACCACATCTTAGACCACAAAGCAACCTTCAACAAAATAAAAACATTGAGATAATACAAAGTATCTTCACTGATCACAACACCTTTCAAAGTAGAAATTAACAACAGGAAGAGCAAGGAAAAAAAAAATCAAATAAATGGAAACTGAATAACACCCTGGTTTAAAACCACTGGGTAATAGAAGAAATCAAAGATAAAATAAAAAAGATTCCTAGAATCAAATGAGAATGAAAACACATCATACCAAAACCTTTGTTACACAGCAAAGATGGTGCTCAGAGGTCACCTTGTAACAATAGATGCACACATCAAAAAAGAAGAAAGGGACAAAAAATGTTAGCTCAACAACTTGAACAAACAGAGAACAGCAAAAGAAGCCCACAGCCACCAGAAGAAATGAAATCATAAAGATCAGAGCAGAAATAAAGAATAGAAAAACAATAGAAAGAACAAACCAAAAGTTGGTTCTTTGAAAGGGTCAACAAAATTGAGAAATCATTGGCCAGACTGACAAAGGAAAAACATGAGAGGATGCAAATAACCCAAATAAGAAATGAAATGGTGGTATTCAACAGACTCAACTGAAATAAAAAGGATCATAACAGAGTACTATGAAAAACTATACTCCAAAAGATTTGAAAACGTAGAGGGAATGGACAAATTTCTAGAAACACACTACATACCTAAACTAACACAAGCTGATGTTGAAAATCTTAACAGACACATAAGAAGAGAAGAGATTGAAAAGGTAATAAACTCCCGAGAAAAAAAAGCCCCGTCCTAAATGGCTTCACTGGAGAATTCTACCAAACCTTCAGGAAAGAGCTTATACCAGTACTACTCAAACTATTTCCGGACATAGAAAAGGGAGGGATACTTCTGAATTCATTCTATGAAGCCAGCATAACGCTGATACCAAAACCAGGCAAAGATACCACAAAAAAAAAGGTTAGAAACAAATATCTCTCATGAATATAGATGCAAAAATTCTAAATAAATTTCTAGCCAATAGAATTCAGCATCATATCAAAAATTAATACACCACAACAAAGTGGGATTCATACCAGGTACGCAAGGATGGTTCAACATTAGAAAACCAATCAGCATAATCCACCACATAAATAAAATGAAAGAAAAGAATCACATGATCATCCCAATTGACGCAGAAAAGTCATTTGACAAAGTCCAACACCAACTCCTGATAAAAACTCTCAATAAAATAGGTATAGAAGGGAAATTCCTCAACATAATTAAGGACATCTATACAAAACCAACAGCCAACATTATTCTTAATGGTGATAGACTGAAAACATTCCCCTTGAGAACAGGAACAAGACAGGGATGCCCTTTATCACCCCTCCTATTTAACATTGTGCTGGAAGTCCTAACTAGAGCAGTAAGGCAAGAAAAAGAAAGGGAATCCATATTCGTAAGGAAGAAGTAAAACTGACCTTATTTGTGGATGACATGGTACTATACATAGAAAACCCAAGTCTCCACAAGAATACTACTGGAACTAATATAAAAATTCAGCAGAATAGCAGGATATAAGATAAACACAAAAATCAGTTGGATTCCTATGCACCAATGAAGAGAACTATGAAAAGGAAATCAGGAAAGCAATACCACTTATAATAGCCCCTAAAAAAATAAAATACTTAGGAATAAATCTAACCAGGGATGTAAAAGAAAACTACAAAACACTACTGCAAGAAACCAAAAGAGAGCTTCATAAATGGGAGAAATACCATGCTTATGGATAGGTAGTCTCAACATTGTGAAAATGTCAATTATACCCGAAGCAATCTACAAATACAATGCAATCCCAATCCAGATACCAACAGCATTCTTTAAAGAGATGGAAACACATCAATATCTTTATATGGAAATGGGGGAGGCCCCAGATAAGTAAAGCGCTATTGAAGAAGAATAAAATAGGAGGACTCACACTACCTGACCTCAGAACCTACTATACAGCTACGGTAGTCAAAACAGCCTGGTACTGGTACAACAACAGATACATTGACCAATGGAACAGAATTGAGAATCCAGATGTAAATCCATCCGCCTACGGTCACCTGATCTTCGACAAGGGCCCAAAGTCCATCAGATGGGGAAAAGACAGTCTTTTTAACAAATGGTGCTGGCAAAACTGGATGTTCATCTGCAAAAAAATGAAACAGGACCCATACCTCACAGCATACACAAAAACTAATTCAAAATCGATTAAAGAACTAAATATAAAACAAAAAAATATAAAGATCATAAAAGAAAAAAATAGGGTCAGCGCTAGAGGCCCTAAAACATGGCACTATCAGGATACAAGCCATAACTAACAACATGCAAACTCCAGAAGATAAGCTAGATAACCGGGATCTTCTAAAAATTAAACAGTTATGCTCATCAAAAGACTTCACCAAAAAAGTAAAAAGAGAACCCACAGAGTGGGTAAAAAATTTTGGCTATGACAATTCCGACAAAGGTCTAATCTCTAAAATCTACAGGAAAATACAACACCTCTTCAACAACAACAAAAAATACTATCCAATTTAAAAATGGCCAAAGGATATGAATAGACACTTCACCAAAGAAGACATTCAAGTGGCTAACAGACACATGAGGAAATGCTCTTGATCACTACCCATTAGAGAAATGTAAATCAAAACTACAATGAGATACCACCTCACATCGATCGACATTACTGGCACTAATAAAAAAACAGAAAATAAAAAATGTTGGAGTGGCTGTGGGGAGATTGGAATTCTTATGCACTGTTGGTGGGAATGCAAAATGGTAGAACCATTTTGGAAAATGATATGGCACTTCCTTAAAAAGCTAGAAATAGAAATACTACATGATTCAGCAATCCCACTCCTAGGAATATATCATAGAGAAATAAGAGCCGTCACACGAATGAACATATGCACACTCATGTTCATTGCAGCATTATTTACAATAGCAAAAAGATGGAAACAACCTAAGTGCCCATCAACTGATGAATGGATAAACAAACTATGGTACATGTACACAGTGGAATACTACACAACGATAAAAGAACAATGATGAAACTGCAAAGCATCTCACAATATGGATGAATCTGGTGGGCATTATGCTGAGTGAAATAAATCAGTCACAAAAGGACAAATATTGTATGAGACCATTAGTATAAAAACTCATAAAAAGATTTACATACAAAAAGAAACTATCTTTGATGGTAATGAGGGAAGTGAGGGGTGGGAATGGAAAAACACTAAATAGACAATAGGTAAGTGGTAACTTTGGTGAAGGGTAAGACAGTAGACAATACTGGAGAAGCCAGCACAACTTGTACAAGGAAAGGTCATGGAAGCTCCATAGACACACCCAAACTCCCTCAGGGACCAAATTACTGGGCTTGAGGGCTGTGGGGACCATGGTCTCTGGGAACATCTAGCTCAATTGGCATAACATAGCTTATAAAGAAAATGTTCTACATTCTAGTTTGGTGAGTAGCGTCTGGGGTCTTAAAAGCTTGTAATTGGCCATTTAAGATACTCCACTGGTGTCACCCCATCTGGGGCAAGGGAGAATGAAGAAAACCAAAGACACAAGGGAAAGATTAATCCAAATGACTAATGGACCACCACTACCACAGACTCCACTGGACTGAGTCCAGCACAACTAGATGGTGCCCAGCTACTACCATCGACTGCTCTGACAGGGATCACAATAGAGGGTTCCGG
This sequence comes from Trichechus manatus latirostris, assembly GCF_000243295.1. NCBI lineage: Eukaryota > Metazoa > Chordata > Mammalia > Sirenia > Trichechidae > Trichechus > Trichechus manatus. The sequence goes on from NW_004444220.1 coordinate 1,194,143, forward strand.
ACAGAGGTGGAGAAAAATGTAGAACAACATTCTAACTCAAGGAAAAAGAAGACCAGACTTACTGGTTTGACAGAGACTGGAGAAACCCCGAGAGATTATGGCCCCTGGACATGCTTTTAGCTCAGTAATGAAGTCACTCCTGAGGTTCACCCTTCAGCCAAAGATTAGACAGGCCCATAAAACAAAATGAGACTAAATGGGCACACCAGCCCAGGGGGAAGGACTAGAAGGCAGGAGGGTACAGGAAAGCTAGTAATGGGGAACCTAAGGTCAAGAAGGGGAGTGTTGACATGTCATGGGGTTGGCAACCAGTATCACAAAACAATATATGTATTGTTCAATGAGAAGCTAGTTTGCTCTGTAAACCTTCATCTAAAGTACAATAAAAAAATAAAATCAGAAATGAAAGACAGGACGTTACAACTGACCATGCAGAAATAGAAAGTATTATAAGAGAATACCGTGAACAGTTGTACTCCAACAAATTAGATAACCTAGATGAAATGTACAGATTCCTAGAAGCACATAAACTTTCTATATTGACTCAGGAAGAAATAAAAGATCTCAACATACCCTTACTAAGTGAAGAGATTGAATTAATAATCAAAAACTTCTCAAAAATGAAAAGTCTAGGAACAAATGGCTTCACTAGGGAATTCTACAAACATTTATAAAAGTGACCCTAACCCTTCTTAATCTTTTCCAAAAAGTAGAAAAGGAGGTAACACTTCTTAACTCATTCTATGAGGCTAGCATCACTCTGATACCAAAGCCAAAGACACTTCAAGAAAATCTACACAGCAATGTCTCTTATGATTTTAGATGCAAAAAGCCTCAACAAAATACTAGCAACTGAATCCAAAATGATTATATATCATGACCAAGGGAGATGTATCCCAGAAATATAAGGGTGGTTCAACATTAGAAAATCAATCAATGTAATACAGTACATTAATAGAACAAAGGAGAAGAACCACATCTCAATTTTTGCAGAGAAGGCATTTTGACAATACAATGTCTTTTCATGACAAAAACACTCAACAAGCTAGGAGTAGAAGGGAAATTCCTGAATCAGATAAAGGGCATTTGCAAAAATCCCATAACTAGCCTCATATTCAATAGAGAAAGACTGAGAATTTTTCACTTAAGATCAGGAATAAGACAAGGATGCCCACTCTCACCACTGCTATTCAATATTGTAGTGGAAGTTCTAACCAGAGCAATTAGGCAAGAAAAAGAAATAAAATTTTCCAAATCAGGAAGGGAGAAGTAAACTGTCCCTTTTTGTGGATGACGTGATCCTATATATAGAAGAATCCAACGAATCCACAAGAAAGCTACCAGAGCTAATAAAGGAATTCAGCAAAGTGGCAGGATACAAGGTCAATGCACAAAAAATCAATTGGGTTTCTATACACCATCAATGATCACTCTGAAAAGAAATTAAGAAGAGTTTCATTTACAATAGCAACTAAAAGAGTGAAATACCTAGGAATAAATTTATTTGGGGAAGTGAAATATTTTTGGCACAGAAAAATATAAAACATTACTGAAAGAATTAAAGACCTAAAGAAATGGATGGACATTCTGTGCTCATGGATCAGAAATGGATAGTGGTAATGTTTGAATAAGATTATGAACATAATGTCACTGAATTTTACATATAAAAATGTTGAATTGGAAAATGTTTTATTACATATATATTTTCCACAAAAAAGAATGAAGGTTAAATAAAAAGATTTTCAGATAAGCAAAAACTATGAAAATGTGTTGATACCATCTGTATGTCTTAAAAGAGCCTAGTTTACACAAAGCTTGCTAAGAATAAAACACCAAACCCTGTTAAACTTTCAGAACAATAACCACAAGAAGACAACTGTCAAGTATTAACCCTTACACCAGAACCTTGAGCCCAAAGGTCAGAAACGGGCCCATCAACATAGTAAAAATTGCTCCCCTAGTTGGTGATTTAACAGGATAATGAGACATGCTAACACTATAATGAGATTAGGACCGCATTGCACTTGCGTAGTATGTTAGAAAATGTAGAAACCTGTAGTTTTATGATTTGTTAAGAACTTCTCCCTTCCTCAGAGTATAAAAGATGTGACCTGTGTAACCGAAGACAGGCAGAATCTGAGGGCTGCATTTCTCTGTGCCCCAGCTAATGCACAAGTTCAGAATAAATTATCTCTTTGTTCCTCACCCTGGTGTTGCCTTTATTGGTGAAAGTCACACCAGGCCCAAACCCAGAACTTGAGCTGGGTAGCAGCATCAACCACAGGCCTTGGTTATGTGGTATGTTGTTCGGTGCTATCAAGTCAATTCCCACTCATAGCAACCCTATGTACAATAGAATGAAACATTGCCCAATCCTGCGCTGTCTTCACAATCTTTGTAATGCTTGAGCCCATTGTTGCAGCCACTGTGTCAATCCATCTTGTTGAGAGTCTTCCTCTCTTTTGCTGACCCTCTACTTCACCAAGCATGATGTCCTCCAGGGACTGGTCCCTCCTGACAACATGGCCAAAGTTTGTGAGACGAAGTCTCAACATCCTTGCCTCTAAGAAGCATTCTGGCTGTACCTCTTCCAAGACAGATTTGTTCATTCTTTTGGCAGTCCATGGTATATTCAATGTTCTTCACCAACACCATAATTCAGAGGCATCAGTTCTTCGGTCTTCCTTATTCATTGCTCAGCTTTCGCATGCATGAGGCAATTGAAAACACCCTGGCTTGGGTCAGGCACACCTTAGTCCTTAAAGTGACATCTTTGCTTTTTAACACTGTAAAGAGGTCTTGCAGCAAATTTTCCCAGTGCAATACATCATTTGATTTCTTGACTTCTGCTTCCATGGGCATTGATTGTAGATCCAAGTAAAATGAAATCTTTCACAACGTCAATCTTTTCTCTGTTTATCATGATGTCGACCATCAGTCCAGTTGTGAGGATTTTTGTTTTCTTTATATTGAGGTGTAATCTATACTGAAGGCTGTAGTCCTTGATCTTCATCGGTAAGTGCTCCAAGTCATCTTCACTTTCAGCAAGCAAGGTTGTGTCGTCTGCATATTTTAGATTGTTAATGAGTCTTCCTCCAATCTTGATGCTGCGTTGTTCTTCATATAGTCCAGCTTCTTGGATTATTTGCTCAGCATACAGATTGAATAAATATGGTGAAAGGATGCAATCCTGACTCATGCCTTTCCTGACTTTCAAACATGCAATATCCCCTTGTTCTGTCCAAACGACTGCCTGTTGGTCTGTGTACAGTTTCCTCGTGAGCACAATTAAGTGTTCTAACCATTCTTCGAAAGGTTGTCCATGATTTGTTATGATCCACACAGTTGAATGCCTTTGCATAGTCAATGAAACTCAGGTAAACATCTTTCTGGTATTCTCTGCTTTCAGCCAGGATCCATCTGACATCAGCAATGATATCCCTCGTTCCATGTCCTCTTCTGAATCTGGCTTGAATTTCTGGCAGTTCCCTGTCAATGTACTAATGCAGCCGCTTTTGAATGATCTTCAGCAAAATTTTACTTGCATGTGATGTTAATGATACTGTTCGATAATTTCCACATTCTGTTGGATCACCTTTCTTTGGAATAGGCATAAATATGGATCTCTTCCAGTCGGTTGGCCAGGTAACTGTTTTCCAAATTTCTTGGCATAGAGGAGTGAGCACCTCCAGCACTGCATCCATTTGTTGAAACATCTCATGTTTCTGTGGTATAGCTAATACAAGAGTGATTTTTTTTTTATTCAGAAAGAAAATTATTCCAGTTCAAAGATAGGGAAAGCAGGAGGAAATAAAGAGTAATATGTTTACTATGTGAGTCAATCTATATGAATATTGACTGTATAAACCAACAATAGTAATAGCAATGACTTGTTGGGATGTGTGTGTGTGTATTATAATGTGTATAAAGTAAAGCATCTAAATCAGGACTGCTAATGAGGGTAAAAATAAAAATTTGAAAATCCTTTCATTATCCTGGAAGAGGGTACTTTTATTTAATAATAACCACTTAAAATTAGTATTAGGACAGAGAGAAGAAAAAGAGGATGGTGAGTTAATTCAAAGATTAGAAAAGGAAGAAAACAACTACCACTTGGGCTGGGGAAACAGAGGTTGTGTTACAGGAGAAAGGAGGAGGAGCCAAGTGGTTGGTGCTGGAAGCATGGAGGAAAGGACAAGATTTTGGGGCAGGAGAGTCACTGTGCAGGGGTACTGGGACTGCTAAGAGGCCACTACTTGACAAATACTATGACTGCCAAGGAGGCAGTGAGCGCTTTCTTTGTAATAAAGCCTTGTGGTGTACGTTTTGCTTTTGTGTACCTTTCTGCATGGGTGTTACATGTCACAATAAAATGGCTAAAAAAATTTAAAATGTAACTTCTATGATACAATTTTTCAGCTATTAGAATTGCAAAAATCTAAAAATTGGATATGTATGACACAACGTGTTGGTGAGATTGTAGTGACAGACACTTTCATACATTTCTGTTGGAAATGTAATTAAGTACACTCTATGGAGGGGAATTTGGTAGTAACAAAATTACCAATGAATATGCACTTTGATTTAGCAATCACACTTCTGTGAATCCTACAAGTATACTTACATATGAAAGAACTTTTGTGCAAGTTTAATTATTGCAGCATTTTTTTAGTAGCAAAATATTGCAAACAACACACATGCCATTAATAGGGAACTAGTTAAAATGATTATGGTACATTCTCACATGGTATGCAGCCATAGAAAGAATGAAGAAGCTCTTTATGAACTGATAGAGAATGATACTCGAAGATATTATATCAAACAGCAAGGTGAATAACAGTACTATACTACCATTTATGTAAAAAGTGGGGAGTATAAGAATGTATGTTTTTGTTTGTATTTTATAGTCAGTGCTTCTTGTATATTAAGTTTTTCCCAACCCCAATGTCTTTTTTTCACTAAGAGTTTTTATACTTTTTTGTATGACATTTAAGTCTTCAAGTATCCAGAGTTTATTTTTCTGTATGGTGTGAGTTAATGATTAATTTCATCTTTTCTCCATATGTATCACTTTCCAGTTCCATTTATTGAGATTTCTCTTTTATTGACTTATCTCTTATGTTACCTTTGTCACATACCAAAGTTCCATGCATACACTAAATAATGTCAGATATTATTACTATTTTCATCATCATTATCATCAGCAGCAGAAACAGCAACAGCAGCCACACTGAGTAACTACCTTGTCCAACCCACAATTTTATTTCATGGAGCAGGCTCTTGAGGGTGGATCTCCTGCCACGTTCATCATGGCCTGCAAAACAGAACCTGCGAAGTCTCTTCTTTAAGCCTGTAAGTCCAATAAATCAAACCCAGGAGACTAACCAGTTCTGACCATGTTCACAAGTGACTGAACCAAAGTAATAAGTTATTAATTTATGATGAGAAACAGTACTGCTGATTTGGCTAAAATCTTTATATGTTTTATTATAGAAAAAATTCATAATCAGAAAGTTGCTTGGAGAGTATACTATCAAAGCATATAGAATTGGTTATTGAGTTATTGTGTTTAAGACTCTGACATCCCAATATATCCTTCACAATAGGGATATACCTACGGAATATGTAGATCAAGGCACTTTCTTCCCAAGGCTGCTGAAGATGTTATCTAACTGCCTCCTCTTTGTTTTCTAATTTAAAGCCGTTAGTATTCACTTTTTTGCATACAGTGAGTTTTAACACATACATAGATTCTTGTAACCACTGCTACCAACAAGATAAAGAACAATTCCAACACCACGGAAGAATTCACTTCTTCTGCCTCTTTGTACTATAGTCACACTTTTCCTCCTACCCCTATACTCTGCTGTCAATGATCTGTTGTCCATCACTATAGTTTTGTCTTTTGGAGAATGTCACTCAGCATAATGCCTTGGAGATTCATCCAAGTTATTATGTATCTTACTCTTTTGACGTTTAAATCTAATCACCTCCTTTTGTTAATATGCTCCCACTTTACACAGAATGATCATAAGCTCATTACAGACTCAGCCTTGCCCAGTCCTAGAACCAATGGGATCCCAACCTGGCAAGGTATTAAATGCTCCTTCCTCAGTAGTAAGTGGAGCCAGTGTGTGTGTTTGTGTGTGTGTGTGTAGGGGATGGTAGGTAGGAGGTGGTGTGAGAGGAAGGGAAGAGAGATTGAAAATAATCTATGGCTGATTTTAGTCCAAAATCTCAGTGCCTGAGGGTCAGTGCTTGAGTTCTGGTGCAAGGTGCTAGGGAAATCATTACACTATGGCCTCCCCTTACCAAACATGTTCCCCTCCCCCCTCCCCACATGGAGGTCAGGCTGCCTGATAAAACTTTCTGCTAGGGACTTTGGTATTTTGTCTCTCTCCCTGCACCCCACCCCCACCCTCAGTCCCAGTCCTAAACCTCAGCTGGTAGGATATGGAGCCTGATCCATATGTCTGGTTCTCTGATTTTCACTTTGCCTGAACCTCAGCTCAGTCCCTGGTGTAGTGCTGTCTGTCATAAATTCTATATCGGCATCAGGGAGCCCTGGATGGCTTTGGAGCCGAGGGACATTTTGGAGGCATCTCAGTCGAGAGCTGCTCCCAACTTCCTTTTAGTCTACCAATTGCCAGTGGAAAGCAGCACTTCATTTGAGAGTTGTCATTGCTATTTTCTGCCTTCTCCCCTTGATTCAGACCCCTTTGACCCTAATGCCAGATAGTATTGGACTCAAGTGTACCTCATACTCTTGTGCTTGGATTATTGCACTCCACATTTCACCCCACACCCAATCCTCTGAAATGGACCAGTTTCTCTATCCTAGTTTGTTTTTTCCGTTGGTTCAGTCTCCTCTTGCCCTTATCTTTACCCCTTACTGCCCTCCCTACAGTAAGTTCTCATCATGCTCTGCATCCAGAGTCACAATAATTGTAATCATTCCCCACTCCACACCTTATATTCTAGTTAAACCAAACTATTTGCTTCTCAAATATGATTTACTCTTTCCTATCCCTGCACCTTTGCTTATGCCATGACCCCAACATGGAGTCCTATCTCTGCCTGTACTACCCCAACCCATCTCTCAAATGCATCATGTTGTCTCTTTCAGGATCCGCTCAGTATTATTCTGGGATTTTCTATGTTAATCTGTTGGTAATTCTCTGTTCACACTTATTACATCCTGCCTTGAATTCAATCTTTTTGCAGCCAGTCTTTATTTCCCCTACTATTTAGCATAGTAGTTGTAAATACAGGTTCTAGAACCAATCTGCCTGTGTTCCATTTATAGCTTCATCAGTTACTAACTCTGTGACCTTGAACGATATACTTAAACCCTTTTTCTATCAGTTTCCTTATCCACCAAATGAGAATAATGACAATACCTACCTAATAGGATTGTTGAGATGATTAAATGAGTGTAGGTATGTATATGTAAGCACTCAATAAATGTCAGCTCTTATTATCGCCCATTGAAATTAGCACAAAGCCTCCCATGCTTGATTAGTAAATGTTTACTTGGTGGAAATGCATTGACTCTATTCTAGGACTCTATTCTGGCCCTGAACCTCGAGGTAGGGGAATTTCCTAAGTTATTAGGTTAGTTATTAAGTTTAAATCTTTAGTTTCACACAGATTGCCCCCTATAGGTCACTGTGCAATTGAGCCAAAGATGCAAGGAGAGTGGGCACTTCTAATACCAATGGGAAATTTTAGTCATACCTCTAACACTTTTGACTCAAAATACTCATTCAGTCACTTCCTCAAATCACCCAAAGCCAAAAAGATAGAAAGATATCTCTGTCTAATAAAGCAGGAATATTTCCCAGCGAAACCTGGAAAGTCTATAAACATCTTGCCCTACCAAACTTGCTTAATACAGAGACCTAGAGAAAATATCCTTTTCCCACTCACAAGGACTTCCAAAGGGTCACCTGTCTCTAATTCTGAATCAGAAACTAAGATTTTAGTTTGCTCTGTTGTGAACTTCCCTTAGTCATGAAAAGAGATATTGGGGCAGAAAAATCAATTTCTCTAATCTTGCGATAGTCTGTAACTCTGTTTTGTTCTGGAATACTCTGAGAAGTGAGGATTCAGGAATCTGCTTTCCAGTTCCCTAGCTCTGCCTGGGACTGTACAACTTTCACTCCACCTTCATATGAGTGACAGACCTACCAGGTAAAAAAAGTCCCCCTCAGTTACACACACAAGCACCACACACACACAGACACACACATCTTTCTTTCCTTTGTGTTGAGTTTGACTTTACTTCAGCTTTAAGGTCAGTAAGGAGAACAGCTTGCTCTGATTTTCAGACTAAACATTGGAGCAAACCAAATTAATTTCACAAAGCACAAGGATGGAAAACCAGGGTGTTTATTTCTTTTCATTTTCCCTCAGGGAGTCTGGGCTACAATGTGTTGGAAGTTTGGAAAGATGACCTCTGAAATCCCACGCAGTCCTAAGAAGCCATAACAGCTATGCAGCTGAAGGGGCAAGGTGGACAAACCCCACCTTTATTGCTAACTGCATGGTAAGAATCACCATGAATCCAATTGCCGTGGAAGTGGACCGAAGCATCACTTCCCACATCTCCATTTCTCCTCTCCAGCCACTTTTGTGGCATTTCCTCTCTCACCCTAACGACCCAGAGTTAGGTCAGACTTCATCCACAGCCACCCTGAGCCAGGTCAAAACATACCTGACCACCCAGGGCCAGGTCATTGGGTGCTATCCATAGGCCCAAAGAATCTGCACAACTCCCTGCTTCAGACCAGCCAGACCCACCCAACCCCCTGGGGCTGGTCACAAGCTAGAAGGACTCTGTCCTTCTTCATCAACTCCCTACGAAGCCGTTCCCTGATGATAAGCCACCTAGAACAAGAGTCTTCACAAATCAACTGCCTTCACAGCCTTTCTCTGAATTTGCCACCCTTCGCTAACTCAGAGTCTCATTGACCTTGTGGGTTCTTTTTTTAAATAGTATTTTATTGTGTTTTTTTTAAAACTTTATTTTTTTATTGTACTTCAGGTGAAGGCTTACAGAACAAATAGTTTCTCATGAAACAGAAGTACACATGTGGTTTTATGACATTGGTTAACAACCCCACAACATATCAACCCTCTAACTTCTCAA
>NW_004444220.1:1210497-1217295 GCF_000243295.1 Trichechus manatus latirostris
CAGAAAGGGCTCCCAACTCAAGAAAAGGAAAAGAAAACAAACAAACAATTCAAAACAAACAAACAAACAAAAACCCCGGGATCCCACCAGCGCGGCAGCCAAAACCGGGAAGCAGCTCCATACTCAAATGGAGCTCTGCAGCCCCTCAGGAAGAAGCAAAGATGGTGTATGGAGCCAGGTAGTTGAGCGAAGGTAGGGGGAGGTGGCGAGAGGCAAGTAAGAAATCAAAAGAAGCAGAAAAAATAAGCAAGACTAGCAGCCAACAAATTGCACTCAGAGAGCCAGCTAGTGTGGGCTGGTGTTTCTGGACAAGAGACTGTGTCCGCGGGAAGCAGAGGGGGCCGAGTGTGGGTGAAGAAGTGTAGAGAGTGGGAAAGCGTATATCACAAATTGCCAGCGCTCTGCAGCCCCTCAGGAAGAAAGAAAGACAGTGCATGGAGTGAGGCACTCGAGCGAAAGGAGGGGGAGGTGGGGAGAGGCAAGTAAGAAATAAAAGGAAGTGGGAAAAAAAGCAACACCAGCAGCCAACAAATGGCACTCAGAGAGCCACCCGTTCAGGTGTGTGGTATCCAAGCAGCCGCCGTTTCCAGGTCAAGAGACCGTGGCCACAGGAAGCAGAGGAGGCCGAGTTGGGGTGAAGAAGGGTGGGGGGTGGGAAAGCGTACATCGCCAATTACCCGTTGCTTTGTCTTCCGCTGGAAGCTCCATGAGGCTGCCTTCTCGTACCCCCTGTTTGCTGGTCTCCGATAGGAGTCCAAGATGGTGGATCCATGCTGCGTTAGCTGGTAGGGGACCTCTGCATGAATCTCTCCTCCCTCTCCATTCTGTCAGTTTTCTCACTCCATTTGGTGCTTGGCTGAGTTCTTTATCTCTTCATTTGATGTTTTAAGGTTTCAGGATTGTTGTATTCTCTGTTCGGCTTAGTTTTTTGGATCTTTGCTGTGGAGGGACGGCGTGGTGCTTCTGCCTAGAGCGCCATTTTGCTGGAACCTCTTTATTGTGTTTTTGATGAAAGTTTACAGAGCAAATTAGGTTCCTATTTGACAATTTCTACACAAATTGTTAAGTGACATTAGTTACATTTTTCACAATATATCAATATTCTCTTCATTGCATTCTTTTTGTTCTGTTTCCAGTTCTCTAGTTTCCCTGTCCCCTTATCTTCTATTGTTTGCTTTAGAGTAATTGTTGACTTTTGGTCTCATATAGTTTTTTTTTTTTTAATGGCACACTGTACTCATGCATAATATCCTTTATTTTTGTGCCAATCTGTTAGTTTGCTAAAAGGTGACCTCAGGGGATAGTTTCTGCTCAAGGTTTAAAGAGCATATCAGGGTGATAGTCTCAGGGAGTCCTCCAGTCTCAATTGGTCCAGTAAATCTTGACTTTTTAAGAATTTGATTCTGTTCTGCCTTTTTTTCCCCATTTGATCGAGGTCCCTCCATTATGATGCTGATCAGAATGGCTGGTAGTGGTAACTGGGCACCATCTAGATCTTCTGGTCTCAGGGTAGATGAGGACATGACTTGTGTAGGCTATTAGCTCTCTAGACTAGTTTCTTCCCTGAGACTTTGGTTTCCTTCTTTCTTTTTACTCCTGAGGAGTAGTGACCAACAGTTGTATCTTAGATGGCTGCTTGCAAGCTTTTAAGGTCCCAGATATTACTCACCTCATCAGGATGCAGAACATGAACTTTGTGATGCCAATTGACTGACTTGTATCATGAAACTAAGGTCCTAAGCCTAAAAACCCAGAAAACCATTCTTCCAAGGTGTTTGGTTGTGTCTGATAAGTATCTGTAACTGTGCCGTCTATGACTATATATGCATGCACACACTTATCTGTACATACACATACATATAGATACTTCTATCTGTGCATGGAGCCCTGGTGGCACAGTGGTTAAGGGCTACATTCTACTAACCAAAAGGTTGGCAGTTCGAATCTACCAGCTGCTCCTTGGAAACCCGATGGGGCAGCTCTGCTCTGTCCTATAGGGTCACTATGAGTTGGAATTCACTCGATGGTGGTGGGTTTGGGTTTGCGTATCTCTGCACACGTATGTACTCACCTGTATCTACCTGTACACATATATGCCTATACACCTACATAGGTGACCATACACTCATTTTTTGGTTATTGTTGGTGTTGCCAAATTGTATGTGTCATATTCTTTAGCACAAGCATCCTTTCTTCTTGTGTGCTTCTTAGTGGTACTGTTTATTTTGGTCAAGCTGTGTTCATTACACCCACATTCTGTGCTACTTTTCCCATCACTGAAAATAACAAGTATCTACGTTCCAGAGGTTAGTTCTCCCTCTCTCCCCAACCCACCCCTGCTAACCACCAGTGAACATTGGTCTCTGTATATATATCTGTTCTTGTCTTCTTATAAAAGTGGGAACATACTATATTTGTCCTTATGTGATTGACTTATTTCATTCAATATTATGCCTTCCATTTCTATCCATGTTATAACATGTTTTGTGGACTCATCATTGTTCCTTATGGTTGCATAGTATTCCATTGTATGCATAGATCACATTTTGCTTGTCCATTCGTCCATTGAAGGACACTTAGGCTGTTTCCATTTTTTTGCTATTGTGAATAACGTTGCAATGAACATACCATATTTCCAATGTTTTTTTGCCAACCACACCCTCCACGAAGTATTTTTGTAAGTGCACTATGCTTATTTTTTTACAGCAACATGTAAAAATATAGCATACTGTACTTATGAAAATACCTCACTGGAGGAGGATGCAGTTGGTAAAAAAATGTATAACGTGTGCGTTATTTGTGTAAAAATACAGTAGGTGTACATATGTCTGTTCATGTCACTTCTATTAGGTCTCTAGGATATATACCTAGGAGTGGGATTGCTGGATCATAAGGTAGCTCTATTTCTAGTTTTTTGAGGAAGCACCATACCATTTTCCATAGTGATTGTACCATTTTACAGTCCCACCAGCAATGGATAAAAGTTCCAATCCCCTTACATCCTCGCCAATATTTATTGTTATGTTTTTTTATCAGTGCCATTTTAGCCAGTGTGAGATTGTTTCTCATTGTAGTTGTGATTTGCATCTCTCTAATATCTAATGATCTTGAACATCTTTTCATGTGTTTGTTCGTCACTTGAATGTTCTCTCTGGTGAAGTGTTTGTTCATATGCTTTGCCCATTTTTTGAGTTGTTTGTCTTTTTGTTATTGACGTTTTCTATATATTTTAGAGATTAGACCCTTATTGGATATGATTTTTTCCGAGTCTGTAGGTTGTCTTTTTACTCTTTTAATAAAGTCCTTTGATGAGCATAAATGTTTAATTTTTATGAGGTCCCAATTGTCTAATTTGTCTTCTGCTATTTATACACTTGTAGTTATGTTTGTTAGCCTATTGTTTTTGTCCTATGTTTTCTTCCAGGAACTTTATGGTTTTAGGATTAACATTTAGGGATTTGATTCACTTTGAGTTAGTATTTGTGAATGATTTTGAGATACGGGTCCTGTTTTATTTTTTTGCAAGTGGATATCCAGTTTTGCCAGCACGATTTATTGAAGACTGTTTCTTTGCCCATTGAATGGATTTTGTCCCATTGTCAGAAATCAGTTGTTCATAAATGGATAAACTTATTTCTGGGTTCTTGATTCTATTACACTGGTCTATGTGTCTATTATTGAACCAATACCAGGCTGTTTTGATTACAATGGTTGTATAGTATGTTTTGATATTGGGGAGTGTGAGGCCTCCTGCTTTGTTCTTCTTCAACAGTGCTTTGGGTATTTGAGGCCTCTTTCCCTTCCATATAAAGTTGGTCATTAGCTTTTCTGTTCCAGTAAAGAATGTTGGGATTTGTATTGGGATTGCATTGTATCTGTAGATCGCCTTAGGTAGTATTGACATATTGACTATATTAAGTCTTCCAATCCATGAGCGGAGAATATCCTTCCATTTATATAGGTCCCATTTAGTCGCTTGTAGTAGTGTTTTGTAGTTTTCATTGTATAAGACTTTTATGTCCCTGGGTAGGTTAATTCCTAGGTATTTTATCATTTATTGGGCTGATGTAAATGATATTGTTTCCTTTATTTCATTTTTGGAATACTCCTTGTTAGAATAAAGGAATACAATTGATTTTTGTGTGTTGATCTTGTACCCTGCAATATTGCTGAATTCTTCTATTAGAGCCAGCAGTTTTCTTATGGATTCTTTAGGGTTTTCAATGTATAGGATCATGTCATCTGTGAACAGAGATAGTTTTAAATCTTCCTTTCCAATTTGGATACTTTTATTTCTCTTTCTTGTCTTACTACTCTGGCTAGGACTTCCAGTACAATATTGAATAAGAGTGGTGATAATGGGCATCCTTGGCTCATCTCCATTCTCAAAGGCAAGGCTCTCAGGCTTTCTTTATTGAGAATAATGTTGGCTGTTGGTTTTTGCATACATGCCATTAATTATGTTGAGAAATTTCCCTTCTATTCTTATTATACTGAGAATTTTTATCAGGAAAGTGTGTTGGATTTTATTAAATGGCTTTTCTGCATCAATTGAGATGATCATGTGATTCTTTTCCTTTGTTTTATTTATATGGTGAATTATATTGATTGATTTTCTAATGTTGAATCACCTTTACAGTCCTGGTATGAATTACACTTGATTTGGTGTGTGATTTTTTGATATGTTGCTGAACTCTGTTGGCTAGAATATTGTTGAAAATTTTTACATCTGTATTCGTGAGGCATGTTGGTCTGTAATTTTCTTTTTTTGTGATATCTTTACCTAGTTTTGGTATCACAATGATTCTGGCTTCATAGAATGAGTTAGGGAGTATTCCTTCCTCTTCTGTGTTTTTGAAGAGTTTAAGTAAAATTGGTATCAACATTCTCTGAATGTTTTTCTAAAATTCCCCAGTGAACCCATCTGGTTCTGGGGGTTTTCTTTTGTTTTTGTTTTTGGCAATTTTTTGATGACATCTTCAATCTCTCTCTTTTTTTTTTTTTTTTTTTGTAATGGGTCTGTGTAGATTTTCAACTTCAGTTTCTGTTAGTTTAGGTAAGCAGTGTGTTTCTCAGAATATGTTCATTTCATCTACATTTTCAAATTTGTTGGAGTACAATTTTTCATAGTATTCTGTTATTATCCTCTTTATCTCAGTTTGATCTGTTGTAATGTCTCCAGTTTCATTTTTTATTTTGGTTACTTGCCTCCTTTTTTTTTTTTTGTCAGTCTAGCCAGTTGTCTTAGGCTGGGTTCTCTAGAGAAGCAAAGCCATTAAAGGGTATAAATATAGGGAAAGATTTATATCAAAAAAAAAAAGCTCACGCTATTGTAGAGGCTGGAATGTCCCAAGTCCGTGGATTAGGATAGAGGCTTCTCCCGATTCACGTAGCTGCAGGGGCTGGTGAACCCAAGATTGGCAGGTCGGAGAGCAGGGCTCCGTACACAGGCTGTGAAGATCAATGAATCCCAAGATCAGCAGACAAGCTGATAGCTCAAGTCCCAAGGTCAGACGAACAGGAGGCAGCCACAAAATCCAGAGCAAGCAAAAAGCCAGAATGTCTGCTTATATTCAGATGTAGGCCACACCCCCAAGGAAACTCCCTTTCAACTGATTGCCTACTCACAGCAGATCCCATCATGGGAGTGATCACATATAAACACTGAAAATCATGGTCCAGCCAAGTTGACACACAATCTTAACCATCACACGAGTGGTTTGTATATTTTATTGAAGTTTATATTTTCTATTTCATTTATTTTTGCTCTAATCTTTATTATTTCCTTTCTTTTGGTCGCTTTTGGCTTCTTTTCCCCTTCTTTTTCTATTTGTTCAAGTTGTCAGTTTAAGGTATTGATTTTGGATCTTCTTTTTTAATGTAGGCATTTATTGCTATCAACTTCCCTCTGAGCACTGTTTTTTCTGTGTCTTGATATGTTGTGAATTCATTTTTGATTTTAAGTATTTTTGAATTTCCCTTTTGATTTCTACTATGACCCAAAAGTTTTTAAGTAGTGTTTTTAGGTTTTTAATTATTTAGTTTCCATGTAATTATTGTTTTTTTCCTTATTTTTCCTGTTGTTGATTTCTAGTTTCATGCCATTATAATCAGAGAAGATGCTTTGTATGATTTCAGTCTTCTTAAATTTGTTGAGACTTATTTTGTGGCCTAGCGTAAGGTCTATTCTGCAAAATACTCCATGTGCACTAGAGAAAAATGTATGTTGTTCTGCTGATGGTTGGAATGTTCCATATGTGTCCATTAGGTCAAATTGGCTTATGATTTTATTGAAGCCCACAATGTCTTTACTGATCTTCTTTTTAGATATTCTATCTAGAATTAAAAGTAGTGTGCTGAAGTCCCCGACTATTATTGCGGAGTTATCTATATATCCTTTTAATTTATATAACATTTTTTTCATGTATTTTGGAGCATTGAAGTTAGCTGCATATATATTTATAATCGTTATGTCTTCCTGATGAATTGACCCTTTTTATTGAAATTGTCAAGGATTTCAATTTTCTTGGATCAGTAATCAGCACCCATGGAAGCAGCAGTCAAGAAATCAAATGAGACTTCCGGCAAGATGGCGCTGTAGGCAGAAACACCACGCCGTCCCTCCACAACAAAGATCCGAAAAACTAAGCCAAACAGAGAATCAACAATCCTGAAACCCTAGAACATCAAATGAAGGGATAAAGCTCGAGGACTATCCAAAACCAAAAGAAATACAACAGGGAATCAGAAGAGTCAATCAATGGATGACAACAACATCAAGACAATGAAAGAGGGAAT
>NW_004444220.1:1230956-1246318 GCF_000243295.1 Trichechus manatus latirostris
TGTAGTTAATGTTTTGATTTTGTCCCTTTCTTCTTTTTTCATATGTGCATCTATTGCTCTAAATTGTCCTCTGAGGACTGCCTGTGCTGTGTCCCAAAGGTTTTGGTATGATGTGTTTTCAGTCTCGTTTGATTCTAGGAATTTTTTGATTCCATCTCTGATTTGTTCTATTTCTCAGTGGTTTTTAAGCAGGGTGTTATTCAGTTTCTATGTAATTGATTTTTTTTCCTTGCTCCTTCTGTTGTTAATTTCTACCTTGTTGGCATTGTGGTCAGAGAAGATACTTTGTATTATCTCAACATTTTGGATCTTGTTGAGGATTGCTCTGCAGCCTAAGATTTGGTCTATTCTGGAGAACGTTCTGTGTTCATTGGAAAAGAATGTGTGCTTTTCAGCTATAGGGTGCAGTGTTCTATATATTTCTATGAGGTCAAGTTGGCTGATTGTGCCATTTAGGTCTTCTGTATAGTTGCTGAGTTTTATTTTAGATATTCTGTCCTTTACTGAAAGTGGTGTGTTGAAATCTCCTACTATTATTGTGGAACTGTCAGGTTCTCTTTTTAGTGGTGTTAGAGTTTGTTTTATGTATTTTGGAGCCCTGTTATTGGTGCATATATGTTTATTATGCTTATGTCTTCATGATGGATCGTCCCCTTAATCATTATATAGTGTCCTTCTTTGCCTTTTATGGTGGATTTTGTTTCAAAGTCTATTTTATCTGAGATTATTGTTGCCACTCCTGCTCTTTTTTGTTAGTTGTTTGCTTGATATTTTTCCAAAGTTTGATTTTTAATAAATTCACATCTTTGTTTCTAAGGTGTGTCTCTTGTAGACAGCGTATTGATGGATCCTATTTTTTATCCATTTTGTCACTCTCCGTCTCTTTTTGGGTGCATTGAGTCCATTTACATTCAATGTAATTATTATTAGGTGTGAGTTTATTGCTGTCATTTTGTAGTGCTTTTTTTGTGGTGCTGACGTTTTCTTTGTTCCTCGCTCTCCTGTGTGGAATGCCCTTTGTTTGTGAATTTTTTTTCCTTTCTTTTGTTTCTGTAGGTTTTGTTTTTACTGAGACTTTATGTTTTTCCTCTTTATTTTGATGAGTAGGTTTGTTAACTTTCTTTGTGGTTACCTTGAAATTTACCATTATCTTCCTATATTTGAACTAGTCTATTCTTACTGGGTATCAGCTTGCCTTCCTCTGCATTTGAAGGTTCTATACCTACACCATTTATTCCCTCTTTTGTTGTTCTGATGTTGTTTTCTTTTACAGATTAACCTCTCTGTTTTCCTGTTGTAATACTTTTGGTTTTGGATATTCCTTGAGAGTTCACTTCCTAGATTGGTACCTGGCTGGTACCATCCTGCATCCTAGATTCAGCTTGTGACCTGATGTTGTTTGTTCTCAGATCGAAGAAATCCCTTTAATAATTCTTGTAAGTTTGGTTTGGTTTTTACATAGACCCTGAAATTTTTTTAATCTGGAAATAACCTAATTTTACCATCATATCTGAACGAGAGTTTTGCAGGGTATATTATTCTTGGCTGACATTTTTTTTTTCTTTCAAGGTTTTATGTATGTCATCCCATTGCCTTCTTGCCTGCATGGTTTCTGCCAGATAATCTGAGGTTAGTCTTATTGTTTCTTCTCTGTGTGTGACTTTTTGTTTTTCTTGCACTGCCTCCGGATTCTTTGTCTTTCCTTTTGGTGAATGTGATTATGATATGCCTTGGTAATTTTCTTTTAGGGTCTATCATATATGGTGTTTGTTGAGCTTCTTGGATGGCCAGGTTTTCATCTTTTATGATATTGGGGAAGTTTTCTGTCAGCAGTTCTTCAATGACCCTCTCTGTGTTTTCTGTTTTCTCCCCTTGTTCTGTAACTGCAATCACTCACAAATTCTTGCTTTTTATTGTATCCCACGTAATTCTCAGGATCTGTTCGTTTTTCTTCGTTCTTTTTTTTTTTATTTTTTCCTCAACAGAGTTGTCTCCAAGTGTTTGTCTTCAATATCGCTGATCCTGTCTTTCATCATTTCAAACCTGTTCCCCTTGCCTTCTATGACACTGTCCATTTCTGAAATCTTGTTGTTTATCTTTTGGATTTCTAATTGTTTTTGTATGATTTGTAGTTGTGAATTTATTTTGGCATTTTGTTCCTGCATTATTTTCCTTAATTCTTCCATTTTTGTCTGTATTTTCTATGAATTTGTCTGTCTTTTCCATGAATTTGTCTATTTTTACTCTTTTTTTCTGCTTTTTGCTTCAACTGTTGGATAGCTCTGAATATTAGAGATTTGAATTCCCTATCAGGTAGTTCTAGTGCCTTTTGTTCTACTGGAAAGTCATCTGGTGTTTTATTTTGGATGCCTACTGGAACCATCCTGTCCTGTTTTTGTAAATGTGTTTGTGACATTCGGTAGTTATTTTCGTCGTTTATTGATTGTAGATTTGTTTCATCCTGTTTTTTTTTTTTTGTTTTATTTGGCTATGTCTGAGTAGGCGGGCTGTGTGTTCTTTGATGTTTGCTCAACTTTGGGCATGATAATTTTCACCTCCTTCTCCAATTGGCAGGGTCATTTGCTCAGTTGTGGCACAGCAGGGCAGGTCTAGCTGAAGAGGAGTTGCTGGGTTGTTTGTGGCGCTTACTATGGCCACCAGGGTGGGCCAGTAATCAATGCAGGGCAGGTTCTGGTAGGCTGTGCCTGGGCTGCTTGGTGATGTGATGTTCAGTGCACGATGCAGTTAGGCAGGATGGAGGGGGGAGACTGTGATGTGTGGGGCTAAATTGGGTATGTGAGAGAGCAGAGAGGAACGGGAGCCAAAAGCATACAAACAAGCAAAAAAGAGTGCTAGGGAAGCTTGCTGTTGGAGTGGAGAGATGAGAGAGTGTGAAATGGAGAAAAACAAAAAGGAGAAGAAAAAAAGAATAAATAAAAATTAAAAAGAAGAAAATCATAGCTCCCAGGGATCCCTTCAGTGCAGCTGTGAGGTCTGGGGAAGTTGCTTCCAGGCCGTGAAGTATAGCATGGCTAGAAGGAGTAGAGGTGTCACTCAGTGCCAGGTATTGAGGGGACAAGAAGGGAAAGAAAGTATAGAGAGGTGAGAAAATGAGTAATGAAGAAACACAAAAAGGGAAAAAGAGGAAAAAGAAAAAAAACAAAACAAATAAAAAAAGAACAAGAAAAACCCCTAAAGAAAAACAGAAGAAAAAAGAAACACCCTCGGGGATCCCTCTGTGTGTCTGTGGAAACTGAGGGGTTAGGTCCCAAGCCATGCAGCTCTGTCTGGCAAGAACGGGCTCCCAATTCTAGAAAAGAAAAAGAAACAAACAATTCAAAACAAACAAAAAGAAGCCCCGGGATCCCACCAGTTGGCAGCATGGGCCAGGAAGCAGTTTCACATTTGCGTGGCATTTCACAGCCTTTCAAGGAGAAGGAAAGATGGTGCATGGAGCCAGATATTTCAGAGAAAGGAGGGGGAGGTGGTGAGAGGTATGGAAGAAATCTAAAGAAGCAGAAAAAAGCAACACCAGCAGCCAACAAATAGCACTTAGGGAGCCAGCCACTGTGGGCTGGTGGAATCCAAGCGACACCAGATTGATGGTGGTGCTTCCCGGCCAAGAGACTGGCCAGAGGAAGCAGAGCAGGCCGAGTAGGGGTGAAGAAGGTTGGGAAATAGGAAAGCGTATATCGCTGGTTACCGGTTGTTCTGTCTCCTGCTGGAAGCTCCAAAGCTGCTTTTTCATACCCCCTGTTTGCTGATCTCTGATAGGAGTCCAAGATGGCAGATCCATGCTGCATTCATGTTAGGGGACCTCTGCATGTATCTCTCCTTGCTCTCTGTTCTCGGTCAGTTTGTTATTCTATTCAGTGCTTGGCTGAGTTCTTTATCTCTTCATTTGATGCTTAGGGTTTCAGGATTGCCATTTTCTCTGTTTGGCTTAGTTTTTTGGATCTTTGCTGTGGAGGGATGGCATGGTGGTTCTGCCTATAGCGCCACGTTGCCTGGAAGTCTGAGAATATTGAATTTGGACTGCCAGAAAAACGAACACTTCTGTCTTGTTAAAAGTACAGCCAAAATGCTCCTTAGAAGTGAGGATGGTGAGGCTTCATCTCACGTACTTTGGACATGTTTTCAGGAAGGACTAGCCACTGCAGAAGGACATCATGCTTGGTAAAGTAGAGGGTCAGTGAAAAAGAGGAAGTCCCTCAATGAAATGAATTGACACAGTGGCAGCAACAGTGGGCTCAAACATAGCAGTGGATGGCACAGGAATGGGCAGCATTTCGTTCTGTTGTACGTAGGTTTGCTGTGAGTCGGAACTGACTTGAGGGCACCTAACAACAACGTCCTTCTTTATCTCTTGTAATAGATTTTGATTTAAAGTCTATTTTATCTGATATCAGTATGGCCACCCCCGGCTCTTTTTTGGTTTTGGTGGTTGTGCAGAATATTTTGTCCACCCTTTTATTTTCAGTCTGTTTGTGTCCTAAGGTGCATTTCTTGTAGGCAGCAAAAGGATGGATAATGTTTTTATCCATTCTGTCACTCTCTGCCTTTTGCATGCAGAGTTTAGACCATTTACATTTAAGGTTATTACTGAAAATGAAGTATCTACTCCATTCATTTTGCTAATTGTTTTTTGAGTGTCTTGTGTCTTCTTTTTGGAGCCTTGGTGGCATGGTTGTTAAGAGCTACAGCTACTAACCAAAAGGTTGGCAATTTGAATCCACCAGCCTTTCCTTGGAAACTGTATGGGGGCAGTTCTACTTTGTCCTATAGGGTCACTATGAGTTAGAATCAACTCGATGGCAATG
Organism: Trichechus manatus latirostris; assembly: GCF_000243295.1. Taxonomy (NCBI): domain Eukaryota; kingdom Metazoa; phylum Chordata; class Mammalia; order Sirenia; family Trichechidae; genus Trichechus; species Trichechus manatus. Next base: position 1,235,777 of record NW_004444220.1, read on the forward strand.
GGTTTATATATATATATATAGTCTTTGAATTGTATTCTTATTTTTTCTGGTTTTTTTTAGCTGCTTTTTTGTGATGAGACTTTTTTATTTCTTCCTTTTCTTTCATGTAGTTTTTTCTAGGTGTTTTCTTAGTGGTTACCACAAATATTACATTACACAACTTGCAATTACAACAACATTTAGTATACGAACAATAACATACAACATTAACATTCTAAAACTATTCCTGTTTTGCTCCTCCCTCTCCCTTTTCTGTTAGTGAGTCTCCATTGACATCATTATATTTCCTATATCCGATAGATGTAATTTTCACTTATTTCTTATGCAACTGATGTTATATTGCTTTTGGAACTTAACTATTGAGTTTTTTTTCCTGAAAATGTCATATACTTGGTCCTTATATTTGCCCAAGCTATTATGTCTTTTGGATATTTTTCTCTTTTTATTTTTATTTCCCTTGTGAAGATTTGAGTACTTGTTTAATGTTTTCCTTTCCATTTGGAGAACTCCCTTAAGTAATATTTACAGAGCTAGTCTGGTAATGGCATATTTGCAGAACTTCTATTTATTTGGGAATGTTTTGATTTCTCTTTCATGTTTGAATGACAGCTTTGCAGGGTAGAGAATTCTTGGTTGGCAGTTGTTTTCCTTCAATATCTTATATATATTGCTCCATTGTCTTCTGGCCTCCAGGGTTTCTGGGGTGAAATTCACACCAAGTCTTATGGTGGACCCTTGACTGCTGCTTTCTCTTGCTGCTTTCATAATTCTCTCCTTGTCTTTGGTTTTCAAAAGAATTTTATTATGATGTATCATGGGGTGGACCTCTTTGTATTTCTTCTGGTTGACGTTCATGTAGCTTCCTGTGTTCAGGTCTGGGAAATTCTCTCTGATTATCTCTTGGAAAATTCTTTCTATTCCTTTATTATTACCATGATGCTCTGGAATTCCAAAAATTCTAATGTTAGGTTTTTTTAATTGAATCCCACATTTCCATTTGGCATTGTTCACATTTCTTTGTTTTTTTCTCTTGTTTCTCTTGAAACTTAATAAGTTCAGTTATTCTGTCTTCTAGTTCACTTATTCTGTTTTATGTTGACTCAAATCTATTGTTGAATGTTTCTCTTGCATTTTCTAATTCAGTTGTTTTATTCTTCAGTTTCAGTATTTCTCTTTGTTGTTTTTTTAATGTTTTCAATCTCCTTATTGAGTTTCTCATTTCGTTTCCTGATCTCCACTAGTTTGTTTTCTCAGTGTTCTTTGCTTTCTTTAAACATATTTAGCACTATTGTCTGAAAGTCTTTTATTTTTTTCCATTGTCCTGTTCTCCATAGGGAAATTTTTGCTTCTCTATGTTTTTTCTTTTGACTGGACTATCTTCTCTTGTGATTCTAAATGTTTAATTTTATTTTACTTTTATTTAATGTAGGACATTATAATATCTTACTATGATTTTCTGGAATTCAGAGTTTTCTGTTTCAAGGAATTATTTTTCTTAGGTTTACATCCACTATCTTCTCCTAGGAGCCCTGGTAGTGCAGTGGTTAAAGCGTTTGACTGCTAACCAAAAGGTCAGCAGTTCAAATCCACCAGCGAGCTGCTCTTGGAAACCCTATGGGACAGTTCTACTTTATCCTATAGGGTCGCTAGGAGTCTGAATGACTAAACAGCATCAAGTTTTTTATCTTCTCCTAAGTTCCACTAGAGGGCACTCTGGCCCTTTGATTCTTTCTGTACTGAGTGCAGTTCTGTCTGAGGATTTTGTACAATCAAGTCTCAGCCTATCTTCACAGGTTTTAAGTGTTTTGGAAAGTTTTAAGTCTCCAGGTGCTTACTCTGGCTAGTTTTCCCTAAGGTGGCTTACTTTATCGGTGTGTGAGGGTCCCTCTGTCTTACGTGGGTTTGGCTGTGTTGTTGTTGTTAGGTGCTGTTGAGTCAGTTCCAACTCATAGAGACTCTGTGTACAATGGAACCAAACACTGCCTGAACCTGTGCCATCCTCACAATCGTTGCTATGTTTGAGTCCATTGTTGCAGCCACTGTGTCAATCCATCTCAAGGGTCTTCCTGTTTTTCACTGATCCTGTACTTTACCAAACGTGATGTCCTTCTCCAGAGATTGGTCCCTCCTGATAACATGTCCAAAGTATGTGAGACGAAGACACTATCTATCCTCGCTTACAAGGAGCACTCTGCCTGTACTTCTTCTGAGACAGACTTGTTTGTTCTTCTGGCAGTCAATGATATATTCAATATTCTTCACCAACACCATAATTGAAAGGCGTCAATTCTTCTTCAGTCTTCCTCTCCATATGGCTGCACTCCTGGGGCTGGATTTTTTCACTTCCCTTTTTAGGATTGGGGCATAGATTTCCCTCCTTGGCTAATTGTACATACATGGGACTATTCCGCTAGCTGCAAGTGGAAGTGGTGGTACTCAGCTTTCCTGAGGTAAGGGTGGGGAGTGCTTTATGTCCTTCCCTCACAGGTGATCCTGAGCAGGGTCTCCCACAATGCCTAGTTATGGACAGGAAACTAGTTGTTTCCTGTGTTTCCTGTTTGATGTATTTTTCTTACCTTGGCTGATGGATAGGTCCTGAAACTCTTTAGCAGCCCCTGGTCCTAGTGCCCACCATCCTTCGGTCTCAGTGAGATTCAATAGTACTCACTCACAGTATCTTGGCTTGTGAATTCCAATAGCCAGTCTGCACCACCTTAATCAGACTACACTTTCCTCAGTTTAGCTCCCATCCTGTGTCCTTTGTTGAGGGTGTTGCCCGTCCTCATCTCAAAATGGCCACAGTGAGCTAAGTCCTTTGGATGCCAGTATCCAGAAACTCCCAGCTTCTCTGCCTTAGCCGCTCCTCCTCTTCCCTGTTTTGGGACTCACCTCACTCTCCAACATGTTAACTGCCATCCGGAGTTTTGAAATCTCAGTCTGTGCCTGTTTTTCTTCATTGTTCAGTGGGTTAGTTGCAGGGGGATAAATAGGAGCAACTATTTACTCCACCATCTAGCCCCACCTCTGATCCTGTGGGTACTTAATTCTCTATAACGGCTCGTAAAATTCACAGAGATTATTACCTATACATACAGTTATCCATTTCTTATAACCAGAAATGATACAAGGAATATGCCACCCTCTCCTGTGCATGGATGTTCTCACAACTCCAGGAAGCACCAATAAAGAGAGCTCCAAAGTCCAGGGTTCCTTATAAGTCACTGAGGCCTCAGTGTATATGCATGACTGGAGCTTCAATACATATGCACAAATCAGTGAATGACTCTATCATGCCCCCTCCCTTCTTGAGGTTTGCTACCAGGGTGGGGCATGTGTTAATTTTTTGGGCCTTTTTTTGTTTCTTCTCTCTCTCTCCCTTCCTTCTTTTCCTTTCTCCCGTCCACCTAGCCCCGTGTGCCATCCCCATCCCTTCTCGACAGGCCATACTGCACTGCTTGGCTAGAAAGCCACCAGCACATGGCCTCCCTGGGTCCATGCCACCCCACCAGGCTGCTCTCTCATCACCATTTTTTTTTTGTTTTTTATTTCTTCTCTCTCCCTTCCTTTCCATTCTCCCATCTACCTAGCCAGTTGTGCCATTCCCACCCCTTCTTGACAGCCTGTGCTGCACTGCTTGGCTAGAAAGCCACTGGCACACCACCTCCTTGGGTCCATGCTGTCCCCATTGGCTGGTTCCCTCAGTGCCATATTTTTATTTTTATTCTTCTCTCTCTCTTCCTTCCTTTTCTGTCTCCTGCCCACCTAGCCACTTGCACTGTCCCTGCTCCTTCTCAAAGGACCTTACCATACCACTTGGCTATAGAGCCACTGGCACTCAGCCTACTTGGGTGTACACTACCCCCACCAACCGGCTCCCTCAGCACCACATATTTTTAGTTTGTTTGCTTTGTTCTCTTTTTTTTCAGTTTCTTCTCTTTCTCTCACTTCCTTCCTTTCCTTTCTCCTACCCACATAGCCCTGTGCACAGCCCCTGCCACTTTTCAAAGGGCTGTGCTGCACTTCTCAGCTAGATTCACTGGCACATGTCCTCCCCAGGTCTGCGCCACCATCACCGACCGGCACCCTCAGCGTCATTTTTTTGTGTTTGTTTTTGTTTTTTCTTCTTTTTGTGGTGTTGTTTCTTCTCCCTCTCTCTCTTCCTTCCTTTCCTTTCTACCACCCACCTAGCCCCATGTGCTGCCCTCCCTTCTTGATAGCCTGGGCTGTACCACTTGGCTAGATAGCCTCTGGCACATGGCCTCCCTGTGTCTGTACCACTCCCACAGGTTGGCTCCCTCAGTGCCATATTTTTTATTTGTCTTTATCTTTACCCTTCTTCCTTTTCCTTCTACCTCCAACCTAGACCCTGCACTGCCTCCACCACTTCCTGATGGGCTTCATACTCCACCTGACAAGAGAGACAACAGCTTGCCACCACCCCATTCCACCCTACCCCCAAAGGCCAGCTCCCCCAGCACCATATTTTTTTTGTTCTTGTTTTTCTTTTTTTCCTCCATTTCTTGCATTTTCTTCTTGTTTCCCTTTTTTCTCTAATTTCTCTCATGAACTTAACTATGCACATCACATCTTCTCCCTTCTTTCCTGCCTATCTGCACTGCACAGCAAGCATGACACCCCCTAGTGGCACTAGCGTAGACCTCTGGAACTACCCCTGCACTGCGCCCTGGCCTCACCTCTTCAACCCTGGTTCATGCTACAAATGACCCATCCCTGCCCCTCCACCCACTTGATCTGCCCTGCTGCACTGTAGCTGAGCAACCAGAACTGCCCAGCTTGACAAGGTGGTGAGAAGTATTGTGCCAACAGATGAACAAGCAACAAAACACTCCCAGCCCACCTGCCCAGACATAAGCAAGTAAAACACAAAAGGACAAAACAAACACATCTACAATCAATAAATGAAGAAAATAATTCCTGAATGTCCTGGAGACAGAAGACAATATCAAGACATACCAAAAAAAAAACAAAAAAAACAAATAAAAGGACAGAATGGCTCCATACAGTGAAAAAAATAATACACCAGATGACTTTCTGGTAGAAGAAAGGGCATTGGAACTACTTGATAGGGAATTCAAAACTCTAATAGTCAGGGCTGTCCAAGAGATTAGGAAAGAGATGAAGGAAAATGCAGACAAAAATAAGAAAAATAGACAAAATCATGGAAAATACATATAAAATCAGGAAAAAGACAAAGCAAAGCAAGAGTTCAGGAAAATAATAGAGAAACAGAATGTCAAAATAAATAAACTAGAAATCATACAAAAAGAGCAATGAGAAATCCAAATGATAAACAACAAAATTTCAGAAATGGGCAGTGCAATAGGTTTTAGGAGCAAATTTGAAACAATGGAAGACAGGATCACTGAAATTGAAGACAAACACTTAGATATCACTTTGAGGAAAAATCAGAGAAAATAATAAAGAAAAATGAAGAAACTCTGCGAAGGATGTGGGATGCAAGCAAAAGAAAAAAAATACATGTGATTGGAGTTCCAGACAGAGGGAGAAAACGGAAAACACAGAGAAAATCATTGAAGATTTGCTACGAGAAAACTTCTCTAATATCATGAAGGAGGAAAAGCTGACCATCCAAAAAGCCCAGCAAACCTCATATAGGATAGACCCCCAAAAGAAAATCACCAAGACATAATCACACTCACTAAGACCAAAGACAGAAAAATCCTGAGAGCAACTCGAGAAAAACAAAAAGTCACATACAAAGGAGAAACAATAAGACTAAGCTCTGATTACTCAGCAGAAACCATGCAAGAAGATAACGAGAGAACATATATAAAAACTTGAAAAAAAATTGCCAATCAAGAATAATATATCCTGCAAAACTCTTGCTGAAATATGATGGTGAAATTTCAACAGTTACAGATAAAGAGAATTTAAGGGAATACGTAAAAAAACAAACAAAACTTACAAGAACTATTAAAGGGAGTCCTTTGGTTAGAGAACAAACGACATCAGACAACAGCCTGAATTCAGGATGCAGGACTGCATCAGCCAGATGCCAACCTGGATAATGAACTCTCCAGGATAAAGCAAAACTAAAACATTTACAGCAGGGAACCAGAAAGGTTAATCTATAAATGACAACAATGTCAGAACAATAAAAGGGGGAATGAACTGCGTAGGTATAGAACTTTCAAATGGAGAGGAGGTCAAGGAAATATCAAGTAATAAAAGACTGGTTTAAACTTAGGAAGATAGGAATACATTGCAATGTAACCACAAAGAAAGTCAACAAACCTACTCATCAAAACAAAGAAGAAAAACAAAGTCTCAGTAAACAAAAGATCTACAAAAACAAAAGAAATTTAAAAAAATCCATGAACAAAAGGAACTCAGCACAGGAGTGTAAGAGAAACAAAGAAAACGTCAGCACCACAACAAAAAGCACTACAAAATAACAGCAATAAACTCACACCTGTCAACTATCACACTAAATGTAAACGGCTTAAATAGGGAAATACTAAATAGACTATAGATAAGTGATAACTTTGGTCAAGGGTAAGACAGTACACAATTCTGTGGAAGCCAGCACAACTTGTAAAAGGAAAGGTCATGGAAGTTCCATAGACTCACTGAAACTCCCTGAGGGACTGAATTGCTGGGCGGAGGGCAGTGGGGACCATGGTCTTGGGTAACATTTAGATCAATTGGCATAACACACTTTATAAAGAAAATGTTCTACATTCTACCTTGGTGAGTAGCGTCTGGGGTCTTAAAAGCCTGTGGGCAGCCATCTAAGATACTCCATAGGTCTCACACCTTCAGGAGCAAGGAAGAATGAAGAAAACAAGATACAAGGAAAACTTTAGTCCAAAGGACTAATGGACCACAACTGCCACGGCCTCCACCAGACTGACTCCAGTACAACTAGATGGTGCCCGGCTACCACCACTGACTGCTGTGACCAGGATCGCAACAGAAGGTCCTGGACAGAGCTGGAGGAAAATGTAGAACAAAATTCTAGCTCACAAAAAGACCAGACTTCCTGGCCTGACAGAGACTGGAGAAACCCTGAAAGCGTGGCACCTGGACACCGTTTTAGCTCAGTAATGAAGTCACTCCTGAGGTTCACCATTCAGCCAAAGATTAGACAGCCCCATAACACAAAACGAGACTAATGGGGCACAACAGTCCAGGGACAAGGACTAAAAGGTAAGAGGGGACAGAAAAGCTGGTAGTAGGGAACCCAAGGTTGAGAAGGGACAGTGTTGACATATTGTGGGGTTGTTAACTATTGTCATAAAACAATATGTGTACTGTTTAATGACAAACTCTTTGTTCTGTAAACCTTCATCTAAAGTACAATAAAAAAGAGAGTGACAGAATGGATAAAAAAACAGGATCCATCAATATGCTGTCTACATGAGACACACCTTAGAAACAAAGACATAAATATATTAAAACTCAAAGGATGGAAAAAACATATATCAAGCAAATAGCAATCAGAATAGAGCAGGAGTGGCAATACTAATCTCAGATAAAATAGACTTTAAATCAGTGTCCATCATAAATGACAAAGAAGTCCATTATATAATGATTAAAGGGAAAATCCACCAGGAGGACATAACCATAATAAATATCTACGCACCCAATGACAGGGCTCCAAAATACATAAAACAAACCCTAACAGCGCTGAAAAGAGAAATTGATAGTTCCGCAATAATAGTAGGAGTCTTCAACGCACCACTCTCAGTAAAGGAAAGAACATCTAGAAAGGAATTCAACAAAAAAACAGAAGATCTAAAGGCCACAGTCAGCCAACTCGACCTCATAGACATATATAGAACACTCCATCCAACAGCAGCAAAATATACATTCTTTCCCAATACACATGGAACGTTCTCCAGAAGAGACTACACTTCAGGCCAGAAAACAACCCTCAACAAAATCCAAAACACTGAGATAATACAAAGCATCTTCTCTGATCACAAGGCCATAAAAGTAGAAACTAACAACAGGAAGAGCAGGGGAAAAAATCAAATACATGAAAACTGAATAACCCCTTGCTTAAAAACCACTGGGTAATACAAGAAATCAAAGATTGTATAAAATCCTCCCTAAAATCAAATGAGAATGAAAACACAACATATCAAAACCTTTGGGACTGAGCAAAGTCAGTGCTTGGAGGTCATTTATAGCAATAGATGCACACAAAACAAGAGAAGAAGTGGCCAAAATAAAATGTTAGCTATACAAGTCCAACAAATAGAAAGAGGACAGCAAAAGAAAGCCACAGCCACCAGAAGAAAGAAAATAATAAAGATCAGAGCAGAAATAAATGAAATAGAGAATAGCCCAAAGTCCGATAAATGTGGAAAGGATGGTCATTTTAACAAATGATACTGGCAAAACAGGATATCCAACTGCAAAAATATGAAGCACGACTTCCGGATAACATGACACTATAGACAGAAGCACCATGCTGTCCCTCCACAGTAAAGATCTGAAAAACTAAGTCAAACAGACTCACCAAGATAGAATGTAGAATATGTTCTTTATAAAGTGTGTTATGCCAATTAAGCTAGATGTTCCCCAAGACGATGGTCCCCACAGCCCTCTGCTCAGTAATTCAGTCCCTCAGGGAGTTAGGATGTGTCCATGGAGCTTCCATGACCTTTCCTTATACAAGCTGTGATGGCTTCCCCAGTAATGTGTACTGTCTTACCCTTCACCAAAGTTACCACTTATCAATTGTCTATTTAGTATTACCCACCCCCAACACTCCCATCCCTCGTAACCAACAAAGATTGTTTCTCTGTGTGTAAACTTTTACGAGTTTTTATAGTAGACGTCGCATACAATATTTGTCCTTTTGTGATTGACTTTTCTCACTCAGCAGCTGTCCTCCAGTTTCATCCATATCATGAGATGCTTCACAGATTCATCATTGTTCTTTATCATTGCCTAATACTCCAATGTGTGTATGTACCATAGTTTGTTTATCCATTAATCTATTGATGGGCATCTAGGTTGTTTCCATCTTATTGCTGTTGTGAACAATGCTGCAGTGAACATGGGTGTGCATATGTCTGTTCGTGTGACGACTCTTAATTCTCTGGGATATATTACTAGAAGTGGGATTGCTGGACCCTATGATATTTCTCTTTCTAGCTTTCTGAGGAAGTCCCATGTCATTTTGCAAAATGGTGGTATCATTTTGCATTCTCACCAGTACTGCATCAGATTTCCGATCTCCCCGCAGCCTCTCCAACATTTGTTATTTCCAGTGTTTTTGATTCGTGCCAGTAATGCTGGGGTGAGATGGAATCTCGTGTGGTTTTAATTTGCATTTCTCTAATGGCTAGTGATTGCGAGCATTTCCTCATGTGTCTGTTGGCCGCTTGAATCTCTTCTTTGGTGAAGTGTCTGTTCATTTTCTTTGCTCAATTTTTAATTCGATTATTTGTCTTTTTCTTATAGAGGTGATGTATTTTCTTGTAGATTATAGAGATTAGACCTTTGCCACACTTGTAATGTCCAAAAATTTTTTCCCAGTCTGTAGGTTCTCTTTTTACTCTTTTGATGAAGTCTTTGGAGAGCATAGGTGTTTGATTTTTACAAGATCCCAGTTATACAGCTTATCTTCTCGGGTTTGTGTGTTGATGGTTATGGTTTGTATCCTGTTCATGCCATGTAGTAAGGCCTGTAGCGTTGGTCCTAATTTTTCTTCTCTGAACTTTATAGTTTTTCACTTTATATTTTTGTCTTTGATCAATTTTGAATTAGTTTTTGTATATGGTGTGAGGTATGGGTCCTGTTTCCCTTTTTTGCAGATGGACACCCAGGTTTGCCAGCACCATTTGTTAAAAAGACCGTCTTTTCCCCATTTGATGGACTTTGGGCCCTTGTCGAAGATCAGGTGACCATAGGCGGATGGATTTACATCTGGGTACTCAGTTCTGTTCCACTTGTGAACTTATCTGTCGTTGTAGCAGTACCAGGCTGTTTTGACTACTGTAGCCGTATAGTAGGTTCTGAGGGCAGGCAGTGTAAGTCCTCCTACTTTATTCTTCTTTTTCAATAGTGCTTTACTTATTCAGGGCTTCTTGCCTTTCCATATAAAGTTGATGATTAGTTTCCCCATCTCTTTAAAGAATGTTGTTGGTATTTGGATTGGGATTGCATTGTATTTGTAAATTGCTTTGGGTAGAATTGTCATTTTAGCAATCTTGAGTCTACCTATCCATGAGCATGGTATGTTTTTCCATTTATGTAGATCCCTTTAGGTTTCTTGCATTAGTGTTTTGTAGTTTTCATTATATAGGTCTTTTACATCCCTGGTTAGATTTATTCCTAAGTATTTTATCTTTTTCGGGGCTATTGAAAATGGTATTGTTTTCCTGATTTCCGTTTCATCGTTCTCCTTATTGGTGCATAGGAATCCAAGTAATGTTTGTATGTTTATCTTGTATCCTGCTACCCTGCTGAATCTTTCTATTAGTTCCAGTAGATTTCTCGTGGTGTCTTTAGGGTTTTCTATGTATAGTATCATATCATCCGCAA
>NW_004444220.1:1250998-1252151 GCF_000243295.1 Trichechus manatus latirostris
GTCCTCTCCTGTTTTTCTTTTGTCAGTCTGGCCAGTGGTTTGTCGATTTTGTTGATTCTTTCAAAGAACCAACTTTTCGTTTTGTTGATTCTATTGTTTTTGTGTTCTCTATGTCATTTATTTCTGCTCTGATCTTTACTATTTCCTGTCTTCTGCTGCCTATGGGCTTTTTTTGCTGTTATCTTTCTATTGGTTTGAGTTCTGTAGTTAATGTTTTGATTTTGTCCCTTTTTTCTTTTTTGACGTGTGCCTCTATTGCTATAAATTGTCCTCTGAGGACTGAATTTGCTGTGTCCCAAAGGTTTTGGTATGATGTGTTTTCATTCTCATTTGATTCTAGGAATTTTTTTATTCCATCTGTGATTTCTTCTTTTCCCCAGTGATGTGTAAGCAGGGATTATTCAGTTTCCATGTAGTTGATTTTTTTTCCTTGCTCTTTCTATTGTTAATTTCTACCTGGATGGCATTTTGGTCAGAGAAGATGCTTTGAATTATCTCAACGTTTTGGATATTGTTGAGGATTGCTCTGTGGTCTAAGATGTGGTCTATTCTGAAGAATGTTCCATGTGCAGCTATGACGTCTGGGGAAGTTGTTCTCAGGCGTTGCAGCACAGCCTGGCCAGAAGGCACAACGCGAAGTATTCAGGGAACAGAAGGAGAAGAAATAGAGAGATGAGAAACTAATTAATGAAGAAAGACAAAAAGGGAAAACAAAACAAAACAAAAAAAGAACAAGAAAAGCCCCCCAAAAAAACAGAAAAAAAAAAACCAACGAAAAAAGAAATGCCCTCAGGGATCCCTCTGCACGTCTGTGCAAGCCGAGGGGGTGGTCTCCTTGCCACACAACACTGCCTGGCTAAAAAGGGCTCCAAACTCAAGAAAAGGAAAAGAAAACAAACAAATAATTCAAAACAAACAAATGAACAAAAGACCCGGGATCCCACCCACGCAGCAGCCCAGACTGGGAAGCAGCTCCACACATGAACGGAGCTCCACAGTCCCTCAGGAAGAAGCAAAGATGGCGCACAGAGCCAGGTATTTGAGCAAAAGGAGGGGGGAGGTGGTGAGAGGTAAGGAAAAAATCAAAAGAAGCAGAAAAAAAAGCAACACCAGCAGCCAACAAATGGTACTCAGAGAGCCAGCTAGTGTGGCC
>NW_004444220.1:1253496-1261720 GCF_000243295.1 Trichechus manatus latirostris
TTCTTGCCTGCATGGTTTCTGCCAAATAATCTGCGCTTAGTCTTATTGTTTCTCCTCTGTATGTGACTTTTTGTTTTTCAGGAGCTGCTCTCAGGATTCTTTGTCTTTGGTTTTGGTGAGTGTGATTATAACATGCCTTGGTGATTTTCTTTTGAGGTCTATCTTCTATGGGGTTCGTTGAGCTTCTTGGATGTCTGTACCTATTTTATTGAGAGTTTTTTTCAGGAATGGTTATTGGATTTTCTCAAGTGCCTTCTCCATCAATTGAGATGATCATGTGACTCTTTCCTTTTATTTATGTGGTGGATTAATTGGTTTTGTAATGTTGAACCTCCTTGCATACCTGGTATGAATCCTACTTGGTCGTGGTGTATTATTTTTTTGATATGATGCATAATTCTATTGTCTAGTATTTTGTTGAGAATATTTGCATGTATATTCATGAGAGATTTTGTGGAATCCTTGCCTGTTGTTGGTATCAGAATTATACTGGCTTCATAGAATGAATTCGGAAGTGTCTCTTCCTTTTCTATGTTCTGAAATAGTTTGAGTAGTACTGGTATAAGCTCTTCTCTGAATGTTTGGTAGAATTCTCCAGTGAAGCCATCTTGGGCAGAGCCTTTTTAGTTGTTGTTGTTTAGAGTTATTTTAATTACCTTTTCAGACTCGTCTCTCGTTATGGGTCTGTTCAGATTTTCAACATCATTTTGTGATAGTTCGAGTATTCACTCTGTTTCTAGAAATTTATTCATTTCCTCTAGGTTTTCAAATTTGTTGTAGTATAGTTTTACATAATACTCTGTTATGATCCTTTTTATTTCAGTTGTGTATGTTGTCATGACCCCCATTTCACTTCTTGTTTGAGTTATTCGAGTTTTCTCCTGTTTTTATTTTGTCAGTCTGGCCAGTGGTTTGTCGATTTTGTTGATGCTTCAAAGAACCAACTTTTGGTTTTGTTGATTCTTTCTATTGTTTTTCTATTATTTATTCCATTTATTTCTGCTCTGATCTTTATTATTTCCTGTCTTCTGGTGACTGTGAGCCTTTTTTGCTGTTCTCTTCCTATTTGTTCGAGTTCTATAGTTAATGTTTTGATTTTGTCCCTTTCTTCTTTTTTGATGTGTGTATTGATTGCTATAAAGTGTCCTCTGAGTTCTGCCTTTGCTGTGTCCCAAAGGTTTTGGTATGGTGTGTTTTCATTCTCATTTGATTCTAGGAATTTTTGATTCCATCTCTTATTGCTTTTATTACCCAGTGTTGTGTAAGCAGTTTTATTCAGTTTCCATGTAATTGATTTTTTTCCCTTGCTCTTCCTGTTGTTAATTTCTACCTTGATGGTGTTGTGGTCAGTTAAGATAGTTTGAATTGTCTCAACGTTTTGGATCTTGTTGAGGATTGCTCTGTGGCCTAAGATTTGGTCTATTCTGGAGAATGTTCCATGTGCATTGTGAAACAATGTGTACTTTCCATGTGTAGGGTGGAGTGTTCTGTGTATGTCTATGAGGTCATGTTGGCTGATCGTGCCCCTTAGGATTTCTGTATCTTTGTTGAGTTTCTGTCTGGATGTTCTGTCCTTTAGCAAGAGTGGTGTGTTGAACCCTCCTACTATTATTGTGGAACTGTTAATTTCTATTTTCAGTGCTGTTAGAGTTTGTTTTATGTATTTTGGATCCCTGTCATTGGGTGCATAGATGTTTATTATGGTTATGTCTTCATGATGGATCATCCCCTTAATCATTATATAGTGTCCTTCTTTGTCTTCTATGGTGGATTTTGTTTTAAAGTCTATTTTATCTGAGATTAGTGTTGCCATTCCTGGTCTTTTCAGGTAGTTGTTAGCTTGATATATTTTTTCCATCCTTTGATTTTTAATAAATTCACGCCTTTCTCTCTAAGGTGTGTCTATTGTAGACAGCATATTGATGGATACTGTTTTTTTATCCATTCTGTCACTCTCCGTCTCTTTATGGTTGCATTGAGACCATTTACATTCAGTGTGGTTATTGATAGGTGTGAGTTTATTGCTGTCATTTTGTAGTGCTTTTTTTGTGGTGCTGATGTTTTCTTTGTTCCTCTTACTCTCCTGTGTTTAATTCCTTTTGTTTGTGCATTTTTTTCATTTCTTTTGTTATTACTGAGACTTTATGTTTTTCTTCTTTATTTTGATGAGTAGTTTTGTTAACTTTCTTTGTGGTTACCTTGAAATTTACCCTTATCTTTATACCTTTGAAGCAGTCCATTATTACTTGGTATTGCCTTGCCTTCCTCTCCATTAGAAGGTTCTGTACCTACACCATTTATTCCCTCTTTTATTGTTCTGATGTTGTTGTCTTTTACAGATTAACTGCTCTGATTCCCTGTTGTATTTCTTTTGGTTTTAGGTAGTCCTTGAGAGTTCATTTCCTAGATTGGTATCTGGCTGGTACAATCTTGCCTCCTAGATTCAGCCTGTGAGATGATGTTTTTGTTCTCAGATTGAAGGACTCCCTTTAATAATCCTGGTAAGTTTGATTTGGTTTTATACATTCCTTTAATTTCTGTCTATCTGGAAATGTCCTAATTTTACCCTTGTCTTTGAACAAGAGTTTTGCAGGATATATTATTCTTGGCTGACAACTTTTTTCTTTCAAGGTTTTATATATGTCATTCCATTGCCTTCTTGCCTGCATGGTTTCTGCCAGATAATCTGAGCTTAGTCTTATTGTTTCTTCTCTGTATGTGACTTCTTGTTTTTCATGAGCTGCTCTCAGGATTCTTTGTCTTTGTTTTTGGCGAGTGTGATTATGATATGCTGTGATTTTCTTTTGGGGTCTATCCTCTATGGGGTTCATTGAGCTTCTTGGATGGCCAGCTTTTCATCTTTCATGATATTGGGGAAGTTTTCTGTCAGCAATTCTTCATTGATCCTCTCTGAGTTTTCTGTTTTTTCCTCCTGTTCTGGAACTCCAACCACTTGAAAATTTTTGCTTTTCATTTTATCCCACATAATTCTCAGGGTTTCTTCATTTTTCTTTGTTGTTTTTTCTGATTTTTCCTCAGAGTTGTATCCAAGTGTTTTTCTTCAATTTTGCTGATCCTTTCTTGCACCGTTTCAAACCTGCTCCTCAGCTCTTCTATGATACTGTACATTACTAAAATCTTGTGGTTTATATTTTGGATTTCTAATTGTTGTTTTTGTATGAGTTCTAGTTGTGAATTTATTTTAGCATTTTGTTCCTGCATTATTTTCCTGAATTCCTCTCTTTTTCTTCTGTATTTTCCATCAATTTGTCTGCCTTTTCCATGAATTTTTCTATTTTTTCCTCATTTTTGCTTGATTTTTGCTTGATTTTTGCTTCAACTCTTGGATAACTCTGAATATTAGAGATTTGATTCCCTGTCATGTAGTTCTAGTGCGTTTTCTTCTACTGGAAAGTCATCTGTTGTTTTTTTGTTTTGGACGCCTACTGGAACCATCCTGTCCTGTTTTGGGAAATGTTTTCATATTGTCTGCTGTCTTTGGGGCATTAAGTAGTTATTTTACTCATTTTTTTTATTGTAGATTTGTTTGTTTTGTCCTACTTTTTTGTTTTTACTTGGTTGTGTCTAAGCAGGCAGGCTGTGTGTTCTTTGTTGTTTGCTTGTCTGTAGGCACTATTCTTTTCACGTCCTTCTCAAATTGGCATGGTCAGTTGCTCAGATATGGTACAGTAGGCAGGTCTAGCTGAAGAGGAGTTGCTGGGGTGGGTTGTTTGTAGCACATACTAGGGCCGATAGGGCTGGCTGGGAATCAGTGCTGGGCAGGTTCCGGTAGGCTGTGCCTGTGCCGCTTGGTGGTGTGATGTTCAGCACATGGTGCATGTAGGCAGGATGGAGGGGAGAGATTGTGATGTGTGGAGCTAAGATGGGTTTGGGAAAGAGGAGAGAGAGAGGAACAGGAGCCAAAAACCTACAAACAAAAAAAGAGTGCTAAGAGAGCTTGCCATTGGAGTGGAGAGATGAGAGACTGAGAAATGGAGAAAAACAAAAAGGAGGAGAGAAGAAGAAAGAAAATGAATAAATAAAAATTAGAAAAAAGTAAAGAAAAGCCCCCAGATATCACACCGGTGCAGCTGTGAGGTCTGGGGAAGTTGCTCCCAGGATGTGAAGTACAGCCTCGCTAGAAGGGATTAGAGTTGTCATTCAGTGCAAGGTATGCAGGAGACAGGAAGAGAAGGTAAGGATAGAGAGACGAGAAACTGAGTAATGAAGAAAGACTAAAAGGGAAAAAGAGAAAAAAGAAAACAAAACAAATAAAAAAAGAACAAGAACAACCCAAAAACAAGAAAAAAAGAAACGCCTTCACGGATCCCTCTGTGCATCCGTGCAAAGTGAGGGGGTAGGTCCCAAGCCGCGCAATACTGCCTGGCTAGAACGGGCTCCCAATCAGAGAAAAGAAAAAGAAAACAACAAACAGATCAAAACAAAGAAAGAAACAAAAGCCCCTGGATCTCACCAGCGTGTCAGCACGGGCCGGGAAGCAGTTTCATATTCGAGCGGTGTTTCATAGCCTTTCAGGAAGAAGCAAAGATGGCGCATGGATCCAGGTATTTGAGAGAAAGGAGGGGGAGGTGATGAGACATATGGAAGAAATCCAAAGAAGTGGAAAAAAGCAACACCAGCAGCCAACAAGTGGCACTCAGGGAGCCAGCCAGTGTGAATGGGTGGAATCCCAGTAGCACTGGGGTGACACTGGTGCTTCCCAGCCCAGAGACTGTGGCCGCAGGAAGCAGAGGAGGCCCAGTGTGGGTGAAGAAGGGTGGGGGTTGGGAAAGCATATATCACTGGTTACTGGTTGTACTGTCTCCTTCTGGAAGCTCCGTGAAGCTGCTTTCCCATACCCTCTGTTCACTGATCTCCAATAGGAGTCCAAGGTGGGGGATCCTTGCTGCATTAGCTGATAGAGGACCTCTGCATGTATCTCTCCTCACTCTTTGTTCTCTGTCCATTTCTTATTTCGTTCAGTGTTTGGCTGAGTTCTTTATCTCTTCATTTGTTACCTAGGGTTTCAGGATTGTCGTTTTCTCTGGCTTAGTTTTTCGGATGTTTGCTGTCGAGGGACAGTGTGGTGTTTCTGTCTACAGCGCCATGTTGCCCGGAAGTCCATATTTTTTTAATGAGGGGGTGAAACATTCTGATTTTATAAAATTTTTAGCAGCAGAATCCTTTATTTCATATTAACTCTTACATAGAATTCCAGTCTGAAAACCTAATACAGAGGTGCTCTGATTGAAGCAAGGTGGGACCCCAGAGTCACCTCCACAAAACTGTGAAGATTCCAAGATGTGAAGGTTTGAAACCACTAGTTAGATTTTATTTCTCTTCCACCTCAACATTCTAGGAGCCTATAATTCTCAATTTTAAGTTGCATATGGGAAATAAAGATATGCAAAGAGGACATAGAAGGAAAGACCCCTCTCTTTGTGTACTATATGATCTCTTACATTTCCCTTCAGCATGTCACAGACTGTTACTTTCGGCACATTTTATCTGAGTGACAGTGCTTGACTGTAGTGAGATTTAATGAAGAAAACACACAACATAAGGAGGAAAGCAATGTTTTAAAAGGAAGGCTTTGAATCCGTGTGTCAGTGGTAGAAACAAGTATGATATTTAATAAGATTGTGTTCAAGGCACTTTATCATTTATTGAAATGTATAAGATATGATCCATTCTTTCTGTATAAAAGGGTAGATGAAGCATGTGTAGGAATAAGGAAGGTAAAAGGTAATGTGTGTCATAGGCCTTACATTCACATTGGCCTAGCTTCACATCTCATTTCTAACTCTTATTAGCTGTGCAAATTAGGACACGTTTCCTAATCTTTCAGAGCCTCAGTTTCCTCAAAGTAAAAAGGGGATAATGATACTTGTAGGGTTGTTATGAAGATTAAAATGGATAATGTAAATTTAATAATGGCTAGGGTCTTGTTTTAATTATCTAGTGCTGCTATAAGAGAAATACCACAAGTAGATGGCTTTAACAAAGAGAAATTTATTCTCTCACAGTCCAGGAGGCTAGAAGTCCAAATTCAGGGTGCCAGCTCCAGAGGAAGGCTTTCTCTCTCTGTTGGCTCTGGAAGAAGGAAGAAGGTCCTTGTCATCAATCTTCCCCTGGTCAAGAAGCTTCTCAGTGCAGGGACCTCGGGTCCAAAGGATGCACTATGCTCCTGTTGCTTCTTTCTTGGTGGTGTGAGGTCCCTGTGTCTCTCTGCTAGCTTCTCTCTTTTATATCTCAAAGGAGATTGACTTAAGACACAACCTAATCTTATAGATCGAGTCCTGTCTCTAACATACTGCTGCTAATCCCACCTCATTAATATACAGTAAGATTTACAACACATAGGAAAACCACATCAGGTGACAAAATGGTGGACAGTCACACAACACTGGGAATCATGTACTAGCAAAGTTGACACACATAATTTTGGGGGACACAATTCAATCCATAACAGGTCTAATAACTGATTTGTATAGAATACTCAATAAATGGTATCTACACATTCATAACAACAACTATGCATTAAGTACCTACTGTGGGCCAAACAATGTGCTAGGTACTGGGGATACAATAGCAAACTAAGAAGGTATGGTCCTTGCATTCATGAAGACTGCAGTCTAATGGAGAAGATAGACATTAAATAAATGATTCCACCTACAAATTAAATTCCATTTGGGATAGTATGTGCTAAGGAAAATTTTAGGGTTCTATAAGAAAATATAAAAAAGGGACATAATTTAGATGGGAGTGAAGCTGTTGGGGTTCAAGGAAGGCATCTCAGAGACAGTGACAATAAGCTGAGACATGAAGGGTCAGTAGGAGTTAATCAGATGAAAAATAAAGGGAAGAATATTCCAGGTAGATGAAACAGCATGTGCAAATGTCTTAAGGTTCAAAAGCGGTTGGTATGTTCAAGTAACTGAAAGAAGGCCAGTGTGTTTGGTGCATGGTGAATAAGGGAGAGAGTGGTGTAAGAAGATGCTGGAGGGGAAGACAGAGGCCAAATCAGGTAGGACCTTTAAGGCCACATTAAGGCCACAATTTTATTCTAAATGCAATGGAAATCCATTGAAAGATTTTGTAAAGGGAAGTGACAAGATTTAATCAATATATTGTAAAAATTTCTCTGTCTACTTTGTGGAGGAATAAGTATAAAGAGGCATATGTGGAATCAAGGAGAGCAACCAGGACCCTTGTAAAATAATCCAATCCACAGTGAGGGGTGAGCGTGGGCACTGTGGGAGAGGGAGGTGTCAAGGATGCTTTCCAGATTTCTATCATGAACAACTTGTTGATGGAAAAAGCATTAAATGAAATTCAAAATAAGGAAGATGGAGCAATTGGAGGTAGAGGTAATGAAGTGTTCGATTTGAGCCAAGTTTGTGATTCCTGTGAAGCACATTAAGATTTACAATTAGATATGTAGCTCTGTGGCTCAGAAGAAAAGGGGACTAGGCTGGAGATATAAATTTGAGACTTGTCGCTAACATATGGATGGTATTTATAAAGCCACTGAAGTAGATGAGACCACCTAGTTATAGAGAGTAAGGGGAGAAGAGAAAAGCACTCTTGTCTGATCCCAAAGCAAATTTAACATCTAGGAGGAAAATCTGGCAAAGGATACTGGAAAGAAGCTATCAGAGAGCTAGAAGGGAAATTGGAGTATGGTGTCACTGAAGTCAAGACAAAGTGTCTCAACAAGACGGGAGTGGTTAGCTCCGTCAAATGCTGCTGCATGGTTAAGTAAAATGATGAGTAGAAAATGGCTATTGCAACTGGCAATACGGAAATCACTGTTGACCTTAACAAGAGCAGTTTGCTGGTTTTCAAGATGGAGAAAGAGACAAAGAAAGTGGGCAGCCTGTAGAAGCTGAATATGATCCCCAAGCAACAGCCAGCAAGGAAATTGGACCTCTGTCCTACAACCAGAATTTAATTCAGCTAACAACCTGAATAAGCTTGGAAGGGGATTCTCCTCCAAAGACTCCAGTTAAGAACCCAGGCTGGCTAACACCTTGATTTCAGCCTGTTTAATCCAGAGCAGAGAAACCAGCCAAGCTACACTATGCCTGGACTTCTGACCTACAGAAACTGTGAGGTAATAAAATTGTGGGTTTTTTTTTTATTGTACTTCAGGTGAAGGCTTACAGAACAAATAGTTTCTCATGAAACAGTAGTACACATGTTGTTTTATGACATTGGTTAA
>NW_004444220.1:1264887-1266282 GCF_000243295.1 Trichechus manatus latirostris
ATTGATTGATTTTCTAATGTTGAACCATCCTTGCATATCTGGTATGAATCCTACTTGGTCGTGGTGTATTATTTTTTTGATATGATGCTGAATTCTATTGACTAGAATTATTCTGAGAATTTTTGCATCTATATTCATGAGAGATATAGGTCTGTAATTTTCTTTTTTTGTGGCGTCTTTGCTTGGTTTTGGTATCAGCGTTATGCTGGCTTCATAGAATGAATTTGGAAGTATTGCTTCCTTTTCTATGCTCTGAAATAGCTTTAGTAGTAATGGTACAAGCTCTTCTCTCAATGTTTTATAGAATTCCCCAGTGAAGCCATCTGGGCCAGGGCTTTTTTGTTGTTGTTGTTGTTTGGAGTTTGTTTATTACCTTTTCAATCTCTTCTTATGGTTATGTTCAGATTTTGAACACCACTTTATGGTAGTTTGCGTAGGTAATGTGTTTCTAGAAATGTATCCATTTCCTCTAGGTTTTCAAATTTGTTATAGTTTTTCATAATGTGTTATGATCCTTTTTATTTCAGTTGGGTCTGTTGTAAGGTCACCCATTTCATTTCTTATCTGGGTTATTTGCGTCGTCTCCTGTTTTTCTTTTGTCAGTCTGGCCAGTGGTTTGTCAATTTTGTTGATTCTTTCAAAGAACCAACTTTTTGTTTTGTTGATTCTATTGTTTTTCTATTCTCTATTTCATTTATTTCTGCTCTGATCTTTACTGTTTCCTTTTTTCTGGTGGCTGTGGGCTTTTTGCTGTTCTCTTTCTATTTGTTTGAGTTGTGTGGTTAATGTTTTGATTTTGTCCCTTTCTTCTTTTGTGATATGTGCATCTATTGCTATAAATTGTCCTCTGAGGACTGCCTTTGCTGTGTCAAAGGTGTTCGCATGATGTGTTTTCATTCTCGATTGATTCTAGGAATGTTTTGATTCTATCTCTGATTTCTTCTATTACCCAGTGTTGTGTAGGCAGAGTGTTATTCAGTTTCCGTGTAACTGATTATTTTTCCTTGCTCTTTCTGTTGTTAATTTGTACCTTGATGGGATTGTGGTCAGAGAAGACACTGTGTATTATCTCAATATTTTGGATCTTGTTGAGAATTGCTCTGTGGCCTAAGATGTTGTCTATTCTGGAGAACGTTCCATGTGCATTGGAAAAGAATGTACTTTCCATGTGTAGAGTGGAGTGTTGTATATATATCTATGAGGTTAAGTTGGCTAATTGTGCCCTTTAGGTCTCCTGTATCTTTGCTGGGTTTCTTTTTAGTTGTTCTGTTCTTTGCTGAGAGTGGTGTGTTGAAGTCTCCTACTATCATTGTGGAACTGTCAATTTCTCTTTTCAGTGTTGTTAGAGTTTGTTTTATGTATTTTGGAGCCCTGTCATTGGGGGCAAAGATGTTT
>NW_004444220.1:1267500-1269498 GCF_000243295.1 Trichechus manatus latirostris
AGCTAGATGTTCCCTGAGACCATGGTCCCCACAGCCCTCCACCCAGCAATTCAGTCCCTCAGGGAGTTTGGATGTGTCTGTGGAGTTTCCATGACCTTTCCTTGTACAAGTTGTGCTCGCTTACCCAGTAATGTGTACTGTCTTACCCTTCACGAAAGTCACCACTTATCTATTTAGTTCCCCCCCCACTCCTCCCATCCCTTGTAACTAACAGAGATTGTTTTTGTGTGTAAACTTTTACAGGAGTTATACAGTAGAGGTCTCATACAATATTTGTCCTTTTGTGATTTACTTATTTCATTAGCAAAACGTCCTCCAGTTTTGTTTCTCTTACTCTCCTGTGCTGAGTTCCTTTTATTTGTGAATTTTTTTCTTTTGTTTTTGTAAGTTTTGTTTTTACTGAGACTTTTTGTTTTTCTTCTTTATTTTGATGAGTAGGTTTGTTAACTCTCTTGGAGGTTACCATGAAATTTACCCTGATCTTCCTCGATTTGAAACAGTCTATTATTAGTTGGTATCGCTTGACTTCCTCTCCATTAAAATGTTCTATACCTACACCGTTTATTCTCTCTTTTATTGTTCTGATGCCGTTGTCATTTACAGATTAACCTCTCTGGTTCCCTTTTGTAATTCTCTTGGTTTTGCATAGTCCTTAAGAGTTCATTTCCTAGGTTGGTATGTGTCTAGTACAATCCTGTGTCTTATATTCAGCCTGTGGTCTGATATTGTTTGTTCTCAGATCGAAGGACTTCCTTTAATAAGTCTTGTAAGTTTGGTTTCGTTTTTACATAGTCCCTTAATTTCTGTTTATCGGGAAATGACATAATTTTACCATGATATTTGAACGAGAGTTTTGAAGATATATTATTCTTGGCTGGCAATTTTTTTCTTTCAATGTTTTATGTATGTCATCCCATTATGTATGTCATCAGCCTTCTTGCCTGAATGGTTTCTGCTGAATAATCGGTGCTTAGACTTATTGTTTCTCCTCTGTATGTGACTTCTTGTTTTTCACGAGCTGCTCTCAGGATTCTTTGTCTTTTGTTTTGGAGAGTGTGATTATGATATGCCTTGGTGATTTTCTTTTGTGGTCTACCCTGTATGGGGTTCTTTGAGGTTCTTGGGTGGTCAGTTTTTCATCTTTCATGATATTGGGGAAGTTTTCTGTCAGCAATTTTCAATGATCCTCTCTGTGACTTCTGTTTTCTCCCCCTGTTCTGGAACTCCGACCACTCGTAGATTTTTGCTTTTGATTGTATCCCACATAATTGTCAGAGTCTGTTCATTTTTCTTTTTTCTTTTTTTCTGATTTTTCCTGAAACAGAGTGGTATCCAAGTGTTTGCCTTGAATTCTGCTGATCCTGTCTTCCACTATTTCAAATCTGCTCCTCAGTCCTTCTACGACACTGTCCATTTATGATACCTTGTTGTTTATCTTTTGGATTAGTAATTGTTTTTGTTTAAATTCTAGTTGTGAATGTATTTTGGCATTTTGTTCCTAAATTCTTCCATTTTTTTGTCTGAATTTTCCATGAATTTGTCTGCATTTTCCTTGAATTTGTCTATTTTTTCCTCATTTTTGTCTGCTTTTGCTTCAACTCTAGGATAATTCTGAGTATCAGAGATTTGAATTCCCTATCAGGTATATCTAGTGCCTTTTCTTCTACTGGAGAGTCATCTGGTGTTTATTTTGCATGCCTACTGGGACCATCTTATCCTGTTTTTATAAATGTTTTGATATTGCCTGTTGTCTTTGGGGCATTCGGTAGTTATTTTTGTCATTTATTGATTGTAGGTTTGTTTCATCCTTTTTTATTTGGCTATGTCTGAGCAGGCGGGCTTTGTGTTGTTTGTTGTTTATTCTTCTGTGGGCATGATACTTTTTGCCCCCTTCTCCAGTTGGCAGGGTCAATCAGTCAGATATGGTACAGCACGGCAGCTCTAGCTGAAGAGGAGTTGCTGGGATGGGTTGTTTGTGGCACTTACTACAGCCACCAG
>NW_004444220.1:1271987-1281851 GCF_000243295.1 Trichechus manatus latirostris
TGCTCCTTAGCCCTTCTATGACAGTGTCCATTTCTGAAATCTTGTTGTTTATCTTTTGGATTTCTAATTGTTGTTTTTGTATAATTTCTAGTTGTGAATGTATTTTGGCATTTTGTTCCTGCATTATTTTCCTGAATTCATTTTTTTGGTCTGTATTTTACATGTATTTGTCTGCCTTTTCCTTGAATTTGTCTATTTTTTTCCTCATTTTTGTCTGCTTTTTGCTACAACTCTTGGAGAATTCCGAGTATTAGAGACTTGAATTCCCTATAAGGTAGTTCTATTGCCTTTTATTCTACTGGAAAGTCATCTGGTGTTTTATTTTGGACGCCTACTGGAACCATCCTGTCCTGTTTGTAAATGTTTTGATATTGCCTGCTGTCTTCGGGGCATTCATTAGTTATTGTTCTGGTTTATTGATTGTAGATTTGTTTCGTCCTGCTTTTTTGTTTTACTTGGATATGTCTAAGCAGGCAGGGTGTGTGTTCTTTGTTGTTTGCTTGTCTGTGGGCACGATGATTTTCACCTCCTCCAATTGACAGGTCAGTCGCTCAGATATGGTACAGCAGAGCAGGTCTAGCTGAAGAGGAGTTGCTGAGATGGGTTGTTTGTGGCACTTACAACAGGCACTGCAGCGGGTCGCTAATCAGTGCAGGGCAGGTTTTTGTAGGCCGTGCCTGTGCTGCTTTGTGGTGTGATGTTAAGTGCGCAGTGCAGTTAGGCAGGATGGAGGGGAGAGATTGTGATGTGTGGAGCTAAGTTGGATATGAGAGAGAGGAGAGGAACAGGAGCCAAAAACATACAAGCAGAAAAGAGTGCTATGGCAGCTTGCTGTTGTAGTGGAGAGATGAGAGACTATGAAATGGAGGAAAACAAAAAGGGGAAGAAGAAGAAAGAAAAAAAAAGAATAAATAAAAAATAGAAAGAAAAAAGAACAGCAAAGCTCCCAGGGATCACACCAGTGCAGCTACGAGGTCTGGGGACGTTGTTCCCAGGTGTTGCAGTACAGCCTGGCTGGAAGCCATAGAGGTATTCAACACCAAGTATTCAGGGGACAGGAAGAGTAGGAAGATATAGAGAGACGAGAAACTGAGTAATGAAGAAAGACAAAAAGGGAAGAAGAGAGAAAAGAAAAATCAAAAAGAAGAACAGAAAAGCCCCCCCAAAAAAACAGAAAACAAAGAAACCACGAAAAAAGAAATGCTCTCAGGGATCCCTCTGCACGTCTGCGCAAGCTGAGGGGATAGGTCCCAAGCCGCGTAGCACTGCCTGGCCAAAACAGGCTCCCAACTGAAGAGAAGGAAAAGAAAACAAACAATTCAAAACAAACAAACAAAAGCCCCGGGATCCCACTAGCTTGTCAGCACAGAGCAGGAAGCAGTTTCACACTCGAATGGAGCTCTGCAGCCCCTCAGGAAGAATCAAAGATGGTGCCCAGAGCGAGGTATTGGAGTGAAAGGAGGGGGAGGTGGTGAGAGTTAAGGAAGAAATCAAAAAAAGTGGAAAAAAGCAACACCAGCAGCCAGCAAATGGGACTCAGGGAGTTGGCCAGTGCGGGTGGGTGGAATCCAAGCAGCCGGTGTTTCCTGGCCAAGACACCGTGGCCGCAGAAAGCAAAGGAGGTCAAGTGGGGGTGAAGAAGGGTGGGGGTGGGAAAGCATATATCGCCAATTACCGGTTGTTCTGTCTCCTGCTGGAAGCTCCATGAAGCTGCTTTATCATACCCCCTATTTGCTGGCCTCTGATAGGAGTCCAAGATGGCAAATCTGCACTGCATTAGCTGATAGGGGACCTCTGCATGAACGTCTCCTCTCTCTCCGTTCTCTGTCAGTTTTCTCACTCCATTTGGTGCTTGGCTGAGTTCTTTATCTTTTCATTTGATGTTTTAGGGTTTCAGGATTGCTGTTTTCTCTGTTCGGCTTAGTTTTTCGGATCTTTGCTGTGGAGGGACGGCGTGGTGCTTCTGCCTAGAGTGCCATGTTGCTGGAAGTCTCCCTTTAGTATTTCTTGTAATTTTGGTTTGGTTTTTGCAAATTCACTAAATTTCTGTTTATCTGGAAATGCCATAATTTCACCATCATTTTTGAAAGAAGTTTTGCTGGATGTAGTATTTATGGCTGGCAATTTTTTTCCTTCAAAGTTTATATATGTCATCCCATTGCCTTCTTGCCTGCATGGTTTCCGCTGAGTAGTCTCAGCTTATTCTTACTGATTGTCCTTTGTAGATGACTTTTCATTTGTCCCTAGCTGCTCTTAAAATTCTCTCTTTATCTTTGGTTTTTGCAAGTTTGATTATAATATGTCTTGGTGACTTTCTTTTGGGATCTACCTTATGTGGGGTTCGATGAGCATCTTGGATAGATATCTTCTCATCTTTCATGATGTCAGGGAAGTTTTCTACCAACAAATCTTCAACAGTTTTCTCTGTATTTTCTGTTATCCCCCCCATTCTCGTACTGCAATCACTCGTAGGTTATTCCTCTTGATAGAGTCCCACATAATTCTTAGAGTTTCTTCATTTTGTGAAATTTTTTAATCTGAGTTTTCCTAAACTAAGTTGATGTCAAGTGCTTTATCTTCAGTCTCACTAATTCTGACTTCTATTGCCTAAATTCTGCTCTTATGTCTTTCTATTGAGTTGTCTAATTCCAAAATTTTATTGTTAATCTTCTAGATTTCTGATTGTTGTCTCTCTATGCATTCTTGCAGCCTATTAAATTTGTCATTATGCTCTTGAATAACCTTCTTAAGATCCTCTAATGCTTTGTGTGTTCCTTAACTTGGTCTACATTTTTGCCTCATGTTCTTCGAGATGTCTTGAATAGTTGTATATATTAGTTGTTTGTATTCCCACTCCAGTAATTCCAAGAAATTCTCTTCCTCTGAAAAATTTCTTAATTCTGTATTTTTGGAGCTTGCTGAAGCCATCATGGTCTGACTCTTTGTGTGATTTGATATTGACCTTTGTCTCTGAGTCATCAATAAGTTATTATATTTATTTATTTTTTGTTTGTTTACTTTGTCATAACTTCTTGTTTTGATATGCCAAAATAGGCTGCTCCTGTGAGCTAGTTTGATTATTGGTGCCTTTGAAGCTCTAATATCCTGTCCCCAGGTGGTTAGGTATGTTACTAAGTATGTGAGCACAGGATTCCATTATCTTTTCTTGTATGAATTCACCTCAGGTGTCCAGGTAGTCGGTCATCAAGTGTGTGGTGCAGGCTCTCACCTACAGGCCTAGACTGGCATGGATGATTGGTATAGGCACAGGTATCTGGCTGCAGTAGGGGTCACGTTCTGAGCAAGGCAGGAGGCTGTCAGCTTCCCCGAGTGTCTTGGAGGAATGCGTTTCCCT
This sequence comes from Trichechus manatus latirostris, assembly GCF_000243295.1. NCBI lineage: Eukaryota > Metazoa > Chordata > Mammalia > Sirenia > Trichechidae > Trichechus > Trichechus manatus. Next base: position 1,275,343 of record NW_004444220.1, read on the forward strand.
GTTCCCTAATCCCGTAGGTGGGTGGGTTTTGCAGGCAGACTATGAGCACCCAATGATGTTGGCTGTAAGGACTTGGGGGGCACCACTTTTTCTTCAACCCCTGTCTCAAGTGGCTAGGTGGTGTGGGTGGAGACACCAGTCCTCAGGCCCCTGATGTAGGTAGGTGAGGACCCTGCTTAATGGGCAGAGCAGTGTCCAATGTCACGAACCTGCCAGTTCACAGATGAAACAGTTGAAGTTAGACTTCAGGTGTATACCCTTTGTACTGTGGTGAGAGGGCCTATACTGTTGAAATGGGCCCACACAAGTCTATGCTGGGGTGAAAGGCACTCAAAGTCCATGGACCCCTTATGCCTGTGCCTAGGCAAAGGAGATGTGCCTACCCTGATTTCCTGGCTTAGGGGAGCTAGCAGATTATTTTTTCACGTGTTTGTTAATTTGTTCCCTCTCCAAGGCTGGGAGAATTGCTCAGGGAGCCTGATGGGTCCTACTTCCAGCCCAAGGGACTCAGCAGTCACTGAAGCCGTACCACACCTGATGCAGAGCAGGGAGCAGGGAGGTAAATGGGAGAGATTTTTTTCCCAAATGGAGGTGTTTTTGATCCACACAATAGGCCAGACGCAAGTAGTTATCTTTTGCCAATCAAGTGCTGCTTCTCACTGGTTCTGGATGGCCAAGTAGAACTCTCTGCCACTGGGTCTCTCCCAATGTGGAAAATGCCTCCCGAGCACCACTGCTTGCCTCACCACACACACGAGCTGATCCAGCCTGAAGGGCTCTGGCTCCCACCAGGTCAGTTCTGGCAACTCCTCACTGCTTCTGAACTGTCTTTCCCTCCCCCGCCAGTCTGATTTCTCAACTTTCCCTTTGATGTTCATGGCTCTTAGATTGTCATATATAATTGATTCACTTGTTTTTTCAGGTCTTTGTTGTAAGAGGGACCACTGGAAGTGTCTGACTACTCCACCATCTTGCCCCTTCCTCCTATCCTTGTTTTTTATACATTTGTCATTAGAAAGCATGGAGGATAAAACAATTAGGATTATGAAGCATGAATACATTTTCACTAATCCTTATACTCGTCCAATTACCTTTACTAGAGATGTTTCTTTTTATGTATGGGTTTTTTTCCTGTATTCTATTTAGTTGTTGTTGATGAGAAATACACCACAAAACATACACCAATTCAACCGTTCCTACATGTACAATTTAATGACATCAATTACGTTCTTCGAGTTGTAAACCATTCTCACCCTCATCTTCTGTGTTGTTCCTCCCTAATTAACATAAGCTAACTGCCCTCTTAGGTTTCTATCTAATCTTTCAAGTTTCTGCTGTCAATTTGATCCCATGTAGATAGTTCTTAGAAGAGGATAATGCTCAAGGCAGACCTTTTTTACTAGTTAAGCTAAACCATTTTTCAGTCTTAATATGAATTCAGGGGATATTTTTGGTTTAAGTTTTAAAGATTATCTCAGAGCAATAGTTTCAGGGTTCTTCCAGCCTTTATGGCCCCAGAAAGTCTAGAGTCCATGAGAATCTGAAATTCTATTCTCAATTTCCCCCCTTTTTATCAGGATACTTCTATGGGATCAAAATGTTTAGTATTGGTAGCCAGGCATGATCCGGTTCTTCTGGCCTCATGGCAAAGAAGGCAGTTGTTCTTCGAGGTAATTAGCCAAACATTTCACATTCTCCTCCTTTTCCTGGCACTCCCTCTTCCTCTGTTGCTCCAGGTGAACAGAGACCAACTGTTGTGCTTTGGATGGCCACTTGCAAGCTTTTAAGACCCCAGGCACTACACAATGAACTAGGAGGTAGAACAGAAGCACTAAACACGTTATTAGGCCAATTAACTAGGATGTTCCATGAAACGATGACCCTAAACCTCCAAACCAAAGGACAAAATCCCATGAAGTGTTTGGTGGTACCTAAGCAGCCTCAGCAGCTACTCTTTTTTTTCTTGTCATTGTTGTAAATATATGTATGGTTTTAATTTACTTTCTAGTATCCTTTGTCTTCCATCTGCAGGACTCCCATTAGTATTTTTTGTATGAGCAGTCTGGTGGATATGAAATCCCTCAGCTTCTGTTTGGGAATGTTTTAACTTCACTCTCATTCTTGAGGACAGTTTTGTTTTGTATTCTTTTTGTTTTCTTTTATTCTGCTTTAAGTGAAAGTTTGCAGTTCAAGTTAGTTTCTCATACAAAAATTTATACACACGTTGTTATGTGACCCTAGTTTCTCTCCCTGTAATGTGACAGCACATACCTCCTTTCTATCCCAGATTTCCCGTGTCCATTCAACGAGCTACTGTCCCTTTTTGCCTTCTCATCTTGCCTCTGGACATGAGCTGCCCATTTACTCTCATGTATCTATTTCAGATAAGAAGCACTCTCTTCACTACTATCATTTTATGTCTTAGTTCAGTCTAATGTATGTCTGAAGAGTTGGCTTCAGGAATGGTTTCAGTTCTAGGCTAACAGAGAGTCCAGAGACCATGTCTTCCGGGGTCCCTCCAGTCTAAATCAAACCATTAAGTCTGGTCTTTTTACTATAATTTGAGTTCTGTACCCCACTTTTCTCCTGCTCCATCAGGGACTCTCCTCTGTGTTCCCTGTCAGGGCAGTCATTGGTGGTAGCCGGGCATCATCTAGTTCTTTTGGTCTCAGGCTGAGGGAGTCTCTGATTTATGTGGCCCTTTCTGTCTCTTTGTCTACTATTTCCCTTGCATCTTTGGTGTTCTTCATTCTCCTTTTCTGCAGGAGGGTTGGGACCAATTGATGCATCTTAGATGGCCACTTGCTAGCTTTTAAGACCCCAGACGCCACTCACCAAAGTAGGATGCAGCACATCCTCTTAATAAACTTTGTTATGTCAGTTGACCTAGATGTCCCCTGAAACCATGGTCCCCAGACCCCTGCCCCGGATACTCTATCCCTAAAAGTGTTTGGTTGTATTCAGGAAATTTCTTAGCTTTTGGTTCAGTCCAGTTGTGCTGACTTCTCCTGTATTGTGTGTTGTTCTTCCCTTCACCTATAATTCTTATCTACTACCTAGTTAGTGAATACCTCTCCCCCTCCCTCCCCATCCTCGTAACCATCAAAGAATGTTTTCTTCTGTGTTTAAACCTTTTCTTGAGTTGTTATAATAGTAGTCTCATACAATATTTCTCCTTTTGTGACTAATTTCACTCAGCATAATGCCTTCCAGATTCATCCATGTTATGAGATGTTTCAAGGATTCGTTGTTCTTTATCATTGTGTAGTATTCCTTTGTGTGAATATACCATAATTTATCCATTCGTCCGTTGATGACACCTAGGTTGTTTCTAACTTTTTGCTATTGTGAACAGTGCTGCAACTAACATGGGTGTGCATAGCTCTTTTCATGTGATGGCTCTTATTTCTCTAGGATATATTCCAAGGAGTGGGATTGCTGGATCATATGGTACTTCTATTTCTAGCTGTTTAAGGAAGTGCCAAATTGATTTCCAAAGTAGTTGTACCATTTTACATTCCCACCAACAGTGTATACATGTTCTGGTATATCCACAACCTGTCCAACATTTATTTTTGGTGTTTTTTGGATTAATGCTAGCCTTGTTGGGGTGAGATGGTATCTCATTGTAGATTTGATTTGCACTTCTCTAATGGCAAACGATCATGAGTGTTTCTTCATGTGTCAGCGGCCTGAATGTCTTCTTTAGTGAAGTGCCTGTTCATATCCTTTGCCCATTTTTTAATTGGGTTGTCTTTTTGTTGTTGAGGTTTTGCAGTATCTTGTAGATTTTAGAGATTAGACCTTGATCAGATTTGTCATAGCCAAAATTTTTTTCCCAGTTTGTAGGTTGTCTTTTTATTCTTTTGGTGAAGTCTTTTGACGAGCATAAGTGTTTGATTTTTAGGAGCTCCTACTTGTCTAGTTACTCTTCTGGTATTTGTGCATTGTTACTTATGGTTTTTATTCTTTTTATGCCATGTATTAGGGCTCATAGTGTTTTCCCCATTTTTTCTTCCATGATCTTTATCATTTTAGATTTTACATTTAGGTCTTAGATACATTTTGAGTTAGTTTTTGTGCATGGTGTGAGGTATGGGTCTTGTTTCCATTTTTTGCAGATGAATATCCAGTTATGATGCTAGCACCATTTGTTAAAGAGACTGTCTTTTCCACAATTAATGGACTTTGTACCTTTGTCAAATATCACCTGCTCACAGGTGGATGAATTTAGGTCTGGATTCTCAATTCTGTTCCACTTGACTATGCATCTGTTGTTATACCAGTACCAGGCTGTTCTGACTACTGTGGCGGTATAATGGTTTCTAAAATCAGATAGTGTGAAGACTTCTTGTTGAGTAATGCTTTACTTATCCAGAGCCTCTTCCCTTTCCATATGAAGTTGGTGATTTGTTTCTCCATCTCATTAAACAATGCCATTGGAATTTGGATCGGGATTGCATTGTATCTGTAGATCACTTTGGGTACAATTGACATTTTCACAATATTGAGTCTTCCTATCCATGGGCAAGGTATGGTTTTCCACTTATGTAAGTCTCTTTTGGTTTCTTGCAATAGTGTCTTGTAGTTTTCTTTGTATAGGCCTTTTATGTCTCTGGTTAGATTTATTCCTAAGTATTTTATCTTCTTGAGGGCTATTGTAATGGTATTGATTTGGTGATTTCCTCTTTGAAGTTCTCTTTGTTGGTGTAGAGGAATCGAACTGATTTTTATATGTTTATTTTGCATCCTGATACCTTGCTGACATCTTCTGTTTGTTCCAGCAGCTTTCTTGTGGATTCTTTGGGGTTTTCTGTGTATAAGATCATATCATCTGCACATAGAGATCTTTACTTCTTCCTTACCAATATGGATGCCCTTTATTTCTTTTTCTAGCCTAACTGCTCTGGCTAGGACCTCCAGCACAATGTTGAATAAAAGTGGTGATAAATGTCATCCTTGTCTGGTTCCCGTTCTCAAGGGGAATCCTGTTAAAGTCTCTCCATTTAGGATGATGATGGCTGTTGGCTTTGTATAAGTGCCTTAATTATGTTTAGGAATTTCCCTTCTATTCCTATTTTGCTGAGAGTTTTTGTCATGAATGGGTGTTCGACTTTGCTAATGACTTTTCTGCATCAATTGATAAGATAATGTGTTTCTTGTCTTTTGTTTTATTTATATGATGGATTACATTGATTATTTTTCTAATGTTGAACCATCCCTGCATACATGGTATGAATCCCACTTGGTCATGGTGAATTATTTTTTTTATGTTGTTGAATTCTATTGGCTAGAATTTTCTTGAGGACTTTTGTGTCTATGTTCATGAGGGATATTGGCCTGTAATTTTTTAAATTATTTTTCAATTTTTTTAATTGTACTTTAGGTGAAGGTTTACAGAAGAGTTTCTCATTAAACAGTCAGTACACATATTGTTTTATGACATTGGTTAACAACCCCATGACATGTCAACACTCTCCCTTCTCGACCTTGGAGGACCTTTTTTTTTGGTGAAAATATCCATAGCCAAACGTACACCATTTCAGAAATTTCTACATGTACAATTCAGTGACGTCTATTACATTCTTCCAGTTGTGTCACTATTCTCACTATCCTTTTCCAAATTATTCTATCACTATTATCTTCAACTCACTGGCCCCTAGGCTTCTCATCAAACCTTTTGAGTTGCTGTTGTCAATTTGATCTCACATAGATAATTCTTTTTTTGTACCTTAGGTGAAGGTTTACAGAACAAATAGTTTCTCATTAAACAGTACACATATTGTTTTATGACAATGGTTAACAACCCCACGACATGTCAGCACTGTTCCTTCTCAACACTGGGTTCCCTATCATCAGCTTTCCTGTCCCCTTCTGCCTTCTAGTCCTTGTCCCTGGACTGCTGTGCCTCATTGGTTCTGTTTTGTTCTATGGGGCTGTCCAATCCCTGGCTGAATGGTGAACTTCGGGAGTGACTTCACCTCTGAGTTAAAAGGGTGTCCGGAGGCTGTACTCTCGGGGATTCTCCAGTCTCTGTCAGGCCAGTAAATCTGGTCTTTTTTGTGAGTTAGAATTTTGTTCTACATCCTTCTCCAGCTTTGTCCATGACCCTCTGTTGTTTTCCTGGTCAGAGCAGTCAATGGTGGTAGCTGTACTGGACTCACTCTGGTGGAGGCCGTAGTAGCTGTGGTCCATTAGTCCAATATTTTTTTTCTTGTGTCTTTACTTGGTTTTTGTATCAGGGTTATGCTGGCTTCATATACTGAGTTTGGGAGTATTCCATCCTTTTCGATGCTCTGAAATACCTTTAGTAGTCGTCGTGTTAACCTTTCTCGGAAAGTTTGGTAGAATTCTCCAGTGAAACTGTCAGGGCTTTTTTTTGTTGGGAGTTTTTAATTACCTTTTCCATCTCTTCTTTTATTATAGGTTTATTTAATTGTTCTACCTCTGTTTGTGTTAGTTTAGGTAGGTAGTGTGTTTCTAGAAATTTGTCCATTTCCCCTAGGTTT
>NW_004444220.1:1290825-1294979 GCF_000243295.1 Trichechus manatus latirostris
CCCACATAACTCTCAGGGTCTCTTCATTTTTCTTTGTTCTTTTTTCTGAGTTTTCCTGATACAGAGGTGTATCCAAGTGTTTGTCTTCAATTCCACTGATCCTGTCTTCCACTGTTTCAAATCTGCTTCTTAGCCCTTCTATGATATTGTCCATTTCTCAAATCTTGTTGTTTATCTTTTGGATTTCTAAGTGTTGTCTTTGTATAATTTCTAGTTGTGAATTTATTTTAGCATTTTGTTCCTGCATTATTTTCCTGAATTATTCCGATTTTTTATCTGTATTTTCCATGAATTTGTCTATTTTTTTGTCGTGTTATTCAGCTTTTTGCCTCAGCTCTTGGAGGATTCTGAGTATTAGAGATTTGAATTCCCTATCAGGTAGTTCTAGTGCATTTTCTTCCACTGGAAAGTCATTTGGTGTTTTATTTTGAACACCTACTGGAACCATCCTGTCGTATTATGTAAATGTTTTGATATTGTCTGCTGTCTTCAGGGCAGTCAGTAGTTATTTTTCTCGTTTATTGGTTGTAGATTTGTTTCATCCTTTTTTAAAAAAATTTGACTGTGAGCAGGCAGACTGTCTGTTCTTTGTTGTTTGCTTGTCTGTGGGCACAATACTTTGCACCTCCTTCTCTAATTGGCAGGGTCAGTCACTCAGATATGGTACTGCAGGGCAGGTCTAACTGAAGAGGAGTTACTGGGATGGGTTGTTTGTGGCACTTACTACAGCCACCAAGGTGGTTTGGTAATCAGTGCAGGGTAGGTTCCAGTAGGCCATGCCTGTGCTCCTTGGTGGTGTGATCTTAAGCACACAGTGCATTGTAGGCCGGATGTAGTGGGGAGATTGTTATGTGTGGAGCTAAGCTGGATATGGTAGAGAGGAGAGAGGAACAGGAGCCAAAAACATACAAACAAACAAGAAAGAATGCTAGGGGAGCTTGCTCTTGGAGTGGAGAGATGAGAGACTATCAAATGGAGAAAAACAGAAAGGGGAAGAGGAAGAAAAGAAAAGTAAGAATAAATAAAAATCGGAAAGGTTAAAGAACCACAAAGTTCCCATGGATCCCACCAGTGCAGTTACGTGGTCTGGGGAAGTCGCTCTCAGGTGTTGCAGTACAGACTGGCTAGAAGGTGTAGTGGTATACAATGCCAGGTATTCAGGGAACCGAAAGACGGGGAAGATATAGAAAGAAGAGACACTGAGTAATGATGAAAGACAAAAAGGGCAAAAGAGGGAAAAGAAAACAAAACAAATTTAGAAAAGAACAAGAAAAGCCCCTAAAAAAGAAAAGAAAAAAAAAGAAGAAAGAAATGCCCTCATGGATCCCTCTGCATGTCTGTGCAAGCCGAGGGGGTAGTATCCTTGCCATGCAGCACCGCCTGGCCAGAAAGGGCTCCCAACTCAAGAAAAGGAAAAGAAAGCAAACAAACAATTCAAAACATACAAATGAACAAAACCCCAGGATCCCACCAGCGTGGCAGCCCAGACCGGGAAGCAGCTCCCCACTCGAACGGAGGTCCACAGCCCCTCAGGAAGAAGCAAAGATGGCGCACGGAGCCAGGTATTTGAGCAAAAGGAGGGGGAGGTGGTGAGACATAAGGAAGAAATCAAAAGAAGCAGGAAAAAAAGCAACACCACCAGTGAACAAATGGCACTCAGAGATCCAGCTAGTGTGGGCTGGTGGAATCCAAGCAGTCGGTGTTTCTCGGACAAGAGACTGTGTCCTCGGGAAGTAGAGGGGGCAGAGTGTGGGTGAAGAAGGGTAAGGAGTGGGCAAGCATATGCCACAAATTACTGGAGCTCTGCAGCCCCTTAGGAAGAAGCAAAGATGGCACACGGAGCCAGGTATTTGAGCGAAAGGAGGGGGAGGTGGCGAGAGGTAAGGAAGAAATCAAAAGAAGCGGAAAAAAGCACCACCAGCAGCCAACAAGTGGCACTCAGAAAGCCGGCCCGTTTGGGTGTGTGGAATCCAAGCAGCCGGTGTTTCACAGACAAGAGATTGTGGCCGCGGGAAGCAGAGGAGCTCGAGTGGGAGTGAAGAAGGGTGGGGGGTGGGAAAGCGTATATCGCAAATTACCAGTTGTTTTGTCTCCCGCTGGAAGCTCCGTGAAGCTGCTTTCTCATACCCTGTTTGCTGGTCTCTGATAGGAGTCCAAGATGCCAGATCCACGCTGCATTAGCTTGTAGGGGACCTCTGCATGAATCTCTCCTCGCTCTCCGTTTTCTGTCAGTTATCTCACTCCATTTGGTGCTTGGCTGAGTTCTTTATCTCTTCATTTGATGTTTTAGGGTTTCAGAATTGTTGTTTTTTCTGTTCGGCTTCGTTTTTCGGATCTTTGCTGTGGAGGGACGGCGTGGTGCTTCGCCTAGAGCACCATTTTGCCAGAACCTATCTTCTTATGATTCTTTTAATATCAGTTAGGTCAGTTGTAATAGCGCTCATCTCATTTCTTATTGGGTTATCTGCTTCCTCTTCTGTTGTTCTTTTGTCCGTTTGGCCAATGGTCTATCGATTTTGTTGATCTTTTCAAAGAAACAGCCTTTGGTCTTGTTAACTTTTTCAATTGTTTTTCTATTTTCTATTTTATTTAATTCTGCTCTAATTATTATTATTTGCTTTCTTCTGGTGCCCGGGGTCTTCTTTTGCTGCTCTCTACTTGTTTGAGTTGTAGAGTTAGTGTTTTGATTTTGGCCCTTTCTTCTTTTTGATGTGTGCGTTTATTGCTATAAATTGACATGTGAGCACTGCTTCTGCTGTGTCTCAAAAATTCTGGTAGGATGTGTTTTCATTCTCATTTGATTCCGTGAATTTCTTTATTCCATTCTCAATTTTTTCTGTAACCCAGTAGTTTTTGAGTAAGGTGTTGTTCAGTTTCCATGTGTTTGATTTGTTTTCCTTGGTTTTTCTGTTATTGATTTCTACTTTTATGGCTTTATGGTCAGAAAAGATGCTTTGTAATATTTCGATGCTTTTGATTCTGTTAAGGCTTGCTTTATGGCCTAATACGTGTCTATTCTGAAGAATGTTCCATGTGGGTTGGAAAAGAAAGTATACTTGGCTGCTGTTGTGTGGAGTGTTCGGTATATGTCTATAAGATCCAGTTGGTTGATTGTAGCATTTAGATCTTCCGTGTCTTTGTTGAGCTTTTCTAGATGTTCTGTCCTTCACCAAAAGTGGTTTGTTGAATTCCCCTACTATTATTGTGGTGCTGTCTCTCTCTCTTTTCAATGTATTTTGGAGCCCTGTTGGGTGGATAAATATTTGTTATAGTTATGTCCTTCTGGTGTATTGATCCTGTGATCATTATGTAGTGTCCTTCCTTATCATTTGTGGTGGAGTTTACTTTAAAGTCTCTTTTTTCAGAGATTAATATTGCCACTGCTGCTCTTTTTTGAGTGTTGTTTGCTTGATATATTTTTTCATCCTTTGAGTTTTACTTTGTGGCTTTAAGTCTAAGGTGTGTCTCTTTTAGGCAGTGTCTCAGTCATCTAGTTCTGCTCCAATAGAAATACCTGAAGTGGATGGCTTTACAAAGAGAAATTTATTCTCTCACAGTCCAGTAGACTACAAGTCCAAATTCAGAACATCAGCTCCAGTGGAACGCTTTCTCCGTTGGCTCTGGAGGAAGATCTGTGTCATGAATCTTCCTTTGGTCTGGGAGCTTCTCTGCGCAGGAACCTCAGGTCCAAAGGACACGCTCTGCTCCCGGCACTGCTTTCTTGGTGGTATGAGGTTCCCATGTGTGTCTGCTCACTTCTCTCTTTTATATCTCAAAAGAGATTGCATTAAGACACTAATGTTCTCAACCTCATCAGAATAACCTCATCACAGTGTTAGAATTTATAACACATGAGAACACCACATATAATCTCATCATAGTGGTAGAGTTTACAACACAGAAGGAAATCACATCAGATAAGACAATCATACAATACTAGGAATCATAACCTAGCCAAGGTGCTACACACATTTTTGGGGGGACACAATTCAATCCATGACATTCCACCCTTTGGCCCCCCAAAAATCACATCTTTGCAACATGCAAAACATATTCATCTCATCATATCACAGCAAAAGTCTTGACTCCAAATCCAAAATCCAAAAATTCCTCTTCATCTGTGAAATCTAGAATACAAGTTATCTGCTTCCAAA
>NW_004444220.1:1296241-1312101 GCF_000243295.1 Trichechus manatus latirostris
GAGACTCCCTTTCATCTGATTGGCTACTCACAGTATATTCAATCATGGGAGTGATTACATTAAAACACAGAGAATCATGGCCCAGCCAAGTTGACACACAATCTTAACCATCACAGGCAGTATATAGTATATATAGTTTTTTAAATCAATTCTGCCACTCTCTGTCTCTTTATTGGTGCATTTAGTCCATTTACAGGCAGATTGATAGGTATGAGTTTAGTGCTGTCATTTTGATGTCTTTGTTTGCCGTTGACAGTTTCTTTGTTCCACTTAATTTTATGCGTGGAGTCGTTTTTCTTTATGTATTTTCTTTTCATCTTTTTCATTGTTGCTGATTTTGTATTTGCTGAGTCTTTATGTTTTTTTTTTTTATTCTGATGTGTAAGATTGTTAGTTTCCTTTGTGGTTGCCTAAATATTTACCCCTATTTTTCTAAGTTTAAACAAATCTTTTATTTCTTTATATTGCCTTGACTTCCTCTCCATATGAAAGATCTATGGCTACATTTTTTGTTACTCTTTTTTGTTTTAATGTGTCATCTTTTACACATTGACGTCCCTGTTTCCCTGTTTACAGCATTTTAGCTTTGATTTATTTTTGTGACTTCCCTGTCTGGTTGCTCTGTCCTGTGATCTAGTCTTGGGTTGTTATCTGATGTTATTGATTTTCTAACTGCAGGACTCCCTTTAGTATTTCTTGTAATTTTCGTTTGGTTTTTGCAAATTCCCTAAACTTCCGTTTATCTGGAAATGCCCTAACTTCACCATCATATTTGACAGACAGTTTTGCTGGGTATATAATTCTTGGCTGGCAATTTTGTTTTTCTTCAAGGCTTTATATATGTCATCCCATTGCTTTCTTGCCTGTATGGTTTCCGCTGAGTAGTCCGAGGTTAATCTTATTGACTCTCCTTTGTAGATGACTTTTTGTTTATCCCTAGCTGCCCTTAAAATTCTCTCTTTATCTATGGTTTTCACAAGTTTGATTTTAATATGTCTTGATTTTAATGTGTCTTCCTTTTGTGGGGTTCACTGAGCATATGGATAGATTTCTTCTCATCTTTCAGGAGATCAGGGAAGTTTTCTGCCAACAAATCTTCAACAATTCTGTCTGTATTTTCTGTTATCCTCCCCTGTTCTGGTACTCCAATCACTTGTAAGTTATTCCTCTTGATAGTCCCACATAATTCTTAGAGTTTTTTTCCTTTTTTAAATTTTTTATCTCATTTTTCCTCATATAAGTTGGTGTCAAGTGCTTTATCTTTAGTCTCACTAATTCTGACTTTCCATTGCCTCAGTTCAGCTCCCATAAACTTTCTATTGAGTTGTCTAATTCTGAAGTTTTACTTTTAATCTTCTGGATTTCTGTTTGTTGTCTGTCTATGGATTCTTTCAGCCTGTTAAGTTTGTGATTATGCTGTTCTATAATCTTTTGGCCTCAAGTGTTTCTTAGGAGAAATTGGCACTTAATCTTTTTGAGGATCTTTTATATGTGACAATTTGCTTCTCTTTTGCTGCTTTCAGGATTCTCTCTTTATAGTTACTTTTTGAAAGCCTGATTATTAATGTGTGTCAGTGCAGATCTCTTTGGGTTTATCCTGCTTGGAGTTCTTTGAGCTTCTTGGATTTTGTAGTTTCATGTCCTTCATCAGATTTGGGAATTTTTCTGTCATTTTTTCTTCAAATATTCTTTCCATCTCTTTATCTCTTCTCCTTCTGAATCCCCATGATCTGTATATTAGGTCTCTTGATGTTGTCCCATAATATTTTAACCGTGCTCAGCCATCTTAAGCCTCCATTCTTATTGCTCTTCACCCTCTGTAGTTTTGACTATGTTATCCTCTAATTCACTGATTCTTTCTTCGCCTGAATAAATCAGTTATTAAATCCTTCCATTGTGTTTTTCATCTCAGTCATTGTCTCTTTCAGTTGCAGTTTTTCTCTTTGGCTTGTTTTTAGAGTGTCTTTCTTTTTTTGTTTTAAATCCTCATGTTGTTCGTGCATCACTTTCCATATTTCTTTTAGATCTTTATGTTTTCTCTTAGCTCTTTATGTTTAACATTGTTATATTCTCCATTCTGTTCATTTTTCAGGTTTCCATAGATGAAATTTCACTCTCTACATCTTGTTCATTTGGATGAGCCATTATTTTTCTTAACTTTATGTGTCTTGTGATTTTTTGTTGGAGCATCGGTATTTTTTAGGGTTTTAATTTTCTCACTTCTCCCCAGTATTTGTTTTTTTGTTTGATTGTTTGTTTTTTGCCCACACTGCTTTCTGCAAGTAACTCTTAGGCAGGCAGAAACTTTGGCTCTTGCTTACTGCTTCCTCTTCCTCTCTGTGATAGCTCCTTCTCCCTCCCTGGTATAATTAGGATTAGAAAGTCCCAGATCTCAGTTTCCAAATTTCAATGTCTCCTAAACACACCAGAGAACACACAGTGATCAATCTGTCCTCCAGAGGGTGCAGACACTCAGGAAAGTTATCACACACTAATCAATCTGTCCACCAGGGGGTACAGTCCTCTCTCTGATTATCACTCCCTCCTGCTATTTCTCTGCAACCACATTTTCAGAGAACCCACATCCAATGAGCCCCCTATAGGGCTGGGTGTTGCACTCAGGTTTTGCCTGAAGCTTTCTTCCCTGGTCTTAGAGGCTGCTTATATCTGAGCTGGCTTTCATGTGAAGCTCAGGCTGACTTTCCTCTATATCAGGAGGAGGAGGGGTTGGCATTTCCCAGACTGACCTCTGAGAGATCTGTCTTGTTGCTTTCAAGCCCCAGTGCCCCTATGTTGGTGGAGCAGTTTCCACTTAGGTGACCCACCTCCTAACTCCATTTCAAGGGACCTCCTGTAGCAATTTGTGTCAGTCCAGCAATCAGCTAGTACCAGGTGGGAGAGGTGCTAGCTTTCTCTGAATGAACCCCCAGGAAGGTCTGCCTTGATGTCAGAGCCCCACCGGTAGTATGTTGACTGTGGGTGCAGGCTCCACTCAAAGCACCCACTTCCTAGCTCACAGTAGCCTGAGTCAGCAGTTCTCAGTGCCGACTGAAAGGGAGGGGGCAGACAGACCCAAACTGACCACCCGGGAGGTTTTTCTTGTTGATTTCAGAGGCATGAGCTGTTGGGGGGGTACAAGCAGGCAGAATGTTGGCTATGGGAGCAGACTCCGCTGCAGGGGACCTTCTGTAGCAATTCACAGCAGCCTGGTTGCCACGGTTACTGGGAAGGGGAGGGGCTGGCATGTTCTGTATGGACCACCAAGGAGGTCAGCCTTGTTGCCACCAGTAGTATATTGGCTGTGGGTGCAGGCTCTACTCAAGGCACCCACTTTCTAGCTCAAAGCAGCCTAAGTCAGCAGTTCTTAGCCTGGCAGCCAACAGTAACTGGTTGGGAGAGGGGCTGGTATGCTCCAATCGGACCCCCAGGGAGGTCAGCCTTGTTTACTTTAGAGCAGAAGCTTATGATCCTGTCTCCTTGCACAGATAGTGGAAGCAGGCTCCTTTGCTGGAGTTTCTTCCCCAGTTCACATCAGCCAGCAGCCTGAATGGCTGTGGGGAGGGGCAGAGACTGTGGGAGAAGCAACTTTCCTACTGTATGTGACTCATCCTTGACTCCTTGAATCTTGCTCATCTGCAGTTCCCCACTGATGTCCTTTGCTCCCTGATTCAGGGTCCCTCAAGGCCGAGCACAATGATAGCTCCTAATTAGTTACCATGAAATTCATGTTTTAGTGTCCCTCTCGTTAGTGACTGAATGGTGCAAGTAAGTTACAATAAGACACGGGCATTTGAGGTTTTTCAGACTATGTCAGATTTTAATATTAATTGCCATTAGACACATACTTCTGGCTGTAATGTCTGATATTTCTAACCTAGTACTCTCTCCATCTCCAAATCCTTCCATGACTCAGTATTGCCTTCAGTATAAGGTGACTTAAAAGGCCCTTCAAGATTTGACCCTTGTATAATTCTAAGTTCTGTTACCACCACTCCTTCCAGTTATTTTACTCAAACATTCTTAAACTACTTGCAGGCACTCAAAGAGTCTTTCTCCTTGTCATGCACCTGTGTTTTGCACAAAATCTTTCTTCTGCCTAGAATGTCTTAACCTTCCTCCTTCACATGGCTAATTTCTATTTGTACTTCAATATTCAATGGAGCCCTCACATTCTTCAGGAAGCCTTCTCTGATTTTCTATTCCCAACTCCCATAACTGAGGCTGTAGGGTGGTTTACATAACCTCCAAATGGGCTTAATTCTTGATAAATCCTGTATGATACCTACCAAGTTGTGCCTCTGTCTCCCCAGTAAACTGTACTGGAGAATTTTCCCTAACAAACTTTACCAGGAACCTGGTAGCAGAGGAAGGCAAAAAATTCTGTCTAGTATGATGTATGTCTAGTATGTCTGTCATGTATGATGTTGGGATGGCCTGTACTTCTTCAAACATCAATGCATAACCAGTGGTAAAGGCTCTTTTGATATACAGTTAGTACCCAACGTATGATGTATTTGAGTTACAAGGAACTGCACTTATGACCGCCAGTGTCTCTGGAACATTGCATCTTCCTGGGAGGGAGTTATGGGAATATTCATGCAAGGGATATGGAAAAGATTGCTGAGTTATGTGAACATGCTCCAAGCATTTGATCAGGATAATATGATGGAGGACACCAGTGGAAAAACTGTCCATATGCCAAGAATGCTGAACTTAGAACTGCCAGTCACCAATGTGGAACAGCTCATAAATCATGAAGAAGGGGAATTGTCAGATCAAGACTTAATGGATTTTGGGACTTCCGGCAACATGGCACTCTAGGCAGAAGCACTACGCCATCCCTCCACAGCAAAGATCCAAAAAAACACTAAGCCAGAAAGAGAAAACAGCAATCCTGAAACCCTAAAACACCAAATGAAGAGATAAAGAACTCAGCCAAGCACCAAATGGAGTGAGAAAACTGACAGAGAACGGAGAGCAAGGAGAGGTTCATGCAGAGGTCCCCTATCAGCTAATGCAGTGCAGATTTGCCGTCTTGGACTCCTATCAGAGACCAGCAAATAGGGGGTACGAGAAAGCAGCTTCATGGAGCTTCCAGCAGGAGACAGAACAACCGGTAATTGGCGATATATGCTTTCCCACCCCCACCCTTCTTCACCCCCACTTGACCTCCTCTGCTTTCTGCGGCCACAGTCTCTTGGCCAGGAAGCACTGGCTGCTTGGATTCCACCCGCCCGCAATGACCGACTCCCTGAGTGCCATTTGTTGGCTGCTGGTGTTGCTTTTTTCCCCTTCTTTTGATTTCTTCTTTACCTTTCACCACCTCCCCCTCCTTTAGCTCAAATACCTGGCTCCGTGCGCCATCTTTGCTTCTTCCTGAGGGGCTGTAGAGCTCCGTTTAATTGTGGAACTGCTTCCTGGTCTGTGCTGACATGCTGGTGGGATCCCGGAGCTTTTTTTGTTTGCTTGTTTTGAATTGTTTGTTTTCTTTTTCTTTTCTTGAGTTGGGAGCCCGTTTTGGCCAGGCAGTGCTACGCCGCTTGGGACCTACCCCCTCAGCTTGTGCAGACGTGCAGAGGGATCCCTGAGGGCATTTCTTTTCTTGTGGGTTTTTTTTTTTTCTGTTTTTTGGGGGGCTATTCTTTTTTTAATTTGTTTAGTTTTCTTTTCCCTCTTTTTCCCTTTTTGTCTTTCTTCATTACTCAGTTTATCGTCTTTCTATACCTTCCTTCTCTTCCTCTCCCCTGAATACTTGGTGTTGAAGACCTCTATGGCTTCCAGCCAGGCTGTACTGCAACACCTGGGAACAACTTCCCCAGACCTTGTAGCCACACCGGTGGGATCCCTGGGAGCTTTGGTGTTCTTTTTTCTTTCTAATTTTTATTCATTCATTCATTCTTTTTTTCTTCTTCCCCTTTTTATCTCCATTTCATAGTCTCTCATCTCTCCACTCCAATGGCAAGCTCCCCTAGCACTCTTTTTTGTTTATTTGTATGTTTTGGCCGCTGTTCCTCTCTCGTCTCTCCCATATCCATCTTAGCGCCACACACCACAATCTCCCCCTTTCATCCTGCCTACCTGCACTGTGCATTTAACTTCACACCCCCAAGCAGCATAGGCATGGCCTACTGGAACCTGCCCTGCACTGATTACCAACCAGCCCTGGTGGCTGTAGTAAGTGCCACAAACAACCCATCCCAGCAACTCCTCTTCAACTGGACCTGCCCTGCTGTACCATATCTGAGCGACTGACCCTGCCCATTGGGGAAGGAGGCAAAAAGAATTGTGCCCACAGTCGAGCAAACAAAGAACACACAGCCCGCCTGCTCGAACATAACAAATCTACAATCAATAAACGAGAAAAATAACTACTAAATGCCCCGAAGACAGCAGACAATATCAAAACATTTACAAAAACAGGACAGGATGGTTCCAGTAGGCGTCCAAAATATAAAACACCAGATGACTTTCCAGTGGAAGAAAAGGCACTAGAACTACCTGATATGGAATTCAAAATTCTAATACTCAGAATTATCCGAGATTTGAAGCAAAATCAGACAAAAAATGAGGAAAAAATAGACAAATTCATGGAAAAGGCAGACAAATTCATGAAAAATACAGACAAAAAAAATGGAAGAACTCAGGAAAATAATGCAGGAACAAAATGCCAAAATAAATTCACAACCAGAAATTATACGAAAACAATTAGAAATCCAAAAGATAAACAACAAGATTTCAGAAATGGACAGTGTCTTAGAAGGGCTGAGGAGCAGATTTGAAATGGCGGAAGACAGGATCAGTGGAATTGGAGACAAACACTTGGATACAACTCTGTTCGAGGAAAACTCAGAAAAAAGAACAAAGAAAAATGAAGAGAACCTGAGAATTATGTGGGATACAATCAAAAGCAAAAATTTGAGAGTGATCGGAGTTCCAGAACAGGGGGAGAAAACAGAAAACACAGAAAGGATCATTGAAGAACTGCTGACAGAAAACTTCCCCAATATCATGAAAGATGAAAAGCTGGCCATCCAAGAAGCCCAACAAACCCCGTATAGAATAGACCCCAAAAGACTTAATGGATTTTGAAGAGGAAAAAAATGCTGAAGAAGAGAAAGGAGAGAAGTTGTAAAAAAAAAAAATTTACCGTGAAAGGATTAGCTGGAGTTTTTCCAAACTAAATCAGTTGCTTGAAAACATGGACCCAAATGCTGATCGCTTTGCTAAATTTGATAGGCAGGTTTGGGGCGCAGTGACATGTTACCACAAAATATATGAAGAAAAAAAGAAAAGGACCATACAGACAACCCTCAATAATTTTCTGACTAGAAATGCCATCCCCATTACCAGTGATAATCAAGATGATCCAGAACCTTCCACAAGTGGAGTTATTACTGCAGCTGGCAAAATGCCAATTTCGTCCAACTCTTCTTCACTGTCGGAGTAAATTTTTATGATTTGTGTATTTTTTATGTATGTAGGTAGGTATTAAAGTGTATCTGTAAGTTTATATGTAATGTTTCCCACCCCTAAAGGCAAATAAATATTGAGTTTATAAAGATACTGATAATAAATGGCAATAATAATGAAATCTAAAAAGAAAAGTGAGGTATTCGACTTACGTCAGAACCAACTTAAGATGGAGCCATTGAAATGGAACCCTGTCATAAATCAGGGACTGTACATAATTTCCACTTTTGGGATACCTAAGCATACTGAATGAAACAGAAAAAGTCATTTTGTTTCCACTATTATTCAGGAATTTTGCCGTTTTTGCAAATTCTTATGAACTATCATACTCCTACTTATCTTTAGTCATCTGGAGAAGTGGGAAGAGTAAATGAAACTCAAAATCAAAACAAAACCAAAAACTCATTGGCTAAGATTCAGTAATATACTGGGTTAAAATAACCTAGATATTTACCGCTAGCCTTGTTTAAAATTAGAATTTATGTTTAGTAGGCCTATGTATGAAATGAGCCCTGGTGGCAGTAGTTAAGTGCTCGGCTGCTAACCAAAAGGGTGGTGGTTTGAACCCACCAGCCGCTCCATGGGAGAAAGGTGTGACAGTCTGCTTCCATAAAAATTATAGCCTTGGAAACCCGACGGGGCAGTTCTACTATGAGTTGAAATTGACTTGACGGTAATGGATTTGGTTTGATTTTGGTTAGGCCTATGTATATGGGCCTGAGACCATATCCCATGTATGAATTAATTGTATCTTCTGATAACCATGTCAACATTTAAAAGGTAATCCTGGGTCATAAAGTCATAAGGACCTGGAAGGATCTTCAAGAAGAAATCTGCCACCCACATCAACCAAACAATTGTTCCAAAGAAGGGATGGATGGTCACCCCATACTGCTATTAAAGTTAAATAAAAATTCAGTTGGATTCATGCTTTCTATGAGAAGACAGCAACACAAGAAGACTGGTCTGTAACTCCCACAAAGGACTTGTTTTCTATAATATCTGACATTAGTAACGTACTCAACTGAAAAAGAGGTACTCTAACGGACTTGTTGCTACTCAGATAGTTTTGCTATATTCAGATTACATAAAACTTTTAAATTTATTCTGTTGTAATTCTGATAAATCTTTGCTTTGTATTTTGCTATGGACTTGCTGGATATTTCAATAGTTATGAATAGCCCAGAGAAATATAGATAGGGCAATGGCAATAATTTTAAAAATGTAATGTTACTATAAAACATTAACAAAATGGAAAATTTGTAAAGGTAAAACCATCAAGCTTTCAAATTCTAAGTGTAAGATGATCAAGTTTTCTTTGTTTAATAAAGAGGAGGGAGGCCATTGCCTCTCCACTCTATTCTCTTTAAGATGTCTCCTTGAAACATAATAGGCCCCAAAAGAGGTTCAAACTTTTAATTTTACGTGCAAAATTGTGGGCCTTCTGAGCCTTGGAACTATAAACACATAGCTCCAAAGTTAACTCTTTCATAGTGTATACAGGAGACAATCACAACATGCATCTATTTGTTTATCAAGGAGATAGTTTTAATTGTTCCTTCTTCCACGTTATAACTTTATGTGAAATTCTGTCCAGATTTTTTAGATTTTTTTTTGCTAGCTTTATATGCTAGAAACCCCATTTTCTTTGTGAAATATAAGTTAATTACTTCAGGTAAAAGTTATAATTAATATGTGGATTAGACTATACTTAGTAGCAAAATTTTTATAGAAATACAGCTGTGTACCTGTCTTTATTTTTCAAGGAAAAGAATAATTTTGTCTTAAAGGAGTGGCTTTTTGGGCTCCAAACTCCTTTGCACTCCACAAGCTTACTGAGGACCCTGAAGAGTTTTTGGGGGGTTATAACTATTGATATTTACCATGTTGCAAATTGAAGATGAGAAATATTTAAAATGTTTACTTATAATTTATTTGAAGGGAGCAAATGATGAACGTTGAATAACATCTTAGTACTATTATGAAATTAGTCCTGACCTTGTGGACCCACTGAGATCACTCCTAAAATAAAGTGTCAGTGTGTTTCAAAACATGAAAGAGCCTAATGAAGGACTCAATTTGGGAGCAAATTTTATTTACCCTGTTTTATAATACCTGAGTTTGAAAAGATATGAAATGTATTAAAATCTTAGCAAAGTTTGCTCAGTTTTGATGGCCTTGTCTCCTTTTTTTTTTTTTTTTTTTTAAAGTTTATTGTCTTCACCTACAATATGAAGGGTTATTACTTTTTTTGTGTGTAATCTGACTAGGTCACAAAGATTCTGTGTTTTGCCAGAAAAACCTTCTATGGTTTATGTTGACTTTATTATGTCCTTGATTATTTAAGAAAACAAAGGAAAAAGTTAAGGGTCTTTACAATCATATTACCATCTATGTTTATTTTTAAATGTTTTATTGCCTCAGGTACCCATAAATCCCATTTCTATGCTAAGTGTTTAAATCTTCTGACAACTTTTGATTTACACCTTCCCAAAACTGAATCCTAACAGTCAAATAAAATAAAACATTTAGGATATCTTTTGCACCTAAAACTGACATTGAGATTTCCTAGAAAGTCCCTGGGAAAATCACAAAATTTGTTCTTTCACCATATTAAAAGAGAAGTGTTCAAAATAACTAGGTTTATTTGATATGTTACTATTGATGAGTAGCGTGGGAAGAGTTGTGAAATCCGAAGTGTTCTTTAGCCTTCCCTATGTTAAATGTCATAAATGGGTTTGTTTGTTTTTTTAATGTTAAATGTGTATGAGCAAAATCTTATTAATATAAATATTTCAGAAATTCTCTGCTGTATGGGAAATTCCAAGAGATTTGTCAATGCCCTCACAATCCATATTTTTCTGTTCATCATAGTCCTGGTGCTCTTTTGCCTGATTAATATCAGACAGTAACAGTATAGTTTATCAGTCATAAATTCAGTTACAATTACAAATGTTAACTTAGTCACAACCTTCTTTGCTTCGAATGTAGCATCTTCTAGGCTTCTAGGTTCTCAACTGAGGATTTACATCCCTTATGGAGTTATTAATATACAGGTCTATTTCAGACTTACCGAATTGCTTAATATTCTCGATAAATTCTTGGTATATTCTAATTATATGCTTGGTATATTAATGACGTATTTTGTCTAAGACTATCACATTTTGTATCTCAATATGTTTTTATCTGTAAAAATGATGTCCATCCCAGCCCAGTAAAACCATGAGAGTAACGAGGTACAGGAGTCCAGTGACAAGGCCCAGAAGGCAGAAGGGGAGTAGGAAGCTGATGATAGGGAACACAAAATAGAGTAAGGATATTGTTGATGTGTTGTGAGATTGTTAACCATTGTCATAGGGCAACATTTGTAGTAACTGTTAAATGGGAGACTATTTTGTCCTGTAAGCCTTCATCTTAAGTGAGAATAACAGCACAATTAGAAGAGTGTAGTCAATGTCACTTAAATGTGTATGTAAAAAAAAAATTTTTGAAATGGCGTATCTTTGGCTATGTGTATTTTCACAAAAGAAAAAAAAAGTTGAGAATTTAGAGGGTTAAAATGTTGTGGGGTTGTTAACCAATGTCATAAAACAGCATATGTGTTACTGTTACATGAGAAACTATCTGTTCTGTAAGCCTTCACCTGAAGTACAATAAAATATTTAAAAAAAAAAAATGATGTCCATCCATTTTTTATAAATTAGACATAAAGTTTACTTTCTTCTTTGAAAATAAGTTAATTCATTATGCTTGTAGATATTTTGTCTAAATTTTTTGATTGACTTTTTCATCTTGTTTTGCATGCCACAAAAAACACCAAGTTATCTTCTAAGTTGCATTATTATTCTTGTTATGAACTCTCCTTAGTTATTTCACTTTTGAAAATTATCAGTAATAAGTTAATCACAGCCACTTTAAGCCTTTTACCATTTACAAATAGTTATTTGTTTTACTCTGATGCTTCCCTGAAGACTCTCTTAATCAGCTACAGACGTAGGTGCTTCATCTTCGACAAAGAAAAACCATCTCAGAGCAAGAGCCAGTATTATGCCAGGTACTCTTGGGTATAGCCTTCTGATGCAACTGCTTAAATAACTTTGAGACTATACCAGTAGATGAGCCAGAATTTCCAGAACTCTAGTAAAGAAGCCCACCGCCCATCTGTCAGTTTGTCATACTGTGGTGGCTTGCATGTTGCTATGATGCTGGAAGTTATGCCAACATATTTCAAATACCAGCAGGGTCACCCATGGTGGACAAGTTTCAGCAGAACTTCCAGACTAAGACAAACTAGGAAGAAAGGCCTGGCGATCTACTTCCAAAAAATAGCCAATGAAAGCCCTATGGATCAAAACAGACCACTGGATGACTTGCTTGCTTTGGAGACATCATCAGTAGGGATTAACTGCTAGAGAAGTTGAAGTAGAGGACCAGTGAAGAGGGCCAAGGAAACCCTGGTTGAGATGGATTGGCACAATAGCCACAATGATAGACATGCTGGTGTTTGTGAGGATGATGCAGAACCAGACAAAATTTCACTATGGTGTACATAAGGTTGCCATGAGGTGGAGTTGACTTGAATGCAGCTCTCTGTCTACTATCTATCTATTAGAGAAGCAGATGAGTTCATGAGATTGCTAACCCAAAACAAAGCAGAGCAAGAATTAATTGCAAAGTACTGAATAAACTGATGAGGGATGATTGTGGGTTGTGTTTAGAATGTTAAGACGTTTTAAACCAGCATGGAATAAAATTTTTTAATAAAAATAGATATTTTACTTTTATTTCAAGGTTTTTTTATAATGAACCTAAAAATCCCTGACCCAAAATTTATCTTGCCTGTGGCTTCACTGTCCTGTTTTCTCCACCCAAAGTTGCTAATCAACGTTGCAGCATGGTTAGAATTTTTTTTCTGCTAGAACAGAGCAGATAATAACAAAACCATTACCTTGTGATGTAATGAAAAAGACTCTGGGCTTCTCCAATTTTAATTTCAAAAGTTCTCATAGCTAACAATGGGTAAAGGGACACATTTTCAGCAGTGTCTGTTTAATGCTAGCTCAGTAGCCATTAAGTACTTCCTCACCATGGAAACTTGTATTCATTAAGCAAAAATTAATTGAGACTATGTGAATTCTCCATTCTCTGGAAGTGGTTTCCTCTTTTACGAGGAGAAGATTGCCCTGATTAGCAAATTGTTTATTACACCATAGAGCAAGGAAAAAAACACATACAAGGAAAGTGAATAACACCTTGCTTAAAAACAACTGGGTAATAGAAGAAATCGAAGAGGAAATAAAAAAAATTCTTAGACTCAAATGAAAACACATCTTCCGGGCAGCATGGCGCTATAGCTATAAGCACCATGCCATCCCTCCACAGCAAAGATCCGAAAAACTAAGTCAAACAGAGACACACATCAATCCTGAAACTCTAAGCATCAAATGAAGAGACAAAGAACTCAGCCAAGCACCGAATGGAATAAGAAACTGACAGAGAGCAGAGAGAGAGGAGAGATACAGAGGTCCCCTATCAACTACCACATCATGGATCCGCCATCTTGGACTCCTATCAGAGATCAGTGAACAGGGGGTACGAGAAAGCAGCTTCATGGAGTTTCCAGTAGGAGACAGAACAACTGGTAACCAGCGATATACACTTTCACACCCAACACCCTTCTTCACACCCACTCAGTCTCCTTTGCTTCCTGCGGCCACAGTCTCTTGGCCAGGAAGCACTGGCTTCAGCCTGGTGTCGCTTGGATTCCACCCGACCACACTGGCCTGCCATCTGAGTGCCATTTGTTGGCTGCTGGTGTTGCTTTCTACTGCTTCTTTAGATTGCTTCCTTACCTCTCACCATCCTCCCCCCAACTTTCTCTCAAATACCTGGCTCCATGTGCCATCGATGCTTCTTCCTGAAATGCTGCAAAACACTGCTCAACTGTGAAATTACTTCCCGGCCCGTGCCACGACGTTGGTGGGACGCCCGGGGCTTTGTGTGTTCTGATTCTGTTTTGATTTGTTTGTTTCTTTGTTTCCTTTTTCTTTTCTCGGCTTGGGAGCCCCTTCTAGCTGGGCAGTACAGCGTGGCTTGGGAGCTACAACCTTACTCTGCACTCATGCACGGTGACATACCTGGAGGGATTTGTTTTTTTTTTTTTTTTTTTTTTTTTTTTTTTTTTTTTTTTTTTTTTTTTTTTTTTTATTTTTTTGTTTCTTTGTTTTGTTTTCTTCTCTCTCTTTTTCCCTTTTTGTCTTTCTTCATTTCCTGTTTCTCATCTCTCTATACTTACCTTATTTTCCTGTTTCCTGAATACCTGGCACTGTGTGACATCTCTACCCCTTCTAGCCAGGCTGTACTTCATGGCCTGAGAGCAACTTTCCCAGTCCTACCAGCTGCACTGGCGGGATCCCTGGGGGCGATTTTTCTTCTTTTTTCCTCTAATTTTTATTTATACATTTTTTCTTTTGCCCTTTTTGTTTTTCTGTTTTTCTCCATTTCTCAGTCTCTCATCTCCCCACTCCAACAGCAAGCTCCATTAGCACTCTTTTTTGTTTGTGTGTATGTTTTTGGCTCCCGTCCCTCTCTCCTCTTTCCCATACATATCTTAGCTCCACACATCACAATCTCCCTCCTCCTTATTGCCTACCTGCACTGTGCACTGAACATCACAACCCCAAGCAGCACAGGAATGGCCTACCAGAACCTGCCCTGCACTGATTCCCGGCCCGGCCTGTTGGCCCTACTATGTGCCACAAACAACCCATCCCAGCAACCCCACTTCAGCTGTACCTGCCCTGCTGTACCATACCTAAGTGACCCTGCCCATTGGAGAACAAGGTGAAAAGTATCGTGCCCACAGACAAGCAAATAACAGAGAACACACAGCACACCTGCTCAGCATAACCAAATGAAAAAGCAGGACAAAACAAACCTACAATCAGTAAATGAGGAAAATACTGAATGCCCCAAAGACAGCAGGCAATATCAAAACAAATACAAAAACAGGACAGGATGGTTCCAGTAGGCATCCAAAATAAAACACCAGATGACTTTCCAATGGAAGAAAAGGCATTAGAACTACCTGATAGGGAATTCAAATCTCTAATACTCATAATTATCCAGTGGTTGAAGCAAAAAACAGACAAAAATGAAACATAAGTTCATGGAAAAGGCACACAAATTCATAGAAAATACAAACAAAAAAATGGAAGCATTCAAGAAAATAATACAGGAACAAAATGCTAAAATAAATTCACAACTAGAAATCATACAAAAACAACAATTGGAGATCCGTAAGTTAAACAACAAGATTTCAGAAATGGACAGTGTCATAGAAGGGCTGAGGAACACGTTTGAAAGGATGGAAGACAAGATCAGCAAAACTCAAGACAAACACTTGGATACAACTCTGAGGAAAAATCAGAAAAAAGAACAAAGAAAAATGAAGAACCCTGAGAATAATGTGGGATACAATCAAAAGCAAAAATCTGTGAGTGATTGAAGTTCCAGAATAAGGGGAGAAAACAGAAAACACAGAGAGGATCATTGAAGAACTGCTGACAGAAAACGTCCCCTATATCATGAAAGATGAAAAGATGATGATCCAAGAAGCTCAGTGAACCACATATAGGATAGACTCCAAAACAAAATCACCAAGGCATATCATAATCACACTCACTAAAACCAAAGACAAAGACTCCTGAGAGCAGCTCAAGAAAAACAAAAAGTCACACACAGAGGAGAAACAATAACACTGAGCTCGGATTACTCAGCAGAAATGATGCAGGCAAGAAGACAATGGGATGACATATATAAAACCTTGAAAGAAAAAAATTGCCAGTCAAGAATAATATATCCTGCAAAACTCTCATTCAAATATAACAGTGAAATTAGGTCATTTCCACATAAACAGAAATTAAGGAACTATGTAAAAACCAAACCAAACTTAAAAGAATTATTAAAGGGAGTCCTTCAGTCTTAGAACAAACAACATCAGACCACAGGCTGAATCTAGGACACAGGATTGTACCAGCCAGATACCAACCTAGGAAATGAACTCTCAAGGACTATCGAAAACCAAAGAATTACAACAGGAAACGAGAGAGGTTAATCTGTAATGCCAGCAGCATCAGAACAATAAAAGAGGCAAGAAACAGTGTAGGTATAGAACCTTCTAATGAAGAGGAAGGCAACGCAAGATCAAGTAGTAATAGACTGGTTCAAACCTAGGAAGATAAGGGTAAATTTCAAGGTAACCACAAAGAAAGTTAACAAACCTACTCATCAAAAACAAAACAAATGAAAAAAATCCACAAACAAAAGGAATTCAGCACTGGAGAGTAAGAGGAACAAAGAAAACTTCAGCACCACAAAAAAAGCACTAC
>NW_004444220.1:1315664-1331721 GCF_000243295.1 Trichechus manatus latirostris
GTGCCCGGCTACCACCACTGACTGCTCTGACCAGGATCACAACAGAGGGTCCTGGACAGAGCTGGAGAAGGATGTAGAACAAAATTCTAACACAAAATATACCAGATTTACTGGCCTGACAGAGACTGGAGAACTCCCGAGAATTTGGCCCCTGGACTTCAGTGGTGAAGTCACTCCCAAAGCTCACCATTTAGCCAGGGATTAGACAGCCGTATAAAACAAAATGGGCCTAATGAGGTGCAGCAGTTCAGTGACAAGTACTAGAATGCAGGATGGGACAGGAAAGCTGGTGATAGGGAACCCAAGGTTGAGAATTGACAGTGTTGACATGTCATGGGGTCATTAAGCACTGTCATGGGGCAATATGTGTACTGTTTAATGAGAAACTGTTATGTAAACCTGCATCTAAAGTACAAAAAAAATAATTATATGAGATGAAATTGACAACAGCAACTCAAAAGTTTTGATGGGAAGCCTAGGGGACAGTGACTTGAAGATAATGGTGATGGAATAATTTGGAAAAGGTCAGTGAGAAGAGCAGCACAACTGGAAGAATATAATCAATGTCACTGAATTGTACATGTAGAAACTTTTGAAATGGTGTATCTTTGGCTATGTATATTTTCACCAAACAAAAAGGTCCTCCAATGTCTTGAAGGGAGAGTGTTGACATGTCATGGGATTGTTAACCAATGTCATAAAGCAATATGTGTACTGATTGTTTAATGAGAAAGTATTTGTTCTGTAAACCTTCATCTAAAGTACAATAAAAAATGAAAACTAAAACAAAAAAAGAAAATTGAAAACACATCATACAAAAACCTTTAGGGCACAGCAAAGTCAGTGCTCAGAGGTTCATTTATAGCAATGAACACACACATCAAAAAAGAACAGACAAAAATCAAAACATTAGCCCCACAACTCAAACAAATAGAAAGGTAACACCAAAGGAAGCCCACAGGCACCAGAAGAAAGGAAATAATAAAGATTAGAGCAGAAATAAATGAAATAGAGAACAGAAAAATAATAGAAAGAATCAACAAGACCAAAAGTTGGTTCTTTGAAAAGATCAAGAAATCCGAGAAACCATTGGCCTAACTGACAAAAGAAAAACAGGAGAGGAAGCAAATAACCCAAATAACACACTACCTACCTAAACTAACACAACCTTAGATAGAAAATCTGAACACACTGTCAACAAGAGAAGAGATTGAATAAGTAATCAAAGAAACTCCCAACAAACAAAAAAGCCCTGGCCCAGACACTTCACTGGTGAATTCTACCAAACAGAGAAAAACTCAAGCCAAAAAAAAAAAAAAAAAAAAAAAACCACAAAAAACAAATCCATTGTCATGGAGTGGATTCTGACTCCTAGCGACACTATAGGAGAGAGTAGAACTGCCCCAGTGTTGCAGTGGTTAAGAGCGTGTGTTAGTTTAGGTAGGTAGTGTGTTTCTAGAAATTTGCCCATTTCCTCTAGGTTCTCGAATTTGTTGGAGTACAATTTTTCATAGTATTCTGTTATGATCCTTTTTATTTCAGTTGGGTCTGTTGTAATGTCCCCCGTCTCATTTCTTATTTGAGTTATTTGCTTCCTCTCCTGTTTTTATTTTGTCAGATAGGCTAGTGGTTTGTCAGTTTTTGTTGATCTTTTCAAAGAACCAATTTTTGGTCTTGTCGATTCTATTGTTTTTTCTGGTCTCTATTTCATCTCTAATCTTTACTATTTCTTCTGGTGACTGAGGGCTTCCTCTGGTGTTCTCTCTCTATTTGATTGAGTACTACTCAAACTGTTTCAGAGCATACAGAAGGAAGGAATCCTCTTGAATTCATTCTGTGGAGCCAGCATAACCCTGATACAAAGACCAAAGATGACAACAACAACAACAAAAAGAAAATTACATACCAATATCTCTCATAAACATAGATGCAAAAGTTCTCAACAAAATTCTAGACAATAGAATTTAGCATCATATCAAAAAATAGTACATTGTGACCAAGTGAGATTCATACCAGTTTTGAAAAGATGGTTCAACATTAGAAAATCAATGTGTTCCACTACATAAATAGAACAAAAGAAAAGAATCACAATATCATCTCTATCGACATAGAAAAAGCATTTAACAAAGTCCAACACCAATTCCTGATAAAAACTCTCAATAAAATAGGAATAGAAGGGAAATTCCTCAACATAATAAAAGGCATCTATACAAAATCAACAACCAACATCATTCTCAATGGAGAGAGGCTGAAAACATTCCCTCTGAAAACGAGAACAAGACAAAGATGCCCTTTATCACAACTCCTATTTAACATTGTGCTGGAAATCCTATCTGCAGCAATAACACAAGAAATAGAAATACAAGACATCCAAACGGGAAAGGAAGGAGTAAAACTATCCCTACTTGCAGACGATATGATCCTTTACATAGAGAACACCAACGATTCCACAAGAAAACTACTGGAACTAATAGATTCAGCAGAGTAGCAGGATACAAGGTCAACATACAAAAATCAGTTGGATTCCTATACACCAACAAAGAGAACTTCGAAAAAGAAATCAGGAAAACAGTACCATTTATAATAGCCCCTAAAATCATAAAATACCCAGGAATAAATCTAACCAGCGATGTAAAACACCTACACAAAGAAAACTACAAAAGGCAATTGCAAGAAACCCAAACAGACTTACATAAATGGAAAAACATACCATGCTCATGGATAGGTATATCCAACATTGGTGAAAAATGTCAATTCTACCCAAAGCAATCTATAGATATAATGCAATCCTGATCCAAATACCAAGAGCATTCATTAACACAATCTAAAAACTAATCACCAACTATATATGGAAAGGAAGAAGAACCCGGATAAACAAAGCATTATTGAAGAAAAATAACAAAGAAGGAGGTGTCATAATACCTGATCTCAGAACCTACTATACAGCCACGGTAGTCAAAACAGCCTGATACTGGTACAACAACAGACACATAGACCAATGGAGCAAAATTGACAACCCAGATGTAAATCCATCCACCTATGGTCAGCCAATCTTTGACAAAGAACTAAAGTTCATTAAATGGGGAAAAGACAGTCTTTTTAACAAAGATTGCTGGCAAAACTGGTTGTCCATCTGTAAATAAATGAAACAGAACTCATAACCCACAGCATACACAAAACCTAACTCAAAATAAACCAACAACCTAAAACGATAAAGATTATGGAAGAAAAAATAGGGACAATGCTAGGGGCTCTAATACATGGCATAAATAGAATACAAACCCTAACTAACGATGCACAAGCACTTAAACTAGATAACTGGGAGCTCCTAAAAATTAAACATATATGCTTATCAAAAGACTTCACCAAAAGAGTAAAAAGAGAACCTACAGACTGAGAAAAAAAATTTTGGCTCCAGCAAGGGTCTAATACCTGAAATCTATAGAATATTTCAATACCTCAACAACAAAAAGACAAACAATCCAATTAAAAAATGGGCTAAGGATATGAACAGGAACTTCACCAGAGAAGACATTCAGGCGCCTAACAGACAGGTGTGGAAATGCTCGCGATCACTAGCATTAGAAAAATGCAAATCAAAACTACAATTAGATACCATCTCACCCTGACATTACGGGCACTAATCAAAAAAAAAAAAAGAAAAAAAGAAAACAGAAAATAACAAACGTTGGAGAGATTGCAGGGAGATTGGTACTCTTATGCACAGCCAGTGGGAATGTAAAGTGGTACAACCACTATGGAAAATGATATGGCACTTCCTTTAAAAGCTAGAAATAGAATACCATAAGACCCAGCAATTCCACTCCTACAAATATATCCTAGAGAAATAAGAGCTGTTACACAATAGTCATACGCACAGCCATGTTCATTGCAGCATTATTCACAATAGCAAAAAGATGGAAACAACCTAAGTGCCCATCAACAGATGAATGGTTAAACAAATGATGGCACATACACACAATGGAATACTAGGCAGTGATAAAGAACAGTGATAAATTCTTGGAACATCTCACGACATGGATGAATCTGGAGGGCATTATGCTGAGTAAAATAAGTCAATCACAAAAGGACAAATACTATATGAGACCACTATTACAAAAACCCAAGGAAAAGTTTACACACAGAAAAAAAACAATCTTTGATCGTTACAAAGCAGGGGGGTAGGGAGGGGAAATCACTAAGTAGTAGACAAGTGTTAACTTTGGTGAAGGGAAAGACAAGACACAATATAGGGGACCTCAGCACCACTTGACCAAGGCAAAGTCATAGACGCTTTCTCCAAAAATCAAAACCAAACCCGTTGCCATAGAGTCAATTCCGACTCATAACGACCCCATCAGAGCGAGTAGAACTTCCCCGTAGGGTCTCCAAGGAGTGGCTGGCTGGTGGATTTGAACTGCCGACTTTTTGGTTAGCAGCAAAGCTCTTAACCACTGTGCCACCAGGGCTCCAACTAATTCCCGTGCGACCTAAACATATCCAAACACCTTGAGGGAGTGAGTTACTGGGGCTGAGGGCGGAGGACCATGGTCCTGGGGGACATCTAGGACAATTGGCATAATATAGGTAATAGAAAAAATATTCTACATCCTACCTTGGTGAGTAGGGTCTGGGGTCTTAAAAGTTTGTGACTGGGCATCTAAGATACATCTATTGGTCCCATCCCGTCCGGAGCAAAGGAGAAAGAAGAAAAACAAAGACACAAGGAAAATATTAGTCCAAAGGACTAATGGACCACACGAACCACAGCCTCCACCAGCATGAGCCCAGAAATAGACGGTGCCGTGCTACCACCACCAGTGGCTCTGACTGGGATCACAATACAGGGTCCCGGCCAGAGCAGGAGGAAAATGTAGAACAGAACTCAAATTCACGAAAAAAAGACCAGACTTACTGGCCTAACAGAGACTGGAGGAACCCATGTGTCATGGTTTGAATTATGTCCCCCAAAAAACGTGTTTATCAATTTGGCTGGGCCGTGATTCCCAGAATTGTGTGGTTGACCTCCATTTTGTGATTGTAATTTTATGTTAAAGAGGATTAGGGTGGGATTGTAACACCACCCTTACCCAGGTCACATCCCTGATCCAATGTAAAGGGAGTTTCCCTAGGGTGTGGCCTGCACCACCTTTTACCTTACAAGAGATAAAAGGAAAGGAAAGCAAGCAGAAAATGGGGACCTCATACCAACAAGAAAGGAGCACGGGGAGCAGAGCGTGTCCTTTGGACCCGAGGTTCCTGTACAGAGAAGCTCCAAGACCAAGGGAAGATTGCTGTCATGGACCTTCCTCCAGAGCCGACAGAGAAAGCCTTGCCCTGGAGCTGATGGCCTGAATTTGGACTTTAAGCCTTCCCTTGGAGCTGATGCCCTGAATTTGGACTTGTAGCCTACTAGACTATGAGAGAATGAACTTCTTTTTGTTAAAACTTGTGGCATTTCTGTTGGAGCAGCACTAGATGACTAAGACACCCTGAGACTATGACCCCTGGAAGCCCTGCTAACTAGGAACTGAAGCCATCCCCGAAGTCTGCCTTTCAGCCAAAGATTAGACAGGCTATAAAACAAACAACAATACATGTGAGGAACGTGCTTCTTAGTTCAATCAAGTATATGAAACCAAATGGGCGTCACCTGCTCAAAGGCAAAGAGAAGGCAGGAAGGGACAGGAAAACTGGACGAATGACACGAGCAACCCAGGGTGTAAAGGGAAAGGGGGAGAGTGCTGACACATTGCGGAGATTGCAGCCAATGTCACAAAACAATCTGTGTATAAATTTTTGAATGAGAAACTAATTTGTGCTGTAAACTTTCATCTAAAGCACAATAAATTTTTTTAAAGAAACTTTATTTCAATAGTAATTATGTCGTGTGATACATAGGCTTGAAGATTATATAATTTCCAAGAGCTTCAGGTAACTTTGAAACCTTGAATGGATATTAATTTGAGTTACTTAACGGGTAATCACTGAATACTGAAATAATTCCTAGGAATACTGAAACATTGATTACTAAGCATAATTTTAAGTTTATATGCTTTAGCTTTCACCACGTGTCTGTCAGTTTGTCATACTGGTGTAGCTTGTGTGTGTCTGTGATACTGGAAGCTTTGCCACTGATATTTCAAATACTAGCAGTGTCACCCTTCGTGGGCAGGTTTCAGCAGAGCTTCCAGACTAAGACAGACTAGGAAGAAGGACCTGGAAGTCTACTGAAAAAACTGGCCAGTGAAAAACTTATGAATAGTAGCGGAACATTGTCAGATATAGTGCCAGAAGATGAGCCTCTCAGGTTGGAAGGCACTAAGAATACAACTGGGGAGAAGCTGCCTCCTCAAAGTAGAGTTGACCTTAATGACGTAGATGGAGTCAAGCTTTTGGGGACCTTCATTTGCTGATGTGACATAACTCAAAATGAGAAGAAACAGCTGCAAACATCCATTAAAATCGGAATATGGAATGTACGAAGTATGAATCTAGGAAAATTGGAAGTTGTCAAAAATGAAATGGAACACATAAAGATCAATATCCTAGGCATTAGTGAGCTGAAATGGACTGGTATTGTCCATTTTGAATCAGACAATCATATGGTCTGCTATGCTGGGAATGACAAATTGAAAAGGAATGGCATCACGTTCATCGTCAAAAAGAACATTGCAAGATCCATCCTGAAGTACAACGCTGTCAGTGATAGGATAATATTCATATGCCTACAAGGAAGACCAGTTAATATGACTATTATTCAAATTTACACATCAACCACAAAGGCCAAAGTTGAACAAACTGAAGATTTTTACAAACTTTTGCAGTCTGAAATTAATTCAACATGCAATCAAGATGCATTGATAATTACTGGTGATTGGAATCTGAAACTTGGAAACAAAGAAGGATTAATAGTTGGAAAATATGGCCTTGGTGATAGAAATGACACTGGAGATTGCATGATAGAATTTTGCAAGACCAACAATTTCTTCATTGCAAATGCGTTTTTTCAACAATATAAACGACGACTATACACGTGGACCTTGCCAGGTGGAATACACAGGAATCAAATTGAGACCAACACTGAGTCCCCAATATGACACCATCCCTCGAGGTGATCAGCCATCAACCTGGTGCCAAGTTGATTACATTGGACCACTTCTGTCATGGAAAGGGCAGCGTTTTGTTCTTACTGGAATAGACACTGTGGATATGGTTTTGCCTTCCCTGCACACAATGCTTCTGCCAAAACTTCCATCCACGGACTTACAGAATGCCTTATCTACCGTCATGGTATCCCACACAGGATCGCCTCAGATCAAGGGACTCACTTCATAGCAAATGAAGTGTGGCAATGGGCCCATGCTCGTGGAATTCATTGATCTTACTATGTTCCCCATCATCCGGAAGCAGCTGGATTGATAGAATGATGGAATGGCCTTCTAAAGACACAATTAAGGTGACAGCTAGCTCATAATACCTTTCAGGGTTGGGGTAATTTCCCCAGGAGGCTTTATATGTTCTAAACCAGCATCTAATATATGGTGCTGTATCTCCCATAGCCAGGATTCATGGGTCCAGTAATCAAGGGGTGGAAATGGGAGTTGCACCACTCACTATTACCCCTAGCGACCCACTCACAAAATTTTTGCTTCCAGTCTCTGCGACCTTATGCTCTGCAGCTCTAGAGGTCTTAGTTCCAAAGGGAATAATGCTCCCACCCTGACATACATAAGATCCCATTGAACTGGATGTTAAGAATGCCACCTGGCCACTTTGGGCTCCTTATGCCTCTGGATCAACAGGCAAAGAAGGGAGTTACCATATTAGCTGTGTGATTGATCCGGGTTACCAAGAGAAGTCAGATTGATATTAACTAATGGAGGTAGAGAAGAGTATGTCTGCAATGCTGGGGATCCCTTAGGGTATCTCTTAGTACTAACATGCCCTGTGATTAAAATAAATGGAAAACTACAGCAACCCAATTCCGACATGACTACTAATGGCCCAGAACCTTCAGGAATGAAGGTTTGAGTCACCACCACCGCCAGGCAAAGAACCACGACCAGCTTAGGTGCTTGCTGAGGGCAAAGGGAATACAGAATGGGTGATGGAAGGTAGTTCCAAATACTAGTGAGGAGCACGTGACCAGTTGCAGAAATGAGGACTATAACTGTTATGAGTATTTCTGCCTTGTATGTGTGCATCACATATTTTTGTTTTCTTCACTTATAAAATATAACATGTAAACAGGGCTAGTGCATATTTGGTTGTATATGTGTTCATTGTATCATGTTAGGCGCAAGTATGACTTCATATTTGTCTTTATTCAGAGATTATGTATGGTTTAAGGAGATGTGTACAGGTGTCAAGTTGACAAGGGATGAACTGTGATTGTTAAGGTTGTGTGTCAACTTGGCTGGGCCGTGGTTCTCAGTGGTTTGGCAGTTATGATGTAGTCTGGCAGTCATATGATGATATGATCATTTCCATGATGAGATTTGATATAATGTGATCACCTCCATGATGGGATCTTCTGTCAGTAGCCAGTCAGTTGAAAGGGAGTTTCCTTGGGGGTGTGGCCTGCATCAAATATAAGTGGACTATCTGGCAAGGTTTGAGGGCTTTTGCTCACTCTGGATCCTACAGCTGGCTTCTGTTCATCTGTCCTCTTGTTCTTGGGACTTGAACTAGCAGCTTACCTGCCGTCTTGCCTGCCGATCTTGGGATTCATCAATCTCTGCAGCCTGTGAGCAAAAGCCCTGATGTCTGACCTGCCAGTCTTGGGTTTGCCAGCCCATGTGGCTAGGTGAATTACAAGCCTCCAGTGTGACCCATGGACTTGGGGTGTTCCAGCCTCTACAATCGCATGAGTCATTTCCTTGGTATAAACCTCTCTATATATGTATATTTATATGCTTTACTGGTTTTGTTTCTCTAGAGGACCCAACCTAAGACATAATGTTTATTAAAAATGTTATGAGTTGCATAAGAAATGCTGCCAAACTGGAGATCTGCTTAATTTTCTTCACGTTAAAGTTTACATAAGTGTCAGTGCACTTGCTCTTCATGATATATCTGGTGCTACTTTGTCTGACATTAGATAACAAATGTATATTATTAGTCATAATTACAATTGTTTTAATTGATAACTTTGTTGCAACTTTGTTCTTTAATTTAAATCTAGTAGCACTGACGTCAATATGTTTCAACTGAAGATTTACTCTGCTTACCTACAAAGTTTTATTAATATTCAGATGTTTAGAAAGTTAATAATCTTGGTATATTCTTGGTATATATTCTATATTATGTTATGTCTCAAGATTATTATATGTTATATCTAAAGTTATTTTTTAAGGATTATGGTCATCCATTTTCATAAATTAGTTGAAAAATCCAATCTCTTTTGACAATATGGTTAATCATTATGCTTAGAGATATTTTGTCTAAATTTTTCTTTGGATTGATTTTATTTTGCTTTGCATTACTTTTGTAATGGATTCTCATCAGAGCTTTCATTTTAAGAATTATTATTAGTATTAAGTTAACGATGACTATTTTTAAGTTTTATCATTTGCAGATGCTTCTTATTTTGATGATGATCTGTGGGTAATTTCAATAAACCACAGGCCAGTCTTTCACCAAAAGAGGCCCATGGATAGAACTATGCCAGATATTTGGGTGTGAACTTCTAAAAGGGCACTGCTTATACTACTGTACTGAATCACATTTTCCAGAACTCTTGTGGAGAAGCTGATAGGTTCACAGACTGCTGATCCAGGACAAATGGAGCAGAAATTAATTACATAGGATTGCTTGGGTTCTATATTAAATATTTCTGATGTTTGATGTTCTATTTCCTGAATATAAGAAACTCTTTTCTCTTTAGCTATCTATAACTTATAACAATCTGATAGACAATGTTTATGCAAATATAAAACATTTATCTTTTTTCCCTCCTTGATTCTTCCATAGTCGGAAAACCCTTAATGAGTGTTCTTATTTTTATGGCAATATAATTATTTGCATAAGTCCAATAAGAATCTCTCCCCCTTGTTAACAGAGAATAATTGGAAACCTTGTTTATATAATCAAGCTTTGACTGGAACATCATATTTGAGACTCATGCTCAGAGAATCAGGTAGGACTAGACACTTTTAAAGAACTAAGATTGACTTTGTGGAGCCAATACTTACAAAGATTTCCCAGAAAATCTAACCTGGTACCTGACTTACAAGTTTCCCAGCCTTATAGGTGAGTGAGAAGGGTCACTTCCTGGCAGGCTCAGAAACTTTATGATATTTTGGGACCTTGAAGAAAGAGGAACTTTCCCAACCCTGTGGGTACTATAGGTGAGGTCTGGTGGCAAGATCTTGGCTTGGCTTTGTTGCCTCGAGAGGCTTTTACAAGTTAAATAAGAAGTTCTTTATGTAAACTTCCAGCATAGCAGTTTTAGAAGGCTATGTGATAGGGGAATTCTGGGAAGATGGTGGTGTAAACAGACCATTGTTCCAACTCTCCCTCACAAATATAACAAGAAATACAACAAGGAAATGGTGCTTGACCTTGAGGGACTCTGAACTGGGGGGCAGAGGACAGCAGTGGGGAACTGCAGATAGGCAAGAAACAACGAATCAAGGATAAGTCCCATACAGTACAATAATTGCTTCTCCCACCAACCCTGCCCCTCCCCCCAGCCAAATAGGCCACCAGGTGCTGTCAACTGGGGAAGCAACCCAGCAAAAGAGCCTGATTCCCTAACCACTACTCTCCCTGCCTGTACAAAGATACAGGCACCCCATGCTTCTGCTCTAAAACCAACAAAGCAGACCTCCCCAGGGGCCCGTTTTGAGCATGCCAGCACCTCCCCTCCCCAAACACTGTGGGCTGCAAGCTTGCTTTGAATTTTATGGAAAGTCCCTGCAATGGGATTTGCTCCCATAGTCAACACTCTACCTGCCTTCTTGTGCACTTTATAGCTTAGGCCTCTGTAACTAACAGGACAGACCTCCCTGGGGGTCAGTTAATGTCTGTATGCATCCTCTTCCAGTCAGCAACGAGGACTACTGACTGAGGCTGCTGTGTGCTAGGAAGCAAACATCTTGAGTGGAGGCTACACACACAGCCAACATACTATGGGGCACTCTGATAGCAACAAGGCAGACCTCCCTGGGGGTCCCTTTGGAACATGACACTCCCTCCCTCACCTGGTTATGGTCAGCTGCAAGGCTGCTGCGAATTGCTACAGAAAGCTCCCTCAGGGGAGTCTATTCCCATAGTCAACACTCTTCCTGCCTCCTTGCATACCCCATAGCTCAGGCCTCTGCAACCAACAGGAAAAACCTCCCTGGGGTTAGTTTGGGTCTGTATGCCGCTCCTTCCAGTCAGTGCTGAGGGCTATTGACTGAGGCTGCTGTGTGCTAGCAAATAGACATCTTGAGTGGAGGCTACACCCACAGCTGACATACTATGGGGTGGGCAGGCTCTGATAGCAACAAGGCAGACTTCGCTGGGAGTCTATTTGGAGTGTGACAGCCCTTCCACCACCCAGTAACTGTCGGCTGCTGGACTGATACAAACTCCTAAAGAGAACGTTCCCTACAGTGGAACCAGGAGGTAGGTCACCTAGGTGGAGACTATTCCCTCAATGACCACAGGGCCACTGGGGCTCTGAAACTAACAGTACACATCTCTCAGAGGTACTTCTGGGGAGCACTAGCCCTTTCTCCTCCTGAAACAGAGGAAAGTCTGCTGGTGCTTCTCTGAATGCCAGATCAGGAAACTGCAGACAGGCAAGATCAAGGATGGAAGCCTTGGGTAAAACTGGAGGCCAACACCCAAACCCAAAGAGTGCTTGCTGGGTTTGGGTTTTCTAATTGAAAACGTGGTTTCAGAAACAGAGAGGAAAAGGGAATGATAATCAGAGAGAGAGGACTCTGCACCCTGGTGGACAAAATGATTAGTGAGGGATATCTCACCTTGGTGACAGTGCCAGCTGGTGGACAGATTGTGTTCTCTGGTGTGTTTAGGAGACATCAAAAGTTGGAAACTGAGATCTGAAACTTTTGAATCCTAGTTAAATAAACAAGGGGGAAGCAGCTATCACAGACAGGGAGAGGAAACAGTAAGCAAAGGCTGAAGGCTCTGTATGTCTAAGGGTATCTTGCAGAAAGTAGTGCGGACAAAATCACCAAACTGGGGAGAACTGAGAAACTTAACACCCTCAAAAATTCCAGTGTCCCAACAGAAAATCAAATCTAAAGTCACACAATAAAATGAGAAATGATGGGCCATCCACATGAACATGATGAAGGGAGCAAAAACACATTTGTGGAAGCCTGTATAATGAACAGAATGGAAAAATATAATACAACAACATTAAATATAATTAAAGTGTTAAGGGAAAGTGTAGAAAAATATCTAAAAGAAAACAATGTGTGAAAAAAATAAGGATCTTAAAAAAGAGATAAAAAGAAAACAAATACTGCAACTGAAAGGGACAATAACTGACATGAGAAATACAATGGAAGAATTTAACAACAGATTTAATCTGGCAGAAGAAAGAATCAGCGAATTAGAGGATAAGATAGTTGAAATTACAGAGGGTGAAGAGCAACAAGAATGGAGGCTCAAGAAGACTCAGCACAGGTTAATAGAATTATAAGACAACATCAAGATACCTAATATACACATCATAGGAATTCCAGAGGAGAGAAGAGAGTTAAAGGGATGAAAAGAATATTTAAAGAAATAATGACAGAAAATTTCCCGAATATGATGAAAGACATAAATTTACACAATCCAAGATGCTCGAAGAACACAAAGCAGGATAAACCCAAAGAGATCTATACTGAGATATATTCTTAACCAGGCTCTCAATAAAGTTCATATTAAAGACAGAATCCTGAAATCAGTGGGAGAGAAGCAGTCATATATAAAAACCAAAAACAAACAAACAAACAAACAAACAAACCCGTTGCCATCGAGTCAATTCCGACTCATATATAAAGGATCCCCAATAAGATTAAGTGCCAATTTCTTTCTCCTCAGAAACATTGGAGGCCAGAAGGCAATGGAAAGACATATTTAAAGTACTTAAAGGGGGTAAGAAGTGTCAATCAAGAATACTATACCATTGAAACTGTCCTTCAAGAATGAAGGTGAAGTTAAAACATTCCCAGTCAAACAGAAGCTGAGAGAGTTCATATCCACCAGATTGGCCCTACAAAAAGTACTAATGGGAATCCTACAGATGGAAGAATCCTTCAATATTGCAATTCAAAGGTTGAATTTTTTTTCTTCAGTTCTTTCAGCTTGAGAAATGCAGAGCATGTTCTTATCTGTTGGGTTTCTAACTCCAGGTGTTTGCACATTTCATTATAATACAATACTTTGTCTTCTTGAGCCGCCCTTTGAAATCATCTGTGCAGGTCTTTAACGTCATCATTTCTTCCATTTGCTTTAGCTATTCTATGTTCAAGAGCAAGTTTCAGAGTCTCTTCCGACATCCATTTTGGTGTTTTCTGTCTTTTCTGTCTTTTTAATAACCTTTTGCTTTCTTCACATATGATATCCTTGATGCCATCCCACAACTCATCTGGTGTTTGGTCATTAGTGTTCAATGTGTCAAATCTATTCTTGAGATGACCCTAAATTCAGGATGGTGATACTCAAGGTAGTATTTTTGCTCTCATGGACTTGTTTTTATTTTCTTCAGTTTCAAACTGAACTTGCATATGAGCTGGTCTATTCAGCAGTCTGCCCCTGGCCTTGTCCTGATTGATGCAATTGAGTTTCTCCATTGTCTCTTTCCACAGATGTATTTGATTTGATTCCTGTGTATTCCATCCGGTGAAGTTCACGTGTATAGTTGCAGTTGTTGTTGAAAAAAGGTATTACCACAGTTGGTGCATATATTTGAGTAATAGTTGTATTAACTGGTTTCCTTTAGGCATATGGATATTATCCTATCATTGACAGCACTGTACTTCAGGATAGATCTTGAAATGTCCTGTTTGACAATGAACGTGATGCCATTCCTCTTCAAATTGTCATTCCCAGCATAGTAGACCATGATTGTCTGATTCAAAATGGCCAATACCAGTCCATTTCTGAGCCCTGGTGGCATAGTGGTTAAGAGCTCCACGGCTAACCAAAAGGTTGGCAGTTCAAATCCACCAGCTGCTCCTTGGAAACCTTATGGAGTAGTTGTACTCTGTCCTATAGGTTCGCTGTGAGTTGGAACCAACTTGATGGCACCTAACAACAACAACAACCGTCCATTTCAGCTCAAGCTGAAAAAACTGAAGAAAAAATTTAAGCCTCTAGTTGCAATACTGATGGATTATATGGGCAAAATATTGAATGACACAGGAAACATCAAGGGAAGATGGAAGGAATAAATGGAGTCATGGTAATAAAAAGAATTGGTCGACATTCAACTCATTGTAATTGAGTAATAATGACAGCTCTGACCAGATGACATTATAAGGTTCAAAAAGGAAATTGGCATAGAGTTTTAGCCTTGTAGGTATGTTGATAATGTAAGCTGGGCTTACGAAAAAAATTTTTTGTTGTTATAATTAACTACAGGGATATTTTTATTTAAAAAATTTCGATGAAACACTGCACATAAATTTTATAAACAGCATTCTGGTGTCACCCCCTCTGACATTGTAACCTGGTGCATTCTGCACCCCCTGCATCCCCCCCGGTGATGCCACTGAAGGGGCAGTTATTACTTATGGAGTACTGAGTTTTGGTGTATGGTGATGAAAAAAATCACATTCATTAAGGGTAGTGTTGCACAGCCAATTAAAGTAATTGATGTAAATAAGTTGCACACTCATAAACAGCTGAACTGGCAAAATTTGTGACAGATATATTTATAACAGTGACAAAAAAAAGAGCAGCTTAGGCTGTTTGGAGGTTTAGGGTCATGGTTTCATGTGACATCCCAGTTAATATCGTGGCCTAATATCGTGTTTAATGCTTCTGTTCTACCTCCTTCTTTGTTTTATAGTGCCTGGGGTCTTAAAAGCTTGCAAGGGGCCATGCAAGGCACAACAATTGCTCTCTATTCGCCTGGAGTAACAGAGGAAGGAGAGTCAAGAATAGGAGGTGGAATGTGTGGCTAATTGCCTCCATGAAAAACTGCCTCCTTTGCCACTAGACCAGAAGAACTGGATGGTGCCCAGCTACCATTACTAAACATTTTGATCAAAGATTCAATAGAAGAATCCTAATGAAAAGGGGGAAAATGCAGAACAGAATTTCAAATTCTCATGGACTCTAGACTTTCTGGAGCCATGGAGAGTGGATGAACCCCTGAAACTATTGCCCTGGGATAACTTTAAGGCTTAAACCAAAAATATCCCCTAAAGTCTTCTTAAAACCAAACAATAGTTTAGCTTAACTAATAAACAATGTCTGCCTTCAGCACTGTGCTCTTCTAAGAACTATTTATATGGAATTAAATTGACAACAGCAACTGAAAAGATTAGATAGGAAACTTAGGGGGCAGTGAGTTCATGTTAATCTGGGAGGAATAACTCAGAAAAAGGAAGGTGCGAATGGTTGCACAACTTGAAGAATGTAATCAATGTCACTGAATTGTACATGTAGAAATCGTTGAATCGGTGTATGTTATTTTGTGTGTATTCTCAACAACAAAAATAAAATAAATTACTGTTTCATGAAAAATTATGGGATAAATTAGTATTCTTGCCATACCTATGTAAATAATAATGAACAGCAATGTTTTAGATCAAGAAAAACTTTTCTTTGAGATTGTCTTTTGATTGATAGGAGAGTGACCATAGAGAGAATGTTTATGTTTCAATAGGAAATTATGTCAACCTCTTGTGGGCAATAGAATTCTGGGCTGTTTTGTTTTGTTTTGTTTTTCCTCTTTTCATTGTCTTTGAGACTTTTTTTTTAAACCACAGAGAACTAATGGTTTTGTTTTCTACTTGCAGAGTGAACTGGTCTTTGTTACTTTGTTTAGCCATAATACCCTTAGTTACTGAAATTGGTTTAAACAATGTAAAATATATAT
>NW_004444220.1:1332431-1343758 GCF_000243295.1 Trichechus manatus latirostris
AACGCCATAATTCAAAGGCATCAATTCTTCTTCAGTCTTCCTTATTCATTGTCCAGCTTTCACATGCATATGAAGCGATTGAAAACACCATGGCTTGGGTCAAGCCCACCTTAGACTTTAAAGTGACATCTTTGCTTTTTAACACTTCAAAGAGGTCTTTTGCGGCAGATTTACCCAATGCAATGTCTTTTATTTCTTGACTGCTGTTTAATCTAAACTCAAAAAAAAAAAAACAAAAAACCAAGTCCGTTGCCGTTGAGTCGATTCCGACTCATAGTGACCCTGTAGGGCAGAGGAGAACTGCCCCATAGGGTTTCGGAGGGGCACCTGGTGGATTAGAACTGCCGACCTTTTGGTTAGCGGCTGTAGCACTTAACCACTACACCACCAGGGTTTCTAGGTGATACTATATTCTCTGTCTCTGAAATAGCACAGACAAAGATAATTACATTATAAGATAGATTAGCTCTTGATTGTTTACTTGCTTCCCAAGCTGGAGTTTGTGTTCTGGAAAAAAGTTGTTGTGTGTATATTAACGACACCTAAGCAGAAGTATATCAAGATGTAGTTTTAACAGAAGCTCACGCTGGAGATGCAGTGCATGCTGTAGATGCTTCTCTTCATCTTCTTGTAATTTGTTTTCATAGTTAGGAAATTTGGGTTCTTGGGTCAGACAAGCCTTTCAGACCAGTGGTTTATGGATTCTCGTCATTTTGATCTTTTAAATTATTAAGCTGGAGCCCTGGTAGTGCAGTGGTTAAGAGCTCGGCTGCTAACCAAAAGGCTGGCAGTTCGAAGCCATCAGCCATGGGTCAGGTTTACTCTGTCCTGTAGGGTCGAGATCATTTGGAATCAACTGGATGGCAACGGGTTTGGGGTCTTTTTTAAGCTGTTTGGTGTCTGGGGTCTTAATAGCTCACCACATAGTATGTAAGGTGAAGGAAATGGTCTCCTAACTGGGGGAACAATGAAGAGAAGCTAAGAATCCAACAGAAATGAAATATGTTACACTAAAAGTATCTGATAAAGCAATACCTATGATTACTGAGGCAGGAGAAACTTAGTGCCTGGCCAACAGTTGAGCAAAGATTCTAATCAAATCATAATCAAGAGAAGGGAAATGTCAAAGGAAAAAAGTTAATAGCAGATATCGTACTTCGATTTTAAGAGTTTTTTCTTACACATGAAACCAAAAATTAATCATAAAAAAGCCTGACCCAAACTGCAAAAGCATTTTTTTCCCCAAAAGCTGTTCTGCTAGTAAAGGGTAGTTCAACAACAAAACCATAAAACCATTACCTCATGATTTAATGAAAAAGACTCTACAACTCTAGGATTTCTTGATTTAAATTTCAAGAAGTCTCATGATTACAGGTGTGTGGAGGGCCAAATTTTTATCAGTTACCATTTTAATGTTGACTCAGTAACCATTAAGTACTCAGTCCCCATGGAAATGTATCCAGTAAGCAAAAAAAAAAAAAAAAGAAAAGAAAAGAAAAACTTCGGGAAGTCTCCAATCCTTGGAAGTGCTTCTTTTTCATTTTTCCTTCATGCATGGGAGACTCTTGCTCAACAATTTGAAAATTATTAAATTATGAAATAAGCACATATTATTATTATGAGCTAATTAGGAGCCCTGGTGGCGCAATGGTTAAGAGCTCAGGCTGCTAACTAAAAGGTGAGAAGTTCAAATCCACCAGCCACTCCTTGGAAACCCTATGGGGCAGTTCTACTCTGTCCTAATGGGTCACTATGAGTGGGAATCTACTCTACAGCAACAGGTATTGTATACTCCAAATAAACCTTACGTTTCAGTTTGTTTTGAGTTTTGATTTTTTTTTTTTTAACAGAACTAAGCTTGACTTTATTGAGCCAATGCTTACAAAGTTCTGTTGGGAAAACTGGCCTAGCACCTGGTTTATGGGAATTACCAGCCTTTCAAGTAAGTACGGAAGGTCATTTCCTGGCTAGTCCTGGAACCCTGGGACATTTTTGGGACCTTGAGAACAGAAGAATTTGCCCAAATTTATAGGTACTACAGGTAAAATCTGGAAACAATTTCTTCACTTGGCTTCCTAGCCTTGAGATTTAAAAGTCCAATCTGGGATCCCTTATAAAAACTTCCAGCAAAG
Organism: Trichechus manatus latirostris; assembly: GCF_000243295.1. Lineage (NCBI taxonomy): Eukaryota > Metazoa > Chordata > Mammalia > Sirenia > Trichechidae > Trichechus > Trichechus manatus. Next base: position 1,334,564 of record NW_004444220.1, read on the forward strand.
CAGTTTAGAAGGCCTATGTGGTAAATTACCACTTCTTGCTACAGCTATGTAAATAATTAGGCCAAATTTAATAAGACAAGCCTTATTTTGTTATTTTGTGACCAAGAATAATCTTTCCTTGAGATTGTTTTTGATGGAAGCGTGACTGTAGAGAGATATTTTATGTTTCAATGCAAAATTATCTACACTACATACTTTGGGTTGCCAGTGTCTGCCCCTGCTAATTGTCTTTGAGCTATTTTGCAACTCTTTATAAATTGTAGGTAAGAGATAGATATGTAAATTATGTCATTCCTGTTCAGATTTAATTGACCTAGCCCCCCACCTTGGAAAACCAGTTTTGTCTCTATTTGGAATTCATCCCAGATTCCTTTATTCCATATAACTTTGTGCTGTTTTGACTTTTCCTTTGAACTAGTTATAACATCTGCCAGGTTCTCTCATTGAATTAGTAAAATAAGACCCTTAACACTTGCTCGTTTTTTTATTTGTGTAGGATCATGATTTAACCATTTTCTGAAAATTATCTTTTAACAGATGGAATAAATTATAAATAAGTTTTAGAAATATTTCCATAAAAATGAAGCAGACAGAACTAACATTTCACTATATAGCTTTTTGGATTTTTTGAATTTTTTGTACTCTATATTCCTGTTTTGTACTATATGTGCCACCACTTGTCCGTCTGTCATACTGTGGTGACTTGCTTATTGCTGTGATGCTGGAAACTATGCCACCAATATTTCAAATACCAGCAGCGTCACCCATGGTGGACAGCTTTCAGGGGAGCTTCCAGACTAAGAGAGAATAGGAAGAAGGACCTGGTGGTTTACTTCTGAAAAACTTGGCCCTTGAAAACCTTATGAATAGCAGCAGAACATTGTCTGATATAGTGCTGGAAGATGAGCCCCTCAGGTTGTAAGGCGCTTAAAATACTGGGGAAGAGCTGCATCCTCAAAGTAGAGTTGACCTTATTGACTTTGATGGAGTAAAGCCTTTGGTACCTTTGTTTGCTGCGGTGGCACGACTCAAAATGAGAAGAAACAGCTGCAAACATCCTTTAAAATCCGGAATGTGGCATGTACTACATATGAAACTAGGAAAATTAGAAGTCGTCAAAAATGAAAATGGAACCCATAAAGATGGATATCTTAGGCATCGGTGAACTGAAATGGACTGGTGTTGGCCATTTTGATCAGACAATCATATAGTCTACTATGCTGGGAATGACAGACTGGTATTTGAAAGTTGGAAACAAGGAAGAAGGAGCGGTAGTTGGAAAATAGGGTCTTGTTGATAGAACCCACGCCAGACATCGCATGATAGAATTTTGCAAGACCAACGACTTCTTCATTGCAAATACCTATTTTCAACAACATAAACGGTGACTATACACGTGGACCTCAGAGGATGGAATTCACAGGAATCAAATCAACTACATCTGTGGAAAGAGACAATGGAGAAGCTCAATATCAGTCAGAACAAGGCCAGGGGCGGACTGCTGAACAGACCATCAATTGCTCATATGCAAGTTCAAGCTGAACTTGAAGGAAATTAAAACAAGCCCCTGAGAGCCAAAGTACGACCTTGAGTATATACCACCTGAACTTAGAGACCATCTCAAGAAAAGATTTGACTCACTGAACACTAATGACGGAAAACCAGAAGAGTTGTGGAATGTCACCAAGGACATCACACATAGAGAAAGCAAAGGTCATTAAAAAGAAAAAACAAAAAGACCAAAATGGATGTCAGAAGGGACTCTGAAATTTGCTCTTGAATGTAGAGCAGCTAAAGCGAAGAGAAGAAACAATGATAGAAAAGAGCTGAACAGAAGATTTCAAAGAGCAGCTCAAGAAGACAAAGTAAAGTATTATAAAGAAATGTGCAAAGACCTGGAGTTAGAAAACCAAAGAGAAAGAGCATGCTCAGCATTTCTCAAGTTGAAAGAACTGAAGAAAAAATTCAAACCTCGAGTTGCAATACTGAAGGAGTCTATGGGCACATTATTGAACAACGCAAGAAGCATCAAGGGAAAATGGAAGAAATACACAGAGTCAATGTACCAAAAAAAAAAGGTCAACCTTCAACCATTTCAGGAGGTAGCATGTGATCAAGAACCAATAGTATTGAAGGAAGAACTCCAAGCTGCACTGGCAAAAAACAAGGCTCCAGGAGAGACAGAATACCACTTGAGGTGTTTCAACAAATGGGTGCAGCACTGGAGGTCCTCAAATGTCTATGTCAAGAAATTTGGAAGACAACTACCCGATCAGCCGACTGCAAGAGATCCATATTTTTGCCCATTCCAAAGAAATGTGATCCAACAGAATGCGAAAATTATTGGACAACATCATTAATATCATACACAAGTAAAATTTTGCTGAAGATAATTCAAAAGCAGTTGCAGCAGTACATCGACAGGGAATTGCCAGAAATTAATTCAAGCTGGATTCAGAAGAGAACATGGAATGAGGAATATCATTGCTGAAGTCAGATGGATCGTGGCCGAAAGCAGAGAATAACGGAAAGAAGTTTACCTTTCTTTTATTGATTATGCAAAGGCATTTGACTTTGGGTATCATAACAAATTATGGATAACATTTCGAAGAATGGGAATTCCAGAACACTTATTTGTGCTCATGAAGAACCTGTACATAGACCAAAAGGCAGTAGTTCAAACAGAACAAGGGGATACTGCATGGTTTAAATTCAGGAAAGGTGTGGGTCAGGGTTGTATCCTTTCATCATGCATATTCGTCTGTATGCTGAGCAAATAACCCAAGAAGCTGGATGAAAGCACGGTACCAGGATTGGAGGAAGACTCATTAACAACCTGCAATATGCAGATGACACAACCTTGCTTGCTGAAAGTGAAGAGGATTTTAAGCACTTACTGATGAAGATCAAAGACTACAGCCTTCAGTATGGATTATACCTCAACATAAAACAAAAATCCTCACAACTGGACCAATAAGCAACATCACGATAAACGGAGAAAACACTGAAGTTGTCAAGGATTTCATTTTCCTTGGATCCACTATCAACACCCATGGAAGCAGCAGCTAAGAAATCAAACTAAGTATTGCATCGGGCAAATCTTCTGTAAAAGACCTCTTTAGAGTGTTAAAAAGTAAAGATGTCACTTAGAGGACTAAGGTGTGCCTGACCCAAGACATGGTATTTTCAATCGCTTCATATGCATGTGAAAGCTGGACAATGAATAAGGAAGACCAAAGAAGAACTGATACCTTTGAATTATGGTGTTGGTGAAGAATATTGAATATACCATGGACTGGCAGAAGAATGAACAAATCTGACTTGGAAGAAGTACAGCCAGGATGCTCCTTAGAAGCAAGGATAGTGAGACTTCATCTCATGTACTTTGAACATGTTATCAGGAGAGATCAGTCCTTGGACAAAGACATCATGCTTGGTAGAGGGTCAGCAAAAAGAGGAAGATCTTCAATGAGATGAACTGACACAGTGGCTGCAACAATGGGCTCAAACATAGCAAGCATTATGAGGATGGCTCAGACCAGGCAGAGTTTCATTCTGTTGTACATAAGGTTGCTGTGAGTCAGAACTGATTCGAAGACACCTATTAACAACAGCAACATATGTGTTTATTTACTGTTCAAATAATAGAACCCTGGAATTTAATAATGTATAAGTGCCAAAAAAGTTGTTTCTGTGCCCAATGTAGTAAACCACACACACATATATATGTGTATATAAACCCACTGCCGTCGAGTTGATCCCAACTCATAGCAACCCTGTAGGACAGAGCAGAACTTCCCCATAAGGTTTCCAAGGAACGGCTGGTGGATTTGAACTGCTGACCTTTTAGGCTCCTATATATATATAAAAGCATTTGTTTAAGAGCAAGTGACACTTTACCCCTAAGTACTTCAGCAAGTAGCTGAAAAAGCAAGAGCTGAAATGAACCTAATAAGGGGTCTTCTAGTTTTTGGGGAACGATAATCCAGCTAATTTTGTCTCTATATTTTATCCCTTAACAGGCTGAACATAGATAGCGACTCCCCATGCAAGTCATCCAAAAAGAGAAACCTGGTTCTGTTTGACCTCTAGACCAGAGGATTTAATCCTCCCTCTGTGCTGCAGCCACTAGCCACAAATGGTGAGAGTGAGAGAATAAACATACACTTAGCGCCTATTATATAGCAGGCAGAAGGAGCCCTGGTGGCACAGTGGTTAAACCCATGGGTGCTAACAGAAAGGTCTGTGGTTTTTCTCCACGAGAGAAAGATATGGCAGTCTGCTTTCATAAAGATTAAACAAGCAAACAAAACCAAACTCATTGCCATCAAGTGGATTCCTACTCTCAGCGGCCCTATAGGACAGAGTAGAACTGCCCCATAGGATTTCCTAGGGTGTAAATCTTTAAGGAAGCAGACTGCCACATATTTCTCCTGTGGAATGGCTCGTGGGTTTGATTCAGTTAGCAGCTGAGCGCTTAACCACTGTGCCACACAGGGCTCCTTCCCTAAAGGTCAGAGCCTTAGAAGCCACATGGGGCTGTTCTACTTGTGTCCTACAGGGTTGCTAAGAGCTGCAATGGACTCCAGGACAATGGGTTTTTGGTTTTTTTATATAGCAGCCACTTTCCACACAACTTCTCTCTTAACTCTTCTAGTAATCCTTAAACTCAATATTATTTCTATTTTACAGGTGAGGAGAGGAGGCTTTGAAATAACTTGCTTATGGTAGTAACTGGAGCCCTGGTGGTGCAGTGGTTAAGAGCTCAAGCTGCTAACCGAGAAGTCAGCAGTTTGAATCCACCAGCCACTCCTTGGAAACCCTATGGGGCAGTTCTACTCTTTCCTGTAGGGTCGCTATGAATCGGAATCGACTCAATGGCAACAGGTTTTTGCTTTTTTATGGTAGTAACACAGCGCTAGGAGTTGACCAAGTCTGGGTCGCTATGAGTCAGAATGGACTCGACTAAAATGAGTTTTGGTTTAGGGCCTTTAAGTGCACCAAGCTGTCTTCCCTACCAGACTAATCTCTTTAAGGAGACAAACCCTGTTCAATTTCTGTGTTTCCAGGAGTGATTTGTTCCTTCCTAAGTCTCTGGGAGATTCATTATTAAATTGGATCAATCTGTTCAAAATCCTTGTCAGTGGAGGTTTTGTGGGAAGAGGAAGAGGGAACTGTTAAACCCATCATTTATTTGGTCTTTTTAGAGCCCCCACAGTGGTTAAGGGCTTGGCTGCTAACCAAAAGGTTGGCAGTTCCGTTCCACCAGCTGCTCCTTGGAAACCGAATGGGGCAGTTCTACTCTGTCCCACAAGGTCACTATGAGTTGAAATCCGCTGACAGAGATGGGGTTTTTTTGTTTGTTTTGGCAGGGGTGGTTCCTAAAGTGTGAGTAGCCAAATGCTGTCTTTATAATCACAGAGGCTAGTGAAGGGGAGTGGGGGCAATATGAGGATAGGTTGATGAACTAAACTCCGGGTTTTAAATACACATTCGTCACTCCCCTTCTTCAAAAGCTGCATTGTGCGGGGTGCAGTGACTATGGCGTTGCTGTTAAAGGCTGAGGTGGTGCAAGCATGACCATTATTGCCAGTATTAGATTCCACAGCTAGAAACGTGAGCAAAAGTCGCCTCAGCCTCGTTCTGAGTGAAAGCTACTCAAGTTATCTCCCAAGTCGTCTTCCAGGACGCTTCAGTTTGTTGCCACCACTGGCCCTGGCGGCCTGCCAGGCATGACTGCCCCACCCCCTCCCCTCAGTCCTAGGTTTGGAGGCCCAGCTGGACAAGGAAGAGAATGACCACCTGGAACCCTGCCGTGTCATTCGGAAAAAAAACAAAAAACAAAACATTGCTGTGGATTCCGACTCAAAGCAATCCTATAGGACAGAGTAGAGCTGCCCCAGAGGGTTTCCAAGGAGCGGCTGGGGGATTGGAACTGCCAACCTTTTGGTTAGCAGCCGAGATCTTAACCACTGGGCAATCAAGGATCCCGCCATGTCATTACCAGCTCCGAACTCGGCTTGGTAGCCCCTTAACCTGCCCCCAACACAACCCCTGGTTCCATCAATCTTCATTGCCTCCACCGACTCCCCTGTGGAGTCAGCATTCGAGAATCTGGAAAGTGAACTCGCCAAATCCGCAGAAAGAATCCAGCTTAGGCAGAAGGAAGGAGGTAATTTTGATGTCCTTTGAGAAATGCTTCGTATTTAGACTGTCTTTACAATGTTATGGTACCATTTGGTCCTCTTGCCTTCGTGCCAGGAAGACGTGTCCGTGTTAGTGATGTAACTGTTGAACTTGGGGATAACTTTTTACAAATGCTCTACAAAACAGTCTAATAGGCTAAATTCGGTACCCTCCCCTTGGGAGGAGGGGCGCTAGACAAGAACTAGACTATCTTAAAAAAATAAGAGTCTCGATTTCGAAGTTGAAATGCCAGAAGAGTTGCCTGGAATGAGTGACCAGGAGAGTGAAGCATTTTCCATAAAAGATACTAAAAGTGACACTGAAGTTGGAGAAAACAAGATGACTAATTATAAGTCTTCTTTGAACTCCCCCAAGCATATGTTTTGAAGCATATTTGGAAGCAGGGGTAAAGTTCAAAGGCAGCTGGCCTAGTGATACAGAGGAATTGTAGAAGCATTAAAGAGGAAGATTTGATAGATAAGTTTGACAGAAATCCTCGAACTGTATTTACAGATGAAGAAGATGAAATCTCTTCAAAGAAGAAAAAAGGCAAGGAAAAGAAGTATGTAAATGTGTTACCTACAACAGCTGGCTCTCCCGCTCAGGGCAGTTCTCAATTTGAGGTTACAGATGCAAACCAGGGTGTGGGATCAATGGATGATGACATTAGTGCATATGAACATAATCCTGTGCCAACCATATATTTTCTCCTTCTGGTAAACCTAAAAGGGTCCAAATATATACAGGAAAAATATTACTTATAAATTCAGTGAAAAGAAAGAAGGCAGCAAGTGTAAGTGCAAGAATATCTATGTCAGAGCCTCTTCCAGCAAAATGGCGCTCTAGGCAGAAGCACCACGCCGTCCCTCCACAGCAAAGATCTGAAAAACTAAGCCAAACAGAGAAGACAACAATCCTGAAACCCTAAAACATCAAATGAAGAGATAAAGAACTCAGCCAAACACCAAATGGAGTAAGAAAACTGACAGAGAACAGAGAGCGAGGAGAGATTCATGCAGAGGTCCCCTACCAGCTAACGCAGTGGGAATCCGCCATCTTGGACTCCTATCGGAGACCAGCAAACAGGGGGTACGAGAAAGCAGCTTCATGGAGCTTCCAGCGAGAGACAAAACAACCGGTAATTTGTGATATACGCTTTCCCACCCCCCACCCTTCTTCACCCCCACTCGGCCTCCTCTGCTTCCCGCAGCCACAATCTCTTGTCCGGGAAACACCGGCTGCTTGGATTCCACCCACCAAAACGGGCTGGCTCTCTGAGTGCCATTTGTTGGCCGCTGGTGTTGCTTTTTTCCGCTTCTTTTGATTTCGTCCTTACCTCTCACCACCTCCCCCTCCTTTCGCTCAAATACCTGGCTCCGTGAGCCATCTTTGCTTCTTCCTGAGGGGCTTCAGAGCTCTGGTAATTTGTGATATATGCTTTCCCATTCTCTACCCTTCTTCACCGACAATCGGCCCACTCTGCTTCCCACGGACACAGTCTCTTGTCCAAGAAACACTGGCTGCTTGCATTCCATCAGCCCGCGCTAGCTGGCTCTCTGAGTGCCATATGTTGGCTGCTGGTGTTACTTTTTTTTCTGCTTCTTGTGATACTTCCTTACCTCTAACCACCTCCCCCTCCTTTCACTCAAATCCCTGGATCCGTGCGCTGTCTTTGCTTCTTCCTGAGGGGCTGTGGAGCTCCATTCGAGTGTGGAGCTGCTTCCCGGTCTGGGCTGCCATGCTGGTGGGATCCCAGGGCTTTTGTTTGATTGTTTGTTTTGAGTTGTTTGTTTTCTTTTCCTTTTCTTGAGTTGGGAGCCCTATCTGGCCAGACGGTGCTGCGTGGCAAGGGGACTGCCCCGTCGACTTGCACAGATGTGCACAGTGTTCCCTGAGGACATTTATTTTTTCGTTGGTTTTCTTCTCTTTTTTTTCTGTTTTTTGGGGACGTTTCTTGTTCTTTTTTTTTAAATTTGTTTGGTTTTCTTTTCCCTTTTTATCTTTCGTCATTACTCAGTTTCTCATCTCTCTATATCTTACTTCTCTTTCTCTTCCATGAATAACTGGTGTTGTATACCTCTAAACCTTCTAGCCAGGCTATACTGCAACACCTGAGAGCGACTTCCCCAGACCTCATAGCTGCACCGGTGGCATTCCTGGGAACTTTGCGGTTCTTAAACCTTTCCGATTTTTATTTATCCATTCTATTCTTCCTCTTCCCCTTTCTGTTTTTGTCCATTTCATAGTCTCTCATCTCTCCACTTCAAAGGCAAGCTCCCCTAGCATTCTTTCTTCTTTGTATGTTTTTGGCTCGTGTTCCTCTCTCCTCTCTACAATATCCATCTTAGCTCCACACATGACAATCTCCCCGCTACATCCTGCCTACCTGCACCGTGTGCTTAACATCACACCACCAAGCAGTACAGGCACGGCCTATTGGAACCTGCCCTGCACTGATTGCCGACCCGCCCTGGTGGCTGTAGTAAGTGCCACAAACAACCCGTCGCAGTAACTCCTCTTCAGCTAGACCTGCCCTGCCGTATCATATCTGAGTGACTGACCCTACCAGTTGGAGGAGGCGAAAAGTATTGTGACCACAGACGAGCAAACAACAAAGAGCACACAGTCTGCCTGCTCAGACATAGTCAAATTTTTTTAAAAAAGGGATCAAACAAATCTACAATCGATAACTGAGAAAAAGAACTACTGAATGCCCCAAAGACAGCAGACAGTATCAAAACATTTACAAAAACAGGACAGGATGGTTCCGTAGACGTCCAAAATAAAACACCAGATGACTTTCCAGTGGAAGAAAAAGCACTAGAACTACCTGATAAGGAATTCAAATCTTTAATACTCAGAATTCTCCAAGAGCTGAGGCAAAAAGCTGACAAACATGAGGAATAAATAGACAAATTCATGGAAAATATAGACAAAAAATTGGAAGAATTCAGGAAAATAATGCAGGAACAAAATGCCAAAATAAATTCACAACTAGAAATTATACAA
>NW_004444220.1:1344093-1352017 GCF_000243295.1 Trichechus manatus latirostris
GTTGTGGGGTTGTTATCCAATGTCATAAAATAATATGTGTAAAAAAAAAAGAATATCTATGTCAACTGTACAGCAGGTATGCAAAATATCAAAGCTTGTACTGATATTTACAAAGCTTTCCTTGATGTGGTGAATGGTTAATATGTTCCCTGCAAATTGATTTTGAAGACTCCCAAAGGAAAGATTAGAAATATGAGTGCACACGCTGCTGCTGGCATCAATGAACAGGGAAGAGCTTTGGAGAGCAGTAGCCATGAAGAAGCCACTTGCGGTACTGGTGAGAATACTGGGAAAGGAGAAAAAGTAGGAGCAAGAAAATCCTCCAGAGAAAAATCTGCATTCACTTGAATCATCTGAGATGACTGGAAGAGTGCCATGCCCACCCACTGCTTTTTCCCTGCAACCAGAAGAATCAGAAAAAAAATGAATAGAGAGTTTCAAACCTGAGAGATGCTAGACTGCAGTAGAAAAATCAGGTCCAGTTCTGAAAATGAAAGTCTGAACTGTTTTGAAAATTTACAGAGTGGATATATTATATTTATTATAAATGTAGTTTGTGATAAAATAGTCTTGTTAATTTGACAACAGGCTGTTTCTCTACCAAGTATTCATTTAAAAAAAGGGAGAGAAGCAAATGTTGAATACTTATACCAGAATATTTTATTAATTCCAAAGTATTCTGTCAGCTTGGTCTGTGTTTGCCTTATGAAACAGAAGCAGTATCTACAATTATTTTTTTCAAGGAATACTGTTTGCATATGTTGCTTTTACAGTTCAATCTAAATATACAGTTTTGTATGCGCTGTAATAGAACAGTGTAAAAAAATTTAAACTGATTTACAATTATATTGAATTAATTGCTTTTGTATTTTACAATGCATTTTTGTACCAACATTATTGAAGGTTTTTCAACTAGATGGATACTTATATATCTTTTCTCCTGGAAATTTCTTTATAATATACTAATGTTTAACACAGAAAATCTTATTTGAATAGAAACGATGTTAAAGAGAATTTTGAATTAAGAAAACAAAATGTTGAAGTGTTTGTTTTTGTTGTTTGTTTTTAGCAAAACACTTCCAGTGTCTCTTGGTTTTCAATTGCCCATAGGATAAAGTCCAAACTCCTAAGCAGTACATGAAAAGCATTTTGCCTACTTTTCCTACCACTCTCACCCCAACGTAGCTAAGTCACACGGAACTGCCTACCATTTCGCCAAATACTCCATTCACTTTGTTTACACTGTTGCCTCTGTAATGTCTTTTCTCCAGTTATCTGTTCAGCAAATCCCTATTTATTATACTAAACTAGCTCAAAAGTTACTTCCTTTTCAATGTCTTTCCTGTCTTCCCCAGGAAGAATTACTCTCCCCATTTCCATGGCAATTTCATACATCTGTTTTTATCACATTCGCATTATAAATATGTTTATGTGTCTATCTCTCACTGAACTGCCAGCTTTTTATCCTTAGCACCTGAGACAGACCTTGACACATTGGTATTTCCTCAGTAAAGGTTTGATGAATGAAAGAATGGAAACCAAACTTTGCCATCAAAAGGCTTGGGGTTAATATAGGCACGATGAGAGAGCAATTCAACGTCTTTCAATATCCATACTAAAAGTTGTTGTTAGTTGCTGTCGAGTTGATTCCGACTCATGGCAACTCCATTTGTGCAGGGTAGAAGTTTTCCCTAGGGTTTTCAAGGCTGTGACCTTTTAGAAGCAGATTGCCAGGCCTGTCTTCTGAGGTGCCTCAGGGTGGATTTGAACCACCAACCTTTTGGCTAGTACTCAAGTGCCTAACCGATTGCACCACCCAGGGACTCCAAACTAAAAGTAGTTGCTTGGAATTATTTGTCAGTAATGGAATTGGCTGGCAACAGGAAAAAGCTGAGAAGTCCAGGACCAGAAACAGAAAAGTGAGGCCCTGAGGAGTAAAATGGGCACTTTAAAAAGGACCTATGGCTGATGAAAGTAGAGGGGAAAAAATTGAATACAGGTTTTGGACATAAGCCCAGTTCTCTTTATGCATATAAATCTTCACATGGCATTCGAGGCTGTCCATGGCCTGGTTCCATCATGCATTTTATGCTTTATACACCACCATTCCCTTAGGTGAGCATACTCTCCAGTAGACAGAACTCCTTTTTTCATAAAACATGTCCTTCTCTCCTTAGCTTCCATGCTATTGTTCTTCGGATTTCGTCCCTCTGCTCAAAATGCAGAATAACTGCCACCTTGCTCATGTAATTTTCCATGATTCCCCACTTGAATTTAAGCTCCACTTCCTCTGTGCCCACCTCACACTTTATTAATACCATTCTTACAGCAGTAGTTACACAGGCATGGTACCAACCAGACAGGGTAGGTTTAGGAATAAATGAAGGTCAGTTGGGGCATGGGTAAGCACAGTAAAGGCAGTGTTCCAGAAAGGGAGCAGTGGTAGTTCAAAGGTCAAAGAGGGAGGTCATCACATCTGGCTGGCTCATGCACTGTTGGATGCTCTCCCTCCTAGCGGAGGCTAAGGCATGGGTCTTCTCCTGAAAGTGGAGGTGTCCCTCCTCAGTGAGCCTCCAGAGGCAAGACTGAGGCCTTGAATTGGTCCCATCCGGAAGGCTGACCAGTACCTTCTCATAGCTGCCCAGGAAACAGAGATTGTGGTAGATTGTGTTCTTCCAGCCATCTGGAGCTGTCCAGAAAAGGGAGAAATGCTGTCGGGTGAAATTGTAGACTTCTTGCACATTGAGGCCCCAAGGGGGGGGGGGGGCTGTTTCTTAATGCCAAGGCAATTATGTGGCTGTAATGGAGTGGGAGCCAAGGCCAGGACCTCCTCTCCTGGCTGTTGGTTTGCCATAGCTTCTGGCTCTGGAAACACTCCCCTTTCTTAGGGTACTGGAGAGCCACAGAGGAGTTGTCATATTGTTCCTCAGCCTCCTCTTCCATAAGCTCCCAGTCACTGGGAGAAGAAGCCAATTGCTTCTGTGGGGGAGATTGCTCGCTGGAGGAAGATGGCAGGGATTCCACCACTGTGGCCTCTGAGCAGTTAGACTCTTCATCCTTCAGTGGTGGCTGAGAAGAGAGAGGCATGCTTGCCAGACCCTTCTTTTTACTGGGCTTTGGGGCCTCCTCGCCACCTAGGGAGCACACGATGTTGGTGTTCACCCACATCCACAGATTGGGTTCATAGTCAGGACCATCCTTGTCAGGATTGAGTTTCCTCTCCAGAGGCAGCTTTGGGGACTCCATTATTCGGAGTCTGTATTTGGTAAGGTTCTGCTCAGCCAAGGAGCACTGATCTGTGGTGCGGGGCAAGAAGAACTCATTCTCCATGTCCCAGTCAAGCAGCCCTGGGACCTGGCCATGGAGACTGTACCAGAACTCGGGATTTTTTAGTTTTAGGTCCATGTTTAGTGGAGAGATGGGTGGGGGAGACTTCCAAGAGGACAGAGATCTCTGAGACACTTTTCAAAACGTTTGCTGGGGCACTGATTTTGATGCGATCTATTTCATCTAGGGAGCTTATTAGGAGGCCTGCTAGAAGTACTGGCTAAATGAGTACCAACGCCTCAGTTATTAAGTGGTCAGACTTTGAGAAATCTCAGCCTTCTGGAGCAGAGCAGGGAAGTAACTAAAAGCAGCTTTTTGGCAGAAAAAAAGTCCAACGTGGAATTCCTGAGCTTTCACCGGAAGCAGAAGTAGAAAGTCTCCAGGTGAAGACCTGCAAACTTTGAATTATATGCAAACTAAAGTGACTTGTATAACAGATGATTATCTGGCATACCCTTCAAATCTTGCTGGGTTCATTTAATGAAGGGACAAACACATGTACAGATCTCATATCTCCGAGTCATCCTTAAATGGTTTAGTAAACATCATTTTACTTTTAAAGTGCCTTTTTAACTTTTGTCAAGTGCTTTCACATAGATGATCTCAGCTGATTTTCATGACAGCCCTGCAAGATAACATAGTGGGTGTTATTAACCCCATATTACAGATAAATTAACTGAGATTTACAGAACTAAAGTAACTTATTTAAGATTACATAACTAACTAAGGAGCAGAACTAGATCTACGGCCCAGGTCTTCTGATCCTTTCACTATACCACACTGCCTCTTGACACATTCAATATATAAAGGCGGCAGCAGTGTCTGTAACCTGAGTTTTAGAGTAAGGTAGTAACTGTCAGAAGATGGCCTCCGTCAGTCTCAAACCAATACTAGAAACTAACCTTGCTGTTATTTTCAATCCTGTCCTGGGAAACAGCTGACTTCCCTCTTCCCGGGTCACCTTAGGAACTGATTTTTGAACTGCACTCTGAAGACAGTAGGACCAAAGTTTAGCCATGCCACACAAGGTCCTGAAAGTGCCAGAGTTTGTCTTTCCCCTAAGTTCCTCCCAACGACATTCTTAGGAAAAACAAAATGGAAAGATTTCATTTAATCCAGTCTGTAACCTGCCCATTTATGATCAGATTTCATTAAAATCACTACATAGGACTATGCCTCAAACATATCCAGCAAATGACAATGGGAGCAGTGGGGGGTGGGCAGAGGGAACTGATCTGTAGTTTCCCCACCCTCAAGTTCTAGTCTATGCAAAATCATTCTCCATATAGGCTACCAGAGTGGTCTTTATACTGTACAAATATAAATAGATAATAACAATATCGAGTGCTCTAAAAACTCTATGTGATTTAACTCACTAATCCTGAAAGCAACACTATGAAGTACAGACACATTATTTTCACAGAGGAAAAACCATAAGGTACAAAGAAGCCTAAGTTACACAGCTAGTACGAGAGAGATGAGTTTCAAACCCAGGCAGCCTGGCTGCAGAGCATGTATTTTTACCTATAACACAAAACTCTTCTGTCTCTATAATCCAACACAAAACCCATGGCTTAATGCAGCATAAAAGGCCCTCAAGGATCCCATCTCTGCTTACCTTTTTAGACTAATTTATTACCTTAGCTTCCATGCTTCATATTTCATATCCTGGAACACTGAACTGTTCGGATTACCACCTCTCGTACCCCGCATGTCTTTTGTCTATGTCTCCTTGCTCAAGTGCCACCTCTGCATGGAATGGCCTAACAGCCCAACTGCCTTGACTTGGATAACATCTGCTCAAGGAGGCCTTCTCTAAAAAAATGCTTCTTCCACCACTCCCCCCATAGGGAAATAATGGATCCCCTTGACAGTGAGGCAACAGCTTTACTATGACCTGGGCAAAGCAGGAAACTGACCATAAAGATTCAGTTTATTATGCCGACTCCAGAGCGCCTAGAAGCATTTTAGCCCACACATGGGGGAGCTAGTATTATAGAATTTATCTTCCATCTTCAACAGGGAACCAGGCAACACAGTCTAATCCTTAGGGATTGGATGGTAAAACCAGGTCATGGCTGTGTATTTCATATTTTGAACTTCGAACTTCATTAAGTCATTTAATTTATAGGCATTGAGTGTCTACCTTGTTCCAAGCAGAGTATAACAGGCCTGGTATATACTGAGATGAGTAAGACACAACCCAAGAGGATATCACAGCATAACAGGAGAAGACAGACAAAAAAAGAGAAATTAAAATACAATGTGATGAAAGACACTGTGCTAGAAGAGAACAGGGAGGGAAAACTGAACCTAGATAATAGGAATAAGAAGTGCTTCCTGTAGGTTTTGCTTGATCTGAGGCTCAATGACATGTTACCCAGGGGCAGAGACATGGGGAACAGGCCAGCATATGTCAGACAGGTATCTGCTACCTTGTCTCTTAAATGTGTTCCATAAAAGGAGGCAGGAGCACTTAACACATTCTATGGAAAAATACTTAAACTCGTATTTGTAGGTATCTTGTGTCCCAGGCTTCCACCCATCGCAAGTGTCAATATAGGCAAAAGTGTTAATGACTGATGAAAACACTTGTTATAAACAAAGTAGAATACAACATAATAAGTTAAATTGGAAAAAGTGGGAACTCAAAATAACCTTAGAAAAAAATACTTTTCCTGTGCATGCTTACACTCACTCCCTCTCTTCACACACAAACACACACACAATAATGATCCAGTGGTAGCAGCAGTAAAAGCAGCGCTTTTGCCTGCTTAGTCATCTAGTGCTACTATAACAGAAATACCACAAGTGGACAGCTTCAACAAAGAGAAATTTATTCTCTCACAGTCCAGTAGGCTACAAGTCCAAATTCAAGGCATGGGCTCCAGGGGAAGGCTTTCTCTGTTGGCTCTGGAGCAAGGTCCTTGTCATCAGTCTTTCCTTGGTCTGCGAGCATCTCAGCGCAGGAACCTCAGATCCAAAGGACACGCTCTGCTCCCAGAACTGCTTTCTTGGTGGTATGAGGTCCCATCTCTCTCTGCTCACTTTTCTCTTTTATATCTCAAAATAGATTGGCTTAAGACACTATCTAATCTTGTAGACCTCAGCAATGTAACTGCCGTTAATCCATTTTATTACTTCACAGTGATAGCATTTACAACACATAGGGAAATCACATCAGATGATAAAATGGTAGGATACAATACTGGGAATCATGACCTAGCCAAGTCGACATTTTTGGGGGACACAATTCAATCCATGACACCTGCCATCAATTTTCAAAAGCACTCCTATGCCCATATTTTGGTCTTTGCTAAAAGAATGGGTAAGGAGGGAAGCTGATAGATGTTTTGGGGGAGGAAAAAGTCAGACTTGTCTAATCTTCTTGTTGCTACAAACCACGAATGCTTTCAAGAATGTCAGGTACAGTGTTAAAAGGATGGAAAGTCAACTTAATGGGGTTCATTTAAAGTATATGTCTATTTATAAAGTTTAGCTATGTACTTGTGTCTATCAGTGGGTAAGCAAGAAAGAATAAATATGAGGAACAATGAGTAAGCTATATGTGGTTCCAGAAAAACAGGTACCACATTAATGGCTGCTATGTATTGTTGTGTAGACTGTGTGATGCCCATGGGTGCCTGATAAGGGAGCATGCCATTCAGCCTGAACTTTGTTTTCCAAACCATTTGCCCCATCCTGGAGCTGTCTCAATTCAGAGAAGGTGGTGTTGTGGTGTTGTTAGGTGCCATGGAGTCAGTTCCAACTCATAGTACAATAGAAAAAAACACTGCCCAGTCCTGAGCCATCCTCGCAGTCCTTGCTATGTTTGAGTCCATTGTTGCAGCCACTGTGTCAATCCATCTCATTGAGGGTCTTCCTCTTTTTCACTGACCCTCTACTTTACCAAGCATGATGTTTTTGTCAGGGACTGGTCCCTCCTGATAACCTGTCCAAAGTATATGAGATGAAGTCTCACCATCCTCGCTTCCAAGGAGCATCCTGGCTGTACTTCTTCCAAGACAGATCTATTCATTCTTCTAGCAGTCCATGGTATATTCAACATTCGTTGCCAATACTATAATTCAAATGCATCAACTCTTCTTTGATCTTTCTTATTCATCGTCCAGCTTTCGCATGCACATGAGGAGACTGAAAATACCATGGCTTGGATCAGGCTCAACTTAGTCCTCAAAAATGACAGCTTTGCTTTTTAACATTTTAAAGAGGTCTCTTTCAACAGATGTGCCCAATGCAATAAATCCTTTTTTTTTTTTAATTGTACTTCAGGTGAAGGATTACAGAACAAATATTTTCTCATGAAACAGAAGTACACATGTTGTTTTATGACATTGGTTAACAACCCCACAACATATCAACCCTTTAACTTCTCAAATTTTTTTTTTTTTGGTGAAAATACACATAGCCAAAGATACACCATTTCAAAAATTTCTACATGCACAGTTCAGTGAAATTGAGTACGCTCTTCCAATTGTGCTGTTATTCTCACTTAAGATGAAGGCTTACAGAACACAATAGTTTCTTATTTAACAGTTACTACACATGTTGCCCTATGACAATGGTTAACAATCTC
>NW_004444220.1:1359511-1401613 GCF_000243295.1 Trichechus manatus latirostris
TGGGAAAGCGTATATCGCCAATTACCGGTTGTTTTGTCTCCCGCTGGAAGCTCCGTGAGGCTGCTTTCTTATATCCCCTGCTTG
Source organism: Trichechus manatus latirostris (assembly GCF_000243295.1). Classification (NCBI taxonomy): domain Eukaryota; kingdom Metazoa; phylum Chordata; class Mammalia; order Sirenia; family Trichechidae; genus Trichechus; species Trichechus manatus. Next base: position 1,359,596 of record NW_004444220.1, read on the forward strand.
CTGGTCTCCGATATGAGTCCAAGATGGCAGATCCGCGCTGTGTTAGCTGGTAGGGGACCTCTGCATGAATCTCTCCTCGCCCGTTCTCTGTCAGTTTTCTCCTTCCATTTGGTGTTTGGCTGAGTTCTTTATCTCTTCATTTGATGTTTTAGGGTTTCAGGATTGTTGTATTCTCTATTCCACTTAGTTTTTCGGATCCTTGCTGTGGAGGGACGGCGTGGTGCTTCTGCTTAGGGCGCCATTTTTGAAAAACCACATCCTTTGATTTCTTTACTGCTGCTTCCATGGGTGTTGATTGTGGATCCAAGTAAAATGAAATCCTTGACAACTTCAATATATTCTCCATTTATTATGATATTGTTTATTGACCCAATTGTGAAGATTTTTGTTTTGAGATGTAATCCATACTGAAGGCTGTAGTCTTGGATCCTCACCAGTTAGTGCTTCAAGTCCTCTTCGCTTTCAACAAGCAAGGTTGTGTCATCTGCATATTGCAGGTTGTTAATGAGTCTTCCTCCAATCCTGATGCTGCGTTGTTCGTATAGCCCAGCTTCTCCGATTATTTGCTCAGCATACAGATTAAAGAAGTATGGTGAAATAATACAGCCCTAACACAAACCTTTCCTGATTTTAAACCATGCAGTATCCCCTTGTTCTGTTCGAATGACTGCCTCTTGATCTATGTACAGGTTCTTCATGAGCACAATTCAGTTTTCTGGAATTCCTGTTCTTTGAAATGTTATCCATAATTTGTTATGATCCACTTATGGCATAGTCAATAAAACACAGGTAAATATCTTTCTGGTATTCTCAGCTTTCAGCCATGATCCATCTGACATCAGCAATGATATCCTTTGTTCCGTGTCCTCTTCTGAATCTGGCTTGAATTTCTGGCAGTTCCTTGTCGATGTACTGCTGCAACCCCTTTTGAGTAATCTTCAGCAAAATTTTTCTTGCGTGTGATATTAATGAGAAGGTACCTCTTTCTACATCATAGAGAGGAATCATCCAATAACCATATACCTACAAATTACTTCCTCACAGAGGCATCTTTTTTCTAATTTACACAGAGACCAACAGTCATGTATACCATGAACTGGCAAGACAGATTAGCACTGATGGATATACACAATAATCAGGTAGAAAGTATTCCAAGAAGATAAATCAACAACATAGTCTAAAGAAGAGAACTACCTAGGAAGACTCAATCCCTCATTTCCCAAGAAACAGATAGTTAGAGAACCCTATTAATCATAATAAAATATGAATAAGGAGTAAATAAACCTTAATAATGCTAACAGACTAAATAAATATAGTAAAAGAAAAAGACAACGGGTACTACCAAACATACAAAAATTAAAGAATGTTTCATTTGTATTAAAAACAAGTCACATACAAAAAACAAATAAGCAAATAAAAACTTCCATGTGACAAGAAGTGTCATGGGGTAACTAATTATTATTATTATTAAAAGGGTCTCAGACAATGCCTCATGGTTAAATCACTTTGAACTACTTAACCATGTCCTCTCCACCCATCCCCCAAGAATCAATCAGTTGAAAACTCAGATTCTGTTACTATTTGTCTGAAATAGTATTTCTTTTTCTCCTCTTAGCTAGGTAAAATTATTGAAGCCCTTGGAAAAAATAAAAATGGTAAAATTACTGAAATTCTGGGAAGATATCAAAATAAGTCTAATATTAACCATAGAAAGGAAAAATACAAGTACAGAAATGAAGAGGAAATAAACCCTTAAAAAAAAAAAAACAAAAAAACAAACAAAAAAAAAACCTCAAACTCACTGCTGTCAGGTCGATTCCAACTCATAGCGACCCTATAGGGCAGAAAAGAACTACCTCACAGGGCTTCCAAGGCTGTAATCTTTGCAGAAGCAGACTGCCACATCTTTTTCCCACAGAGCAATTGCCTGGTTCGAACTACTGACCTTCAGGTTAGCAGCCGAGTGCTTAACCAATGTACTATCAGGGCTCCTTATTAAACCCATCCCATAACCCATTGCTATCAATTCAATTCTGACTCATAGCGACCCTGTGAGGACAGAGTAGAACTGACCCATAGGGTTTCCAAGGCTGTAAATTCTCGGGGAAGCAGACTGCCACATCTTTCTCCAATGGAGTGGCTGGTGAGTTTGAACTGCCGACTTTTCGGTTAGCAGCTGAGTGCTTTAACCATTGTGCAACCAGGGCTCTGCGTTAAACCCATAGTGTTCATAATTTATAACAGATTTAAATGTAAGTGCAAAGATGTATTTGTAATCATTGTATAGGTTCCATATGCTATTTATGCTGTTTGAAGTGTTTCAAAAAAATAAGCATGGTAAATTTATAACTGCAGTTTAAAACCTTTAGAGCACGTAATCAAATTGGTAACTGATGTGTTGATGTTCAATAAATATTAGTTTTCAAAATTTTGCATAATTGCTATTTGAATTAAATAAAATTGAACAGTAAACAAGGAACAAATAGTATTTTTATCCATGCACAGAAGCCACTGAACACTAAAGAATCTATGAAAGTGTTTACCATTTTCATAGTTCTTTCATTAGCTTCCCTCTCTAGCAATCAGATTTTTTTTAAATTTTTAATGGTGCATTAGGTGAAAGCTTACATAGCAAATTAGTCTCCCATTTGATAGTTTGTATACAAAGTGTTGTAGCAATCAGATTGACTTTTAAAATTCCTGGAGACCTCCTCATTGTTCTCAGAAAAATGATGACGAATTGAATTTTGGAACAAATTAAAGTTGAAGTATCTGTGCATGTAGCAAACTCCAGGAGGCTGCTGGAATAAATGAATGCCACTTGACTTATCAACTTATCTCTGCAACATCTTACTAAACTTTAGTTTCTTCATCTATAAAATAAGGATAATAAAAAATCCAATTGATGAATTATTGAGAATATCCGATGAAATAATGTATATAAAGACACTACATTTTGTGTTTGATACATAATAAGCTTTCTATAAATGGAAGCTTTTATTTATATTATTCTTACTAAGGAGGATATGCATTCTTAAACATGAAAATATCACACAGAACTCATATTATAAAACAAAAAGGGTTTATTTTAATGACTATGCATGGAATGCTGACTTGACTTGGCAATCATGAAATGGATTCTAACCCTTAGTTTGGGTGCTGCAATCTGAACTCTGAAACCTCAATCCAACAATACTTTGAGTCTTGCTTTATTCCAAGGCTTTGAGAGTTGTGAACTTGTCGGGGGAAAACTAAAAATACCAAACCCATTGCCTCATAGCGTTTCCAAGGAGCGGCTGGTGAATTCGAACTGCCGACCTTTTGTTTAGTGGGCCGAGCTCTTACCCACTGTGCCACCAGGGCTCCTGTCGGAGGAAAGCACCTCTTTATTTGGAATAATTTTCTCAAGTGTTCTGAGACACTTTGAAGGCAAACAACCCCTTGTTCATTGCCACTTACTGCTTGTTCTCCTCTCCCAAGGGTTCGACCTCAAATGCCAGGACAGGTGAGGCATATTTTCTACAAAAAAAAATCAAAATATAAAAACAGTTAAAAACCTTGTCAAGGTGGCTACATCCTGGGGAGAGAAGCACACAGTTTGTTGTTATTGTTGTGTGCCCTCCAATTGATTCTAACTCATAGTGACCCTATAGGACAGAACAGGGTATCCTAGACTGTAATATCTTTATGAAAGCAGATCAACGTATCTTTTCTCCTATGGAAGTGCTGGGTGGGTTTGAACCACAGACCTTTCGATTAGCAGCTGAGCGTTCTACCTTTATGCCACCAGGGCTCCTTCACACACAGCTTAAGACACAGAAAATGTTCTACAATAGGGATTAAATGACTTGTCAAGAACATACGGACTACAGAGAGTAGAGTCAGGATCCTAGGTCCAGTGCATGTTTCACACCATCTCAGCTGCTTTCTGTTTTCCCCAAGAGGGCAAGGCACACCAAGGTACATATATTAAACATATATTGTAGCCAGGTCAATACAGCATAGTGATTTTTACACTTTGGTAACCCTCTCCTCTTTGCTCCAAACATATAAGCAATAATGAATAAAATTACACAGACAGATCACAAAAGACAGCCAAGCTCAAATTAAAAAACAAACATCTAATTAGACCCGAAACACAAAATGATGAGTAGAAAAGAGGCCAATGGTTTGCTGGTCTTTGGATTATCAAGCAGTAATTGGAAGTCAAGAGTTTGGTTCCTTTGGGGAAAACCAAAAAAACCAAACCCACTGCCACTGAGTTGAGTCTGACTCATAATGACCCTATAGAGCAGAAAAGAACTGCCCCACAGAGTTTCCAAGGCGTGGCTAGTGGATTCAAACTGCTGACCTTTTGGTTAGCAGCTGAGCTTTTAACCACTGTGACATCAGGGCTCTTCTTTGCGGAAAGGAGACCAAAAGTCAGGGGATAAGGTGGGTCTACCTCTACTTGTAAAAAGAAGCTAAAACTATATTGTTGCCAAACCCTGGCAAAGTGCAGGTTTAGTAAAGCAGAAAATCACAGACAAAACCTTGAAACTCGGAGCTGAGCCAAGCTGCTCACTAGCTGTTTTGACTCATTCTATTGGATCTGCTGGATCTGTGGTATACTCAATAACATCATGAGCCAGTAATTTAGAACTGCCATTCTAAGATCCGGTAGTGGATTGACGTCTGGAAGGCTAAGAGGAAGCAATCAAAAACCTCTAGACAAGATGGGTGAGCATAGTCTAATAAAGAGAGGTAGATGAGAGGGAGAGAACAAAGACCTTCCATTCAATTTAGGCTGAAAACCATAATTCCAAAATACATGAAGAAATTTAATTACAAGAAAAATTAACAACCAGATCATTAATTTACTCCAGACAGCATTAATATTATGGTGTCATCTGAAAAATATGTTAAAATAAGTATGTTTAGGATATTCAAAGAGATGAAGCGCTAACATTTTAAAATGTATATAATAAAAGGAACAGGTAGAGATGATAAGGAAGCAATTTAAAATTTTGGAAATGAAAAATATCACTGAATTTTTTAAATGCAATAGATGAGACAAACTCTGGACTGGACACTGTCAAAGAGCAAATTAGTGAATTGGAAGATACAGTACTGAAGAACTCACCAAGCAGGAAGCAGAGAGTGATAAAAAAGATAATACAAAAATAATAGTTAAGAGATATGGAGGATATACTGAGAAGTTCCAGCATTCATTTAATAGAAGTTTCAGAAGAGTATGAAAAGAATGATAAGATCAATAAATGAAGAGAAATTTCTAAGAACTTTCCAGAGTTGAAGAAAGACGTGAGTTCTCAGATCAAAAGTCCACTGAGTAGGATAAATAAAAATCAATCCACTCCCAAATAAACTGAATAAAACCTCATAACATCAAGAATAAAGTGTCTGGACATATATAAAGCCTTGAAGGAGAAAAATCGCCAGCCAAGAATTATATACCCAGCAAAACTGTCTCTCAAATACAATGGTGAAATTAGGGGGTTTCCAGATAAACAGAAGTTTAGGGAATTTGGAAAAAACAAATGAAAATTACAAGAAATAGGAATGGGAGTCATCTGGTTAAAAAATCAATAACATCAGATAACAACCCAAGACCTAGAACACAGGACAGAGCAACCAAATATCAACCCAGATAGGGAACTCACAAAAATAAATCAAAGCTAAAACACTGAAAATAGGGAAACAGAAATGTCAATATGTAAAAGATGTCAACATTAAAACAAAAAAGAGGGACTAAAAAATGTAGACACAGATTTTTCTTATGAAGAGGAAGTCAAGGCGATATAAACAAATAGAAGACTGGTTTAAACTTAGAAAACCACAGGTAAATATTAGGGTAACCACAAAGGAAACTAACAATCCTAGACAACAAAATAAAAAACAAGAAAAATGTAAAGACTCAGCAAATACAAAATCAACAATGAAAAAGATGAAAAGAAAATACATAAAGAAAAACAACTCAGCACAGAAAATTAAGTGGAGCAAAGAAACTGTGAACAACACATACAAAAAAAGCCGCCAAAATGACAGCACTAAACTCATACCTATCAAAAATTATGCTGTATGTAAATGGACTAAATGCACCAATAAAGAGACAGAGAGTGGCAGAATGGATATAAAAACACGATCCGTCTATATGCTGTCTACAAGAGACACATCTTAGACTTAAAGACAAACTAAAACTCAAGGGATACAAAAAAATATATCAAGCAAACAACACTCAAAAAAGAGCAGGAGTGGCAATATTACTCTCTGACAAAATAGACTTTAGAGTAAAATCCACCACAAAGGATAAGGAAGGACACTATATAATGATTAAAGGGTCAATAAACCAGGAGGACATAACTATAATAAATATTTATGCACCAGAAGACAGGCTCCAAAATACATAAAACAAACTCTAACAGCATTGAAAAGATAGACAGCTCCACAATAACAGTAGGAGATTTCAACACACCACTTTCAGTGAAGGATAGAACATCCAGACAGAAGCTCAATAAAGACACAGAAGATCTAAATGCTACAATCAACCGACTTGATCTCTTGGACAAATAGCGAACATTGCACCCAAGAGCAGACAAGTATACTTTCTTTTCCAATGCACATGGAACATTCTCCAGAATAGACCACATACTAGGCCATAAAGCAAGCCTTAACAGAATCCAAAGCATCGAAATATTACAAAGCATCTTTTCTGACCATAAAGCCATAAAAGCAGAAATCAATAACATAAAAAGCAAGGAAAAAAATCAAACACATGGAAAATGAACAACACCTTGCTCAAAAACTACTGGGTTATAGAAGAAATTAAGGGTGGAATAAAGAAATTCATAGAATCAAACAAGAATGAAAACACATCCTACCAGAACCTTTGGGACACAGCAAAAGCAGTGCTCAGAGGTCAGTATATAGCAGTAAATGCACACATCTAAAAAAGAAGAAAGGGCCAAAATCAAAACATTAACCCTACAAATGGAATAAGTAGACAGTGAGCAGCAAAAGAAGCCCTCGGGCACCAGAAGAAGGGAAATAATAAGAATTACAGCAGAAATAAATGAAATAGAGAATAGAAACACAATTGAAAGAGTTAACAAGACCAAAAGCTGGTTCTTTGAAAAGATCAACAAAATTGATAAACCACTGGCCAAACTGAGAAAAGAAAAACAGGAGCGGAAGCAAATAACCCGTATAAGAAATGAGATGGGTGCTATCACAACAGTCCCAACTGAAATTAAAAGAATCATAAGAGAATACTATGAAAAACTGTACTCTAACAAATTTGAAAACCTAGAGGAAATGGACAAATTTCTAGAAACACACTACCTACCTAAACTAACACAAACAGAGGTAGAACAACTAAATAAACCTATAACAAAAGAAGAGATTGAAAAAGTAATTTAAAAAACTTCCCCCCACCCCCCCCAAAAAAGAAAGAAAGCCCTGGCCCTGATGGCTTCACTGGAGATTTCTACCAAACTTTCAGAGAAGAGTTAACACCACCACTACTAAAGGTATTTCAGAGCATAGAAAAGGATAGAATACTCCCAAACTCATTCTATGACGCCAGCATAACCAGGTAAAGACACCACAAAAAAAGAAAATTACGGACCAATATCCCTCATGAACATTGACGCAAAGATCCTCAACGGCAGTTTTTAATGAGATGGAGAAACAAATCACCAACTTCATTTGGAAAGGGAAGAGGCCCCAGATAAGTAAAGCATTATTCCAGAAGAAGAACAAAGTGAGAGGCCTCACACTACCTGATTTTAGAACTTATTATACTGCCACACTAGTCAAAACAGCCTGGTAGTGGTACAACAACAGATACATAGACCAATGGAACAGAATTGAGAATCTGGACATAAATTCATCCACCTATGAGTAGCTGATATTTGACAAAGGGCTGAAGTCCATTAATTGGAGAAGAGACAGTCTAACAAATGGTGCTGGTATAACTGGGTATCCATCTGCAAAAAACTGAAACAAGACCCATACCTCACACTATGAACAAAAACTAACTCAAAATGTATCAAAGACCTAAATAGAAAATCGAAAACGATAAACATCATGGAAGAAAAAATAGGGACAATGCTACGAGCCCTAATACATGGCATAACAGAATACAAACCCTAAGTAACAATGCACAAACACCAGAGGAGAAACTAGATAACTGGAAGCTCCTAAAAATCAAACACTTATGCTCATCAAAAGACTTCACCAAAAAAGTAAAAAGACAACTTACAGACTGGGACAAAGCCGATCAGTGTCTAATCTTTAAAATCTACAAGATACTGCGAAGCCTCAACAACAAAAAGACAAATAACCCAATTAAAAATGGGCAAAGGATATGAACAGGCAATTTGCCAAAGAAGACATTCGGGCAGATAACAGACACATGAAGAAATGCTCACGATCATTAGCCATTAGAGAAATGCAAATCAAAACTACAATGAGATACCATCTCACCCCAACAAGGCTAGCATTAATCCAAAAAACACAAAATAATAAATGTTCGAGAGTTTCTGGAGAGACTGGAACACTTATACACTGTTGATGGGAATGTAAAATGGTACAACCACTTTGGAAATTGATTTGGTGCTTCCTTAAAAAGCTAGAAATAGAAGTACCATATGATCCAGCAATCCCACTCCTTGGAATATACCCTAGAGAAATAACAGCTGTCACACGAATAGATATATGCACACCCATGTTCACTGCAGCACTGTTCATGATAGCAAAAAATGGAAACAATGTAGGTGCGACGAATGGATAAACAAACTATAGTATATTCACACAATGGAATACTACGCAATGATAAAGAACAACAATGAATCCGTGAAACATCTTATAACATGGAGGAATCTGTAAGGCATTATGCTGAGTGAATTTAGTCAGTCGCAAAAGGACAAATATTATATAAGACCACTATTATAAGAACTCAAGAAAAGGTTTAAACAAAGAAAACATTCTTTGATGGTTACGAGGGTGTGGAGGGAGGGAGAGGGTTATTCACTAACTAGATAGTAGAGAAGAATTACCTTAGGTGAAGCAAAGGACAGCACACACTACAGGGGAAGTCAGCACAACTGGACTAAACTGAAGCTAAGAAGTTTCCTGAATACAACCAAAACACTTCGAGGGACAGAGTAGCAGGGGCAGGGTTCTAGGGACCATGGTTTCAGGGGACATCTAGGTTAACTGGCATCCTACTTTGGTGAGTGTTGTTTGGGGTCTTAAAAGTTAGCGAGCGGCCATCTAAGATGCATCAATTGATCCCAACCCACCTGGAGTAAAGGAGAATGAAGAACACCAAAGACACAAGGAAATTATTAGCCCAAGAGACAGAAAGGGCCACATAAACCAGAGACTGCATCAGCCTGAGACTAGAAGAACTAGATGGTGCCTGGCTACCACCAATGACTGACCTGCCAGGGAACACAACAGAGAGTCCCTGATGGAGCAGGAAAAAAGTAGGGTGCAGAACTCAAATTCTAGTAAAGAGACCAGACTTAATAGTCTGACTGAGACTGGAGGAACCCCAGAAAGCACGGCCCCCGGACTCTCTGTCAACCCAGAACTGAAACCATTCCCGAGGCCAACTCTTCAGACAAAGATTACACTGGACTATGGAATATAAAATGATACTCGTGAAGAGTGTGCTTCTTAGATCAAGTAGATACATGAGACTAAATGGGCAGCTCCCGTCCGGAGGTGAGATGAGAAGGCAGACAGGGTCAGGAGCTGGTTCAATGGACATGGGAAATCAGGGGTGGAAAGGAGGAGTGTGCTGTCACAGTATAGGGAGAACAACTAGGGTCACATAACAATGTATGTAAAAATTTTTGTATGAGAGACTAACTTGAATTGTAAACTTTCACTTAAAGTACAGCAATTAAAATAAAAAGAAGAATAAAGTGTCAGAAGTGGGTGCCTAATCCAATGGCAGTGTTGCTGAGTTGGGTGTTGATGGAGGAATGTTGGCCCTCATAATCTCTGAGAAGCCACTGATACCTTCTCCTGCCCTTGACATGTTCTTCATCTGAAATAATCTTCTCTCATTATTTCCAAGATTATTTCAAGTGCAATATACTATTGAGACCATCAAGTTTTGTTTCATATCCATTGGTATAGAGACTTCAGAGGTGTATTTGCCTAGCTATAGGGAAGAGAATTACCTCCCAGTGCCCTGCAGCAGTGACAAAGTTGTAGATATTGATGCTCATACAAGCTGTATCAAGGATGGGCCAACTGCTGATACCAAGGCTTTCAACTGATAAAGCCAGAGTGGAGATATAGAACCACTGGTTCCCCTACAATAAGACTATAAGACCAGGAGATTTTTTCCCCAGTTTGAGTCAAATTTGGCTCTGCCATTTGGAGAAGATGTAGATTCAGGTGCATTCCTTTGAAGTTACCCCAATTGTTTTATATGAACACTTCCAGGACATTTGTACAGTGTGGTGATTGCCTCAGAGGGTGCCCAGAGCTCCTTTCAGGAAGTTTACCACAAGGTATTGAAGCTTCTCACAGCCTTTTAAAAATTGAGATATAATTTGTATACATTACAATGTATGTGTTCAGTTTGATCAATTTTGAAAACTGTATAAACCATGTAACTACCGGAAACCCTGGTGGCATAATGGTTAAGAGTTCGGCTGCTAACCAAAAGGTGGGCAGTTCGAATCCACCAGGCTCTCCTTGGAAACCCTATGGGCAGTTCTACTCTGTCCTATAAGGTTGCTATGAGTCGGAATCGACTCTACAGCAATGGGTTTTGTTTGGTTATGTAACTACCACCCAAAACAAATTGTGGAACATTTCCATCATCTCCTTCCAGTCACTTCTCACTCTTGAAACTACTTTCTGACTTCTATCACATAGATAAGTTATGCTTGTTACTGTGTGTTATGTAAAGATATACAACAATAATAAATAATAATAAAGCATTAATCTTAAGACCTACTAAAGGAAAAACTTTCTTCTGAAGGAAGACCAAAAATTAGACTTGAAGTAGGCAACAATAAATCCTAGAAATAATTACAAATGATGAAGTCAAATAACTGTCAGTCTAGCTATTTTTATCCAAACCATTTTTCAAGTATGAGGGCAAAATAAAGACATTTTCAGTCTTTGGTCATAGTTACTCACTTACATGCACATAACTACATGAACACAACTACATACTTAGGTAAACAATGCATTTTAGCAATGAGAGAAGTGAAGTCAGAGAGAAAATAAGGGGAAAAACAAGAAACAACAATGAGGAAAGCAACTGGCAAACTATTTTTAATATGACTATGAAATTATAATAACTAACTTCTGTGTTTAAAAGGGTAAAATGAAAACTCTAGACAAAAATAATAAGGAGTTCAATGGGTAGCTCACGCATATTAAATCCCTTGCCATAGTTAAGAGACTAGAAATGTTGAATAACTGAAGACTTTGTTAGAAAAATTTATAGTTATGTATATATTTCAACACAAATAACTATTAAAAAGTCTTCAGTTATTCAATATTTCTAGTGTCTTAACTACGACAAGGGCATTAGTATGCTTGAACTACCCATTGATCCCTTTCTTCTTATTTTTAGCTAGAGTTTTCATTTTGTTCAAGGGGCCCTGGTGGCGCAGTGGATAAGTGCTGGGCTGCTAACCAAACCCACCAGCCGCTCCCAAAGAGTAAGATGTGGGAACCTGCTTCTGCAAAGATTACAGCCTTGGAAACCCTATGGGGCAGTTCTACTCTGCCCTATAGGGTTGTTATAAGTCATAATAGACTTTACACCAATGGATTATATAGCTTAAAAATTTGAGGACAAAAACACAGTAAGAATATAAATATAATTTTTAGCATCCAAATCAGTAGAGGTAATAGGGGGACAAAGAAGCCAAGAAAATAGGCATTAAGCTGAAAACAGAGGAAAAAATAAGATAGTAGAAATCAGTCAAAATATATCAATAACCACAATAAATGAAAACAAATTAACGTCACTTAATAAAGATGGATTATCAGAGTAGGGTTGTTTGTAATCCAGTTATATGCTATACACAAGAGCTAAAAAGCTAAAAAAAAAATCCTACAGCAAAGCATTAAAAATAAAAGTATAAACAAATGCCAAAACAAAAAATATTAGCAATATTAGTATCAGAGAAAAATAGAATTAAAGGCAAAAAGCATCGATAATAAAGAGGGACTTTCCATAACAATAAAAGAAACAATGCACCATGGACTTGAATGCATGTCACAAGTAGGCAACAAACCAAAAACTGAGAATTAAAAGGAGACATTTACAAATCCACAAACAAGACAAAGAGATTTATACTCTGCTTTCACAAATAGATCAGGAAGATTTAAAAAAAAGGATAAGAAGCTTTGACTAATCAAATTTAAAAAGGAAATATATGTGTGTGGGGGGGTTCGAACCCACCAGCTGCTCAGCGAGAGAGGGTTGTGGCAGTCTGCTTTCTGAGGATTTACTACCTTAAAACCCTATGGGGCTGTTCTACTCTGTCCCATAGGGTCACTATGAGTTGGAATCACTCAAAGGCCACGGGTTTGGTTTTGTTTGGACACACACACACACACACATATATATACAGAGAGACTTATACCCAAAGAATATACATTCTTTTCAAGAATTTGCAAAAATTCACAACATACTAGATCACAAAGGAAGTTTCAAAAATTTCAAATATCATAAGACTTTGATCACAATGCAATTAACCATGAAATATAGTAAAAACAAAACAAAAAATTATAAACTTCAAAAATCACTCCTTACAATCGCATCAATTAAACAAGAGTTCAGAGTGAATATTACAACATATTCAAATCAAAACACTATATACTGAAACTTGTGAGATGGAGGAAAGTGGCATTTAGAGGGGAATTTATAGCAGTAAATGAACAATTTCATTGAAAAAATTAAAAATATTGAATACTAACCATGTCTTCCACCAAAAAAGATTGAAAAAACCAACAAAGTTTATAAACCTTATTAAAGGTCATAAAGATGACCTTAATAAATGAAGAAATATACCAAGTTTTTATATTCTGCAATTTACTCTAAAAAATAAATATCATTCCATTCGAAATCCCAGAAGGATTGCTAAAAAATTTTCAGGCTGATCTTCAATATTATAGGGAAGAACAAAAGGCCAAGAATAGCTAAGGCATATTAAATAAAATACAGTAAGGAGACTTACCCTACTAGAAATCAAGACTTATTATAAAGCTATAGCAAATTACAACGCTATTGTTAACAGAAGGGAAGACAAAAATCCAAGGAAATATAATAAAGAGTCCAGAAACAAACCTCACCATCAGTACTGTCTACCTTTCTTTGTTTTTCTCTTTAGGATTTATTCTCTAACACAGTATATAATTTTATTATTTTGTTTATTGTCTGTCTCTGACCACTAGAATTATAAGACCAATGATCACAGGGATATTTGTCTGTGTTTGTTTTCAATGAAGTATCCTTAGTGCCTAGAAAAAGTGCCTGGCTCAAAGTAGATGAACGATAAAGATTGGCTGAATTAATGAATAAAGACTTAATGTGAAAAAGCAAAACTATAAATCTTTTAGAAAAAACACAGGGGAAAATACATTCGCGCCCTTAGAGTAGGTAAGAATTCCTTAGAAATTATATATTTTGTAATAAAATTACTAAAAGCATATTATATCAAATTTAAAACTTGTGTACACACAACAAACAGTACTATAAAAATTGTTAAAGACAAGCCAAAACAGACTGGAGAAAGAGTTATGAGACACACAAACAAGAATACATAAGGAGCTTCTACATATCAATAAGAAAAGGACAAATAACCCAGTAGAATAACTGAAGAATATGAACAGGCCCACTCACAGAAGAAAAACCTTAGATGGTCAATGAAAACACAAAAGAGTTGCTCAACCTCACTAGCAATCAGAGAAATTCAGATTAAAACAAATATAAAATGATGTTAGCCATCACCAGATTAACACTGTCTAGTAAATTTGAAGACACTTAAAATTTACAATCTGGGAATTCTACTTCTAGGTACATATTTTAGAGAAATTCTTGAAAATGTGCACATACAGAAATATACAAGAGAAATAGCCCTGTCTGAAATGGCAAAACAAACAAAAAACAAGCAACAGCCTAAATGTCCATAGCAGAAAAAAGGATATATAAATTACGGTATAATCATATAATGGACTACTGCACTATTAGAATAATGAACTAAAGTTACACATACCAACATGGATTAATTTCAAAAAAAATATAATGCTGAATGGAAAAAACAAGTTGCAAACAAAATATATTATGCTATCATTTAAATAAAATTTAAAAGCTGCAAAACAATACCATTTTATACCTTTAGATTCAAAAACATGCAAAAGGACAAAGTAGAATAGGATTAGAGAGGAGTGCACAAGGATTTTCAACTGCGCTTATGACGTGGGAAAAAAAAGAGATACCAGTTCACACCCACAGTATTGGCAAAAATTTGCATATATGTTTACATATATATAAAAAACATCAAGCTTTGACAAGAAGGGTAGAAAACACTCATTTACTACTTGTGGGAGCATAAATTGGTGCACCCATTTTAAAGAACAATTTGTCAGTGTTTATTAAAATTTACAATCTGCCTACATTAAAATTCAGTGATTTCTGCTACTAGGTATGTACCTTGAAAACACTTGCAACAGTGGTTACAGAAACATGTAAGAGGGTGCTCCTCACAATACTGCTTGGAATGCTGAAAATTAATGAAATATCTATCAATAAGGAAGTAGGCAAATTAAACATGGTAAAAATCATGCTAAGAAATACTATGCAGCTTTAAAAAATAATAAATTATTTGTAGGAAGAGGGAAAACACTCAATGAGAATTGTTTGGTGAAAAAAATCAAGTTGTAGAAGGTTACGTTAACCTACGGTTGACCGAAGAACTGTCTGTAGTGAGAAAAGGGCCCAGGGATAGGTGGTGATCACCAAAAGCCTACCTGTAGTGATGAGGCGTAGCCTAATGTAGCAGAGTTGACCAGAAGAGAAGAGAAATACCCTGTTATGGCGGAACTAACTCGAAAATGCGCCAATGCAGAAAGGAAACACCGTCGTGAGGTGGCACTTTCCACAGGCCTTCCTGTATGATGAGAAATCTGATGTGAGTGAACTGACCCATAGAAAAGAGAGACATCATGATGTAGGCGGGGCTAACTGGAGGCCTTCCAATAGAAAAGAGACAGACCTGAGGTGGGCGGGTTACCCATAGGCCTGCCTGTAGGATGAAGAGGACCATTTATGTAGGCAGGGCTGTCGAATAGACTGCCTATAAAGAGGAGAAACATCATTACTGCGAGCAGGACTATCGAAAGACCTAACAACAGGGGGAAAAAAAAGACCTTGGTGTTGGCAAGACTTTTCAATTTTTGTGTATATATATTTTTCTATTTTCAGAATTAAGAGAGTTTTCTCTCTTTGGTCTTTTTTAGGTGCAGTTTTATTTGCATTATACTTTAGAATATTAATTCCTCTTTTGATATTTTAGCAATATCTTGATTTTTTTTTTATTCATTTGTTCATTTACTTCATAAACCCACTACCCAACCTGGAACTAGGACAGTATCAGAAACTGTCATCTGCCTCAGTTGGCCCATCCCTCCCTCATACAATGCCCCCTTTGCCTCTCCCCCCCCAAGGTAATGCTTATCCTGAATATTTGTTATAATTCCCTTCTTTTATTTATTTATTTTTTGTTGAAATGAAATTCACGTAACATAAATTAACCATTTTAAGCTGTACCATTTGGTGGCATTCAGTCCACTCACAATATTGTGCAACAATCACCTCTATCTAGGTCCGAAACATTTTCATCATCCCAAAGGGAAACTCCATACACATCAAGCAGTCACTCCCTAGAGGCTGCCCACACTGGTTGGCTGATAGCTGCATCACTTCCGTCTCCACTTCTATTGCCACACCACCTTTTATCCCTCTATTTCTGTCATAACATTACCTTCTCTGACTCTGATCTTCCTGTATCCCTCTTATAAGGATCCTTCTGATAACATTGGTCCATCTAGATAATTCAGGATAATACCGCTATCTCAAGATTAGTAATTTAATTACATTTGCAAAGTCCCTTTTGCCATGTAAGGTAAAATTTTCACAGGTTCCATGGATTAGGATGTGGACATAATTGAGGGAGAGGGCATTATTCAGCCTACTACAGTCAGCCCTCTGGCCCCCAAACAGTCACATCTGTCCTACATGCAAAATACATTAACCCCATCCCAAGCTTCCCAAAAGTCTCAACAGCATCAACTCAAACCCAAAATCTCATCTAAGTCTCATCACTTCTAAAGTTTCAACTCTCATCATCTACATCATCTAACTTAGGTATAGATAAGGCTCTGGGTATAATCCATCCTGGGACAAATTTCATCTCCATATATGGACCTGTGAAACTAGAAAACAAATTATCTGATCTTAAAATAGAATGATAGAAGAGACAGAGGATAACAGTTACAAACATTCCAATTCAAAAATGGAGAAAATGGAAACAAAATGACTGGTCAGTCTCAAGCAATTTCAAAATCAAACTGGGCAAAGTACACTAGGTTTCAAGGACTTGAAATCACCCTCTGTGGCTTGTGGCTCTTCCCCCTGGACCCATGACTGTTCTTTCTTGGACTGTGGCTCTCCCCTTGGAGTTACCCTTCCTTGTACATGAAAGCTAGCACATGTTTTCACCTGAGTAGTTTTAACAGCCTGTTTCCTCTCTATAGAATTTTGGAAGGCCAACAACCTTCTTTGATTTTATCCTTTCTCTGTCACCCTCGGCCCAAGATGGCAGGTTTTTTTTTCCTGCTGATATAGCATTCTCAAGAGCCTTATGGATCACCTGTGTATGTCATGTTGATTCGCTTCTTTAGAGAAGAGGCTCCTCCACAGATATTTCCTGGATAATCCAATCTCTATTCCTGAATTCTGCTGAGATGGCTGAAAGATTTGGTTGTTGTGTAACGCATATGCTGCCCTTGTTTTTTAAGAGGGAGATTAGGTTACTAGCAGGGCTTTGGCCTGTAGTTTTTGTTATTGTTCTGGTTCACCCAAATTTTAAAAATTCTGTTTTGTTCCGGTTTTGCTTCCTTGGCCATGACTGAACTGGGAAGAACCAATTTGAAGCCCTGAATTCAGCTATGCTTTCTGCCACTATATAACTAGGATTCCCTTTCCTGAAGTTTCCAGAAACATATTCCTCATTTTCTTCTGTGACCTTACCAGCAGCACCTTTAACATTCATATTCTACTAATAGTCTGTTCAAAACGATTTAAGTATTCTCTAAGATGGCATTGGAACCCTGGTGGCATAATGTTTAAGAGCTAGGGCTGATAACCAAAAGGTTGGCAGTTTGAATCCACCAGAGTCTCCTTGGAAACCCTATGGGGCAGTTCTACTCTGTCCTATAGGGTCGCCATGAGTCAAAATTGACTCGAAGGCAACGGGCTTTTTGTTTTAAGACAATATAGGTTTTCTCTACCATGCTCCTCACTTCCTTCTGAGTTCCCACTAGCAGAGTCGTCAACAACCATAAGTCTAACAGTATGTTCCAGGCAATCTAGGCTTTTTTTATAATGCTCCTCAAAATTCTCCCACCCTCTGCCCATTGTCCAATTCTAAAGTCACTTCTAATTTTTAGGTATTTGTTACAGCAGCACTCTACTTCCAAGTACCAAAATCTGTACTAGTTTCTTACTGCTGCTGTAACAAATTATCACAAATGTGGTGGTTTAAAACAACACAAATTTATTGTCTTAAAGATCTGGAGGTTAGAAGTCTGAATTGGGTCTTACAGGCCTAAAATCAATGTGTCAGAAAGCTGCATTCCTTCTGAAGGCTTTATGGGAGAATCCGTTTCTCGCCTTTCCCAGTTTCTGGAAGGTTTTTGCATTCCTTGACTTCTGGCTACATCACTCCAACCTCTGTTTCCATCATCACATCTTCTTCTCTCACTCTGCTTCAGTTGTTGCATCGCCTTCTCTGCTTCATTCTCCTGATTCCTTCTTACAAGTACCCTTATGATTACATTGAACCCACCTGGATAATCCAAAATAACATCCCCATCTCAAGATTCTTAACTTTATCACATATGCAAAGTCCATTTTGCTATGTAAGGTAACATATTCACACATCCCAGGGATTTGGACATAGATCTCTTTGGGGAGGCATTACTCAGTTTACCACAGTGGGGGGACATTAGTAATGATGGAGGACTTGAAGATTCTGGGCATGGAATTAATTATAGTTAGCATGCTGGCTATAATGACTACTTTCCACTTACAGAAATCCACTAGCTAAAGAAATCATGGCCAGATTATGAGGTGCCTTCATCCTTTCCTGAATTGACTTATTAGCAACAGGGTCTTCTTTCAGGCACTTCACTACAGATCCAGTCTCTGCTGCCTGCAATCCCTGATTTGTAGTTAGAAGGAGAGGCTATGGCTCATTTGCTGTAGAAAGATTCTGTCTCATATGGTCAGTGCACTCCACTTCCTCTCTGTGAAGTGCATATACAATCACTCACTGCTCCCATCTTTTCTCTAATTTCCTCCATTTATTCATGTCTCCCCAACACATCTCTCTCCTTTGATCTCCACACTTGAGTCTTTACCTGTTGAAGCTATGTGCTGAAGTGCTGGATGTGCAGGTAAACTTCACTTGAAAAAGGAAAAGGAAGGTGGTTAATTCCATGCAGCCTCCTGCAGAAGATGATGTCATCTAATAGGGGAAAGATGATACTATCATATGGAGCACCTGTTTTTGCCACAGACTCAGTAGCTGATTCTTCACAATATTCAAATAGGCAACATGGAACACAGAAAAGGTTGTGAGGACTCTGGTGTCTATTGGTGAGGTGTCTGGTGTGAGAAGCAATGATCAGGGCCCCAGTCTGGGCAGGGGTAACTTGAGGTGTGTATAGTGGCAGTAAGGTCACTGCTAAGGGCACAGAAATTCTCATATATTAAGGGAGAAGGGGTTGTCTTGTTCCAAGTTGATTCTGCCTTACATTTAGTACAGAAATAAGAAGTCCTGTCTGAGTGAAGCTACATCATATTGAGTAGAACACTGGTTAAGACTCCCGTCTGATCATTGCCAAAATAGACAAATATATCAAAATAATAAATCTTAAAGATGGAATGCTCCTCTATTTGTAATGTTGACTTTTGATAATTTTAACCTTATAGACATTTATCAAATGTCTTTTCTTTCTATAAGCATTGTCTTGTTAATTTTACAGAACTTTTCAAACCTTACAATTATTATTTTTTTATTTTAATTCTAACTTTTATGAACTTAGTCATATTCTTTTATTTTTGAAATATGTTCATAAAGTTTTTTTAAATTAAACTTTTTATGTTGAGGCAAATATAGATTCACATGCAGTTGTAAGAAATAGAGATCCCCTGGACCCTTTACCAAGTTTCCCATAAAGGTAACAACTACAATAAAGGTAACAACTACAAAAGTATAGTACAATATCACAACCAGGATCTTGACATTTATACAGTTAAGATACAGAACTTATCCATGATCACAAAGACCCCTCACATTGCCCTTTTATATCCACCCCCACTCCATCTTTAATCCCTGGATACCACAAAACTGTTCTTCACGTCTATAATTTTTGTCATTTAGAGAATGCTATATAAATAAAATCATACAGTATGTGACCTTTTGGGACTGGCTTTTTTTCACTTAGCATAATGCCCTTGAGGTCAATCCAAATTGTTATATGAATCAATAGTTCATTCTCTTTTATAGCTGAGTAGTATTCCACAGAATGGATGTACTGCAGTTGGTTTGAAGTCCCTGGGTGGATCCCAATGGGTAATGCACTCGGCTGCTAACTGAAAGGTTGAAAGGCCAACCAGACGCAACTTGGAAGAAAGGCCTGGTGATCTACCTCCAAAAAATTAGCCTTCAAAAACGTTATGGAGCACAGTTCTACTCTTACACACATAGGGTTGCCATGAGTTGGAACTGACGGCAACTGATACTGGCAGTTGATTTAATCGTTCACCTGTTGAAAGACATCTAGGTTGTTTCCAGGTTTTGGCTATTAGAAATAAAGCTGTTATAAATATCTGTGTACAGGTTTGTGTGAACATAAGTTTTCATTTCTCTGAGACGCTTTAGTGTGCAGTTGCTGGATAATATGGTAGTTGCCTGTTTAATTTAATGAAAGACTGCCAAACTGTTTTCTGCAGCTCTACCATTTTAAGTCCTACCAACAGTGTATGGGGAGCCCTGGTGGTGCAGTGCTTAAAGTGCTTGGCTGTTACAATGGTTCGAACCCACCAGCCGCTCCATGGGAGAAAGATGTGGTGGTCTGCTTCCATAAAGATTTACAGCCTTGAAAATCCTATGGGGCAGTTCTAATCTGTCCTGTAGGGTTGCTGTGAATCAGAATCGACTCAATGGCACTGGGCTTTTTGGTTTTTGGAACAGTGATTCAGTTTCTCTGCATCTTTTGTAGGATTTGATGTTGACACTATTTTCCTTTTAGTCATTCTAGTAGGTGTGTAATACTTTTAGTATATTCTCAGAGTTGTGCAAACATGTGAGGAATTAATATTAGAATCCTTTCAATAACCTAAAAAGAAGCCCCCTACCCTTGATAAGTCAGTTCCCATTTCCCCCGACCCCATCCCCACTCCAGCTCTAAGCAACCACTCATCTATTTCTGTCTCCATAGATTTGTCAATTCTGATCATTTCTTATAAATGGAAACATACAGTATGTATGTTTGACTTCTTGCATTCAGCATAATGCTTTCAAGGTTCATCCATGTTGTAACACGTGTGAGTGCTCCATTGCTTTGTTTATTGTGGTAAAATACACAAGACATAAAATTTAACATTTTAACCATTTTAAAGTGTATATTTCAGAGGTATTAACTAAATTCACAATTTTTTTTCAACCTTCACCACTATCTAGTTCCAGAACTTTCTTCTTTTTTTTTTATTGTGCTTTAGGTGAAAGTTTACAGAGAAAATTAGTTTCTTATTAAACAATTAAAACACAAATTGCTTTGTGACATTGATTGCCAACCCAACAATGTGTCAACACTCTCCCTTTCTCCATCCTGGGTTCCCTGTTTCCATTCTTCCAGTTTTCCTATTCCTTACTCCCTTCTCGTCTTTCCTTTTGGGCTGGTGTGTCCATTTAGCCTCTTATACATGATTGAACTACAGTGCATGTTCCTCACGTGTGTTATTGTTTGCCCTATACACCTGTCTAATCTTTGGCTGAAGGGTGAACCTTGGGAGTGACTTCAGTACTGAGTTAAAATGGAGTCCGGGGGCCA
The DNA here is from genome assembly GCF_000243295.1 of Trichechus manatus latirostris. Lineage (NCBI taxonomy): Eukaryota > Metazoa > Chordata > Mammalia > Sirenia > Trichechidae > Trichechus > Trichechus manatus. The sequence continues at coordinate 1,380,980 of NW_004444220.1, forward strand.
TACTCTTGGGGTTTCTTCAGTCTCTGTCAGACCAGCAAGTCTGGGTTTTTTTTGTGAATTTGAATTTTGTTCTACAGTTTTCTCCAGCTCTATCCGGGACCCTCTACTGTGATCCCTGTCAGAGCAGTTGGTGGTGGTACCTGGGCACCATCTAGTTGTTCTTGGCTCAGTCTGGCGGAGGTTGTGGTAGCTGTGGTTCATTAGTCCTTTGGACTAATCTTTCCCTTATGTCTTTGGTTTTCATTTTTCTTTATTCTAGCCAGGATGGGACCAGTAGATGTATCTTAGATGGCTGCTCACAGGTTTTTAAGACCCTAGAAGCTACTCACCACAGTCGGATGCAGCACATATTCTTTATAAAGTGTGCAATGCCAATTGAGCTAGATGCCCCCTGAGACAATGGTCCCCAGCCCTCAGCCCAGTAATTTGGTCCCTCAGGGAGTTTGGATGTGTCTGTGAAGCTTCTGTGACTTTGCCTTGGTCAAGTTGTGCTGACCTTCCCAGTATTGCGTACTGTCTTACCTTTCACCAAAGTTACCACTTATCTGCTATCTAGTTAGTGTTTTTCCCTCCTCACCACTCCCCTCCCTCATAACCATCAAAGATTGTTTCTTTCTCTGTGTAAACCTTTTCCTGAATTTTTATAATAGTAGTCTTATACAGTATTTGTTCTTTTCCTGAATTTTTATAATAGTAGTCTTATACACTATTTGTTCTTTTTGACTGACTTATTTCACTCAGCATAATGCCCTCCAGATTCATCTATGTTTTGAGATGTTTCCAGATTATCATTGTTCTTTATCATTGCACAGTATTCCATTGTGTGCATGTACCATAGTTTGTTTATCCATTCATCTGTTGATGGGCACTTAGGTTGTTTCCCTTTTTTTTGCTATTGTCAGTAATGCTGCAATGAACACGGAAGTGCATATGTCTATTCCTGTGATGGCTCTTATTTCTGTAAGATATATTCCTATGAGTGGGATTGTTGGATCATATGGTATTTCTATTTCTAGCTTTTTAAGAAAACACCATATCATTTTCCAAAATGGTTGTACCATTTTGCATTTCCACCAGTAGTGCATAGAGTACCAATCTCCCTGAAACTTCTCCAACATTTGTTATTTTCTGTATTTTTTTGTTTAGTACCAGTAATATCAGGGTGAGATGGTATCTCATTGTAGTTTTGATTTGCATTTCTCTAATGGCTAGTGATTGGGAGCATTTCCTCATGTGTCTGTTAGGTGCCTAAGTGTCTTCTTTGGTGAAGTGTCTGTTCATATCGTTTGCCTATTTGTTAATTGGATTATTTGTTTTTTTGTTGTAGATGTGTTGGATTTTCCTATAGATTTTGGAGATTAGACCTTTGTTGAATATATCATAGCCAAAAAATTTTCCCAGTCTATAGGTTTTCTTTTTGCCCTTTTTGTGAAGTCTTTTGATGAGCATAAGTGTTTGATGTTTAGACTTCAGTTATCCAGCTTATCTTCTCGTGTATTGTTAATTATTGTTTGTATCCTATTTATGCTGTATATTAGAGCCCCTAGCATTGACCCTATTTTTTCTTCCATGATCTTTAAGTTGTTGGTTTTATATTTAGGTCTTTGATCCATTTTGAATTAGTTTTTGTGTCTGGTGTGAGTTATGAGTCCTATTTCATTTTTTTACAGATGGACATCCTGTTTTGCCAGCACCGTTTGCTAAAAAGACTGTCTTTTCCCCATTTAATGGACTTTGGACCTTTGTCAAAATCAGGTGGCCATAGGTAGATGGATTTACATCTGGGTTCTCGATTCTGTTGCATTGGTTAATGTGTCTGTCATTATACCAGTACCAGGCTGTTTTGACTACCGTAGTTGTATAATAGGTTCTAGTTCCAGAACTTTCATCATCCTGAATGGAAATCTCATGCCTATTAAGTAGTAACTCCCTTTTTCTCCTTCCTGACAACTGATAATCTGCTTTCTATTTTTATGGACTTGCCTATTCTTGATAATTCATATAAATGAATCAATATGTAGCCTTTTGTGTCTGGCTTCTGTTACTGAGCATGTTTTCTGGGTTCATTCATATTGTAATATGTGTATGTACTTCATTGCTTTTTATGGCTGAATAATATTTTATTGTATGGATATACCACATTTTGTTTTTTCACTCATCCATTGATAAACTTTTGGGTTGTTTCCACTTTTAGGTATTGTGAATAGTGCTTCAAGTAATCTTTGTATACAAGTTCTTATTTGAACACCTGTGTCTTTGTTATCTAGTGTTAGTATTACAAAGATACCACAAATGGATGGCTTTAAGAAACAGAAATTTATTCTCTCTCAGTTTAGGAGGTTAGAGGTCCAAATACAGGGCGCCAGCTCCAAGGGAAGGCTTTCTCTCTCTGTTGGCTCTGGGTAAAGGCCCTTGTCATCAATCTTCCCTGGTCTAGGAGGTTCTCAGTGCAGGGAATTTGGGTCCAAAGGACACACTCCGCTCCCGGCTCTTCTCGCTAGGTGGTAATGACGTCACTCAGATTTGAGTGGCCCCATTCTCCTAGCTCATCTGAGTGGCAATCCTACCCCTTCAGCCCCGGCAGACCTCTTTCTTTTGCCCCTTGGGCATGGCAGCTCCATCCCCTCAGCTTTGGGCAGTGGATCTGGCCCCATCTTGCTGGCACTCGTGAATGGCAGCCCCACACTATGGAATTTAGTGAACATACGACCCTTTGAAACCTAGCAGGCCGTGGCTCCACCCTTTGAGACACCAGAGGTCGTGGTCCCACCTTTTGAGACTGAGGAAGCTCTGCTTCCTGTCCACCTTGTTTCTTCAGCTTCTGCTTCTTGGTTGCTTGGCCTCTCGGCTCCTCAGGACCTCGTGCCTCTTAGGCCACCCTGGTGTCTGCCCTGCTCAGGCAAGTGTTACAAAGCACTTCAGTTCTACCAATAAGTGCCTCGAGGTACTCCACGCTCAGTACCAAATGTCTTAGGCTAGGTTCTCACATGCGCGCGCGCACACACACACACACACACACACACACACATATATGAGAGAGAGATTTATATTAAGGAAGTGGCTCATGCAGTTGTAGACATTGGAAAGTTCCAAGGCCGTGGGTCAGTCTGGGGGCTTCTTCTGACTCACACAGCTGCAGGGGTTGGCGAACCCAAGATCAGCAGGTCAGACAGCAGACCTCTGGCTCACAAGATGCAGAGGCTGATGAATCCCAAGATCAGCAGGTAAGCTGCTAGCTCAAGTCCCAAGAACTGGAAGTCAGGTGAGGATTCAGAGTGAGCAAAAGCCAGCAAGCTTTGCCAGAAAGTCCACATATATTGGATGCAAACCACACTCCCAAGGAAATTCTCTTTCAGCTGATTGACTGTTCACAGCAGATTTCATCGTGGAGGTGACTATATTATATCAGATCTCATTATGGAGGTGATTACATCATTACATAGCTGCCAAACTACTTCATAACTGCCAAACCACTTCATAACTGCCAAACCACTGAGAAGCATGGCCCAGCCAAGTTGACACACAGCCTTAAACATCAAACCCTATTATATGCTTACCTTTTTGAGGAATCACCAAATTGTTCCCCAGTAGCTAAATCATTTTACATTCCCTCCAGCAATGTATGAGCGTTACAATTTCTCTACATGTCAAGTCAATTACAACTCATGGTGACACCATGTCTACAGAGTAGAACTGCTCCATAGGGTTTTCAAGGTTGTGACCTTTCAGAAGCAGATCTCCAAGCCTGTCTTCTGAGATGCCTCTGGGCCAGGTTGAATCACCAGTCTTTCAGCTAGCAGTCGAGTGCTTAACTGTGCCACTGAGAAACTCCATATATTCATTCTTGTGATATCAAGTGGTATCTCATTGTGGTATTCATTTGAATTTTTCTTAATGACTAATGATGTTGAGCATCTTTTCATGTGCCTGGTGGCCATTTTTGTGTCTTATTTAGAGAGAGATATATTCAAGCTCTGTGTTGAGTATTTGGTGCTGCTAAAACAGAAATACCACAAGTGGGTGGATTTAATGAACAGAAATTAAGTTTCTCGATGTTTAGGAGGTTAGAAGTCTCAGTTCAGGGGCCTGGCTCTAGGAGAAGGTTCTCTCTCTCTGTCAGCTCTGGAGAAAGGTCTTTGTCTCTTTTCGGCTTCTGTTCCTTGGTTACTTGTTGATCTTCATGTGGCATGACATCTATCTTTCCCCATCTCTGCTTGCTTGCTTAATCTGCTGCTTTATATCTAAAAAGAGATTGATTTAAGACACACCTTACACTAATATTGCATCATTAACATAACAAAGAAAAAGTATTTCCAATTGCAATTATAACCACAGGTATAGGAGTTAGGATTTAAAACACATATATTGGGGGAACACAATTCAATCCATAGCAAGTACTTTGCCCCTTTTTAAATTGGATTCTTTGTCTTTTTGTTGCTGAGTTGTAGGAGTTCTTTAAATATTCTGGATACTAGAACCTCATCACTTAAAAGATTTGCAAATATTATCTCCTATTTTGTGAGTTGTGATTTAAATATATTAATAGTATTCTTTCTTGTATAATACTTTTATTTTGATGAAGTCCAATTTATCTAATTTTTCTATTGTTGCTTATGTTTTAGGTGTCATATATTAGAATCCATTGCAGACTCTGAAGCAAGATGACAGCATAAGCAGGTCAATGCTCACATGTCCCCACAGAAATACAAAAAAAATAAAAAAAAAAACAAGCAAAAACTGGAAGAACCAAGTTTGTCAGAACTTCCTAGTCAATGGATTACAGCAACTAAGTGAATACAGAACAAAGAAAAAGGCAATGTCAAAAATGATTGGAAAGCTTTGGTTTTCTATTTGCCCATGCAATACACCCTCTCAAGCTCACTGATTGTCTTAAAGCTGCAGCATCCAGCATTCTCAGAGTGAGACCATGGTCTCCAGCTCCAAAGGGAGCAAAGTAGATTTTATTCACAAATTATTAAAAAATATGTTTGGGGGCTACATGAAGGACTGACACAAGGCTCTCATCTCTGTTTGGCCTATCTCAGAGCAGGAAAGTGGCAACCAATACCTGAAAGCTGTAACTGCTTGTAGCTGCCTGGAGCTAAAGCGCATGATTAAGGCATACAATAGATATCTAAAGACTGGGAGGAAAAATCTTGGAGAGAGAGTCTTTGGGAAATTAGGGCATTCAAAAGCACAATGTATGGAACAAAGACTTCAGTGTCCACACATGACCAGGAAGGCAGTCCTTGCAAAACTAGTTAGGGAAAGTCACTTAAAAACAGACTACTACAGCCTACAACAATTAAGTATTTTTTTAAAAAAAGCAATCCCAGGGGAAGGGGGAGCATTGATTTCCAGAGTCACCATATTATAATATGCAAATGTCCAATTTTCAACAAAAAAGTTTGCAACACACAAAGAAACAGGAAAGAATAGCTAATTCAAAAGAACTATATATGGTGACAGAAACCTGTTCATGAACACTTGGGTTGTTTCCACTCCATTACTACTGCAAATAATGATGCAATGAACATTGGTGAAGAAGTAACTGTCTGAGTCCCTTCTTTCAAGTCTTTTGGGTATATGTTGTTGTTAGGTGCCGTTGAGTTGGTTCCAACTCATAGCAGCCTTAAGTACAACAGAATGAAACACAATCATTGCTATTTTTGAACCCATTGTTGCAGTCACGGTGTCAATCCATCTCATTAAGGGCCTTCCTTTTTTTTTGCTGATCTATTTACCAAACATGATGTCCTTCTCCAGAGTCTGCCCTCTTAATAACATGTTCAAAGTACATGAAACAAAGTCTTGCCATTCTTGCTCTAAGGATCATTCTGGCTAAACTTCTTCCAAGACATATTTGGTCATTCTCCTGGAAGTCTATGGTACATTCTATATTCTTCTCCAAAGCCATAATTCAAATGCATCAATTCTTCTTCAGTTTTCCGTATTCATTGTCCAGCTTTCACATACATACCTATGAGGTGATTGAAAATACCGCGGCTTGGATCAGGCACATCTTAGTCCTCAAAGCGACATATTTGCTTTTTAACACTTTAAAGAGGTCTTTGCAGTAGATTTGCCCAGTGCAATATGTCCTTTGATTTCTTGACTGCTGCTTCCATGGGCATTAATTGTGGATCCAAGTAAAAGGAAATCCCTAACAACTTCAATATTTTCTCGATTTATCATGATGTTGCTTATTTTTCCAGTTGTAAGGATTTTTGATTTCTTTATGTTGAGGTATAATCCATACTGAAGGCTGTAGTCTTTGATCTTCATTAGTAAGTGCTTCAAATCATCTTCACTTTCAGCAAGCAAGGTTGTGTCATCTGCATATCGCAGATTGTTAATGAGAGTCTTCCTCCCATCCTGATGCTGCATTCTTCTTCAGATAGACCAGTTTCTCAGATTATTTGCTTAGCATACAGATTGAATAAGTATAGTGAAAGGATACAACCTTGATGCACACATGTCCTGATTTTAAACTGTGCAGTATCCCCAAGTTCTCTTGGTCTATGTATAGGTTCCGCATGAGCACAATTAAGGGTTCTGGAATTCCTACTCTTCACAATGTTATCCATAATTTTTCATGATCCACACAGTCGAATGCCTTTGTATAGTCAATAAAGCACAGGTAAACATCTTTCTGGTATTCTCTTGTTTCAGCCAAGATCCATCTGACATCAGCAATGATATGCTTTTTTCCACATCCTCTTTTAAATCTGGCTTGAATTTCTGGAAGTTCCCTGTTGGTGTACTGGTGCAACCGTTTTTGAATTATCTTCAGCAAAAATTTTATTTGCGTGTGATGTTAGTAATATTGTTCAATAAGTTCTTCATTCTGTTGTATCACCATTCTTTGAATGGGCACAGTTGGTAGACCATGTCCTTCCGAGTCTGTTTTAGTCTGGAAGCTCCGTTGAAACCTGTCCACCATGGGTGACCCTCCTGGTGTTTGAAATATTGGTGGCATAGCTTCCAGCATCACAGTACAACAAACTGATAGATGAGTGGTGGCATTAGTCATTAGGGAGATGCAAACCAAAACCACAACGAGATACCAGTTCATCCTCACTTGGATGGCTAAGATTTTAAAAAAATCCCAGAAAATACATCGTGCTGGGGGGAATGCACACTCTTCACGAGTAACATTTTATGTCCCACAGTCCAGTCCAATCTTTGTCTGAAGAGTTGGCCTCGGGAATTGTTTTAGATCTGGTCTGATAGAGAATCTGGGGGCCATGCTTTCTGGGGTTCCTCCAGTCTCAGTCAGACCGTTAAGTCTGTTTTTTTTTTTTTTACTAGAATTTGAGTTCTGCACCCCATGGTGGAAGACTCTAACAACCTGGGTTATGCTGATGACACAACCTTGCTTGCTGAAAGTGAAGAGAACTTGAAGCACTGACTGATGAAGATCAAAGACTACAGCCTTCAGTATGGATTACACCTCAACATAAAGAAAACAAAAATCCTCACAAGTGTAACAATAAGCAACATCATGATGACAGAGAAAACATTGAAGTTGTCAAGGATTTCATTTTCTTTGGATCCACACTCAACACCCATGGAAGCAGCAGTCAAGAAATCAAAGGATGCATTGCATTGGAGAAATCTGCTGCAAAAGATCTCTTTAAAGTGTTAAAAAACAAAGATGTCACTTTAAGGACCAAGGTGCACCTATCCAAGCCATGGTGTTTTCAATTGCTTCATATGCATGCGAAAGCTGGACAATGAATAAAGAAGAACGAAGAAGAATTGATGCTTTTGAATTGTCTTGTTGGCAAAGGATACTGAATATACCATGGATTGCCAGAAGAACAAACAAATCTGTCTTGGAAGAAGTACAGGCAGAATGCTCCTTAGAAGCAAGCATGGGGAGACTTTGTCTCACGTACTTTGGGCATGTTATTAGGAGGGCTCAGTCTTGGAGAAGGACATCATGCTCTGTAAAGTAGAGGGTCAGCGAAAAAGAGGAAGACCCTCAATGAGATGGATTTACACAGTGGCTGCAACAATGGGCTCGAACACAGCAAAGATTGTGAGGATGGCGCAGGACTGGGCAGTGTTTTGTTGTTGTACACAGGGTCACTATGAGTCATAACTGACCTGGCAGTGCTTACCAACAACACTCCCCCGTGAATCTTCATGCATTGCCCCTTCCTTCCAAAGCTTTTCAGTCTGCCTGCTGCTTTCCTCCTGTGCTTTCTTTTACCACAGGTGGCTGTAATTTGTATATTTGTCTTTAAGTGCTTTTGACAAATGCCACCCTGGATGCTGCTACAACTATGAGAGAGCTGCTAGAGGGGCAAATTAAAGATAATTCTCTGAGTCAATGCTTCAGGGAGACTCCCAACAGCCAACAGCTCAAAATGCACAACAATTCTTTGATAATAAAGTATATACTGCCTTCTCTGATACCAGTAGGCCACACCAGGAATGTGGGCCACCATCCCCATGGCCACCACTGAACTGGGGAATAGAGGCTTGTAGGCAGTTAAGTTAAAATGCCATAACCCTCTCTTCCCAAAATTTAGTATCTTCTTTCTTCATTAAGCACTCCCCCTTGTTGTTGTACATGTTTTATTATATTTCAGGGTTCTGACAGTTTTTGCCAGCTTAATGGCTGCATCAGCGGAGAGACAGATTCTTGGATATCTGTACTCTGCCATACTTGGTGACATCAATCACTCATTTGTTTTTGTAAGAGGAGTTCACATTATTCAGAAAAAATAACTAGAACATTCACTTCTGCAGATTCCTAAGCAACTGTATTAAATATGTTTGTTCTTTTGCTTGCTTGTTTGTTTTCAGGAAGTTCAGGGGATCTTTCCAAATGTAAAATGGCCATTCAGTTGGTGACCACAAAGAATTTAAAATCACAGTTGCAAGTGGAAGCTGCTAAATTATTCCTGAAACTGGACTGAGATGTTATAAGAGTCTCCAAAGAACTGAATTCAGGCTCATTCAACTTTCTCCACTTTAAAGATTTCCTACTGCCTAAGCCCACAGTGAATCAATAAAACATACAGTTGAGTCAATCTTTTTCTGAGAATTGTTAAAACATCCTAGAACCATTTTTACATCACAGAATGTTTTCATAGCTCTCTAACAGTTGGTCCCAGTCACAAGTTCCAGGATGTATCAGTACTCAAAGTGTGGTCTTTGGACTAACAGCATCATCATCACCTGGGAGTATAAAATGGAAAATTTTGGGCTCCACTACAGACCTACTGGTGGAGGGGACCAGGAATTTGTGTTTTAATAAGATCTCCAGTTCTTCTTATGTACACTAAAGTTTGAGAAGAATTATAATATAAAATATTATTTGCACATTTCCAGTACTTGACCAACTACTGTCTCCCCCACATCTCCAAGTAGATAATGAACCAGGCAGAAGCTTTGTCCTGGTATCAAATAGTTAAAACTAATTGTCTTTTATTTATTCTCTTTACATACTTTCTCAGTTGGAAAATTGTAAAAATTTGGGCTTCCATCTAGAATTTCATGTAGATGAATTTTATTTAACTTTCTTTATATTGGCACTCACTTTGTTCTTTTGTTATTACCTATTGTTGGTATTTGTTGTTATCTCATAATTTCAAAAGTAATTATATTACTAGGGTAGTAATTTTTATTTTGGAAACATATCTGATAATTCTTTTATTTCTCTAATCTTTAATCTTCCTTGGCAAAATCTCCAAAGAAGCCATTACTAGCTATAGTTTTGGCCATTGAAATTTAATATTATTTAAATAACTTTTTTTCTAAATGATTACAACATTGTATGGCCAAGTTAGTGGTCTTATGTGGTTTCTTAATGATATTCTCTAAACCTGTGAAGACCATTCATGGAAAAAATAAAACCTCTACTGGCTCTTTTCTATATTCAACCTGTTATATGCATTGTATCTGCATTAAAAATCAATTTGTATAAAACATAGGCTGACTTATTTCATTGTGTATTCCAACAGATGATCCTAATTTTATCTGTATGCATCTTACATGTGTAAACCTTAACGTACACTGGAAAGAACTTTCTTCCTTTGCACTTAAGGAAAGAAAGGTTTTTTTGGGATGGAGGAGGGTGGAGCACCAAAAAAGTCCAAAAGGACAGATTATATTCAACACTGGTGATATTCTAACAGCTTGAGTAATGAGCAAAGATGCTCAGCTGAAGCATCAAACTTGTACTTTTACTGGTAGTATGTCAAAACCAATAAAGAACCTCCATGGGTATTGTTTCATCTTGATAGTAAAGGAGCTGAGGACATGAACAGTCTTTGGCAGGAGCTGTCTTCCATAGGAACTGTTCCCCTGTCCTTTGATATTGTTGAGTGACTAGGTAATAAAGCATGAAATTTAGAGCCAGAAGCATAAGTCCAACTGGTTATCCTTCTGGAGGAACATGGACTCAAAGGAAATAGTGACCTAAGGAGGGTCAATTGTAGGATGATTGGTGATACTATGACACGTTGAGGGGTCCCTGATCCTTTCCCCCTTCCTTGGTTGGCTATGGATAACTTGAAAGCCATTTTTTTGTGATGCATAGCTTCTCCATGTACTGAACCATGACTGGTGTGATGGGGAAGGAAGAAGTGAGAAGCACACAGGACTGATTAAGGATGAGTGTAGTGGGGGGAGGGACACTTAATTTTCCTGCAGTAAGAAGTCCACTCCTATATTAGTTATCTATGGTTACATAATAAACTACCCCAAAACTTATGTAAGTCAGGAAATCAAGCATGGCTTAATGGGTACTTCTGCTTTAATGTCTTATATAAGATTGAAATTAAGGTACTGGCTATAGTAGCAGTCTTACCTCAAGGTTTGACTGGGGAAAGATTTGCTTCCAAGCTCACTCAAGTGGTTATTGGCAAGATTCGATTTACTGCAAGCTGATGGACTGAGAGCCTCAGTTCTTTGTTAGTTGTTGGTTGGAGGCTGCCTTCAGTTTCTTATGACATGGGCCTCTCCATAAGGCATCTTGTCACATGGTAGATGGCTTCATTCAGAATGAGCAAGTGAGAGAGTGAGAGAGAAAGAGAAAGACAGAAGCCAGAGTCTTTTTGTAACCTGATCTTGGAAGTGACATTCCATTATTTCTGCCATAGTTTATTCATTAGAAGCAAGTCACTCGGTTGAGCCCATACTCAAAGGAAGGGGATAACACAGGTCATGAATATCAGGAGGCAGGGATTATTGCAGGCCATCTTAGAGGCTGCCTATTACAACCTCTATCGTATGAGATACTTCATCCATTTTTCCACCTATCTGGGTTTATTTGGAAGTGAAGAGGAGATCTGTATCAGACGTGCACTAATGGAGACAATTCTGGATCAGTATAAAGTGAGAACTTCTGCTATGAAAGGCTATCGTTGTGTAGTCAATGAAAGAGAAAGCTGTCACATGGAGGGTCATGGTGTTCCAGGCAGAAAGCATCTTGCCAGAGAAACTGAGCTCTCTCAGTCAGCATATGAACCATAGATTATTCTTTTCTGAGAATAGGTCAAACCTAACACAGAAAAAGAGAAAACCTTTCTGTCCCCACACCATCAGGTAAGCCCCAATACTCATCCCTAGTCCATAAGTCAGCCTTCACTCAGGTTAGAGACCACCCTTTATATCCCCACATCAAGTCACAAATCCTACGCTAGCAAGGAACTGTACTTTCCATATTCATAACTTGTGATAGTCCCTTCTGAAATCATTATCTTCATTTCTATTCTAAGGAAAACCAAGCAACCTCCACACTGACCAGGTTGCAATGTGTCATTAACAAAGGCAGAATATGCCAGACAAGAGTAAAATTATATTATGGATATATAAAAATCCCTTTAAGTTACAGGAAATTAAATATGAAACAAATTTAAACTTAAAATTAAGAAAATATGGATAAAGTAATTTCTGCTTAATAATTATTTTAAAATCTACAAAATAAAATATAATCCTGGAAAACCAACAAAACTAAAGCAAATAGGTTGAAAATCATGTGGAGAAATTGGAACACTTATACGTTGTTGGTGAGAATGCAAAGTTGTACAGCTACTAGAGAAAACTGACAGTTTCTAAAAAAGTTAAACATAGAATTACCATAAGGTCCAGCAATTCCACTCCTAAGTATATACCAAAAATAAAGTAAAGCAGTGACTCAAATGTTCATTGCAGAGTTATTCACAATAGCTAAAAGTGGAAACAACCCAAGTGCCCATCAACAGATGAATGGATAAACTTGGATGAACCTTGAAAACACCATGGTAAGGGAAATAAGCCAGATACAAAAAGATAAATATGGTACGTTCCCACCTACATGAAATATCTGGAATAGGTAAACCCATTAAGACAGAAGAAAACTGGTGGTTACCAGGGGGTGGGGGAAGGGGAAAATGGGGGAAAATCTTCACAGTGTCCACTTAAAATTGGTGAATTGTATTTTATGTGAACTGTTCCTCAATAAAGGAGCCTTGGTGGCGCAGTGGTTACAATGTTTGGTTGCTAACGTAAAGGTCAGGGTTCAAAACCACCAGCAGTTTCATGGGAGAAAGATGTGGCAGTCTGCTTCCATATAGATTTACAGCCTTGAAAACCCTATGAGGCAGTCCTACTTTGTCCTATAGGGTAACTATGAGTCAGAATAGACTCACTGGCAGTAAGTTAACCCTCAATAAAGATTTTTAGAAAATAAAATAATGAATTGTGTGTTTTTGGACAAAATTCATATAAATGTGCACTGGAGATACATTTTAAAACAAAAACATAAAAATTATTAAAACATTGCAAATGAGCAGACTATGCATAATGGGCTAAAATGAGTCCGAAATAAATAGAAAAAGCATTTACAAATCATTCAAAAAATCCAAAATGATGAAAACACTTTAAGTCTCATCTATGTTTGGAAATTTGTTCTATGACACAGAAAAATTACCAATGATTAGCAAGCAGGGCACAAGTAGTATTTTCTATAAATTGGATATGTTGACTAAATAGTCTCTTTTAAATCATGTTTCTTCCTCAGTAATTCACATTGACTAGGACACAGCAGGATCTAGTTCACTGTGTCTAACATCTGGAAGCAATTTTCCTCCCATCTCTATCCATGCTGCCCCAACCCATCGCTCACACACACACACACACACACACACACACAGTTTTATAAAACCTACAGAAATCAAGAACACAAAACAGGAAGTTTTACTACTTTCTACATATACCATTAAATCTTCACACCTAGGCAGGTTTTGTGGCACCTGATGCTTATGAAACTTGGAGAGCTCTCTTTAAGAAAAAAATACAAAGTTATAAATACAAAATTAGGTATGAAGGTGAATATTTGTCTAAAATGAGAAAATACATTACAACACTTTACATTTTTAAAGCTTACAAACACTGTAAACATCACAAAAATTAGAAAAAAATTTTTTATTAACAACCTGACCCATCTCTACAATCTTTTATTGTGCATTTGTTGGCTGTCTATTATTTGATTACCTCTTCATATGGCGGAGATTTTGTAATATAACTTGATTGACAAATTTATTTTTTAGTTATTGATAGCTGGGATACATAAACAACACAAATTCACACATATGTACTTACTATCTGCTACAGGTCTTGCTGTAAGAACCCAAGGATTTTTATAAATTCTATTTCATCCGATCTTATTAAAAAACAAAAGAAAATGAAATGTGTATGCTGCATTATTAGTATAGTCTTTTCAGGTGAGTCCTTCTGTTTTGTCTAGGCATACATGAGAACTGAATTTTCCATTTAAAATTTTACACGTCTAATGACTTGAAGAAATTCCACAGAATTTTACTTAATATTTTTCAAACCTTGTTTTTCTCTCCCTACCCCCATATTTCTAAAGCCAAGCACGTTTATGTTAGGACGTTAGAAGAGTTGGTATAACTGGCAGTAGTATTCCTGGAAGTCATTTCTACATCAGGGCAGCTAACAATAAATTAACTACATGGAAGCAACTGCAAACCACATAAATATAGCTCACTAAACCTAAACTAAGTTTATCCCAAACTCACCTTGCCCTTTACCAGATCCCAAATATGCTTGCAATCACACCCATGCCACCTGATAAGAGGGGTAGTATGATGGAGGTAAAGTCAGAGTGCAAAAAGACAAATTGCTGTTAACATACCTTCCAAATTTTACGAAAGCATAAGATTAAATGAACATGTTGTTTACAAAAGCATAAGATCATCAGAACATGTTAAGTTCTCTCTCAGGGCCTTGGAAGGGGCTCATTCAAGTGGCAGTCCCTGAAGCCCAAGATTCCTTAGCTTCACAGTAAATACACCAGGCCTCATACCACAAGTCTAGAGTTCATAAGGCAAGCAAGTGACCATTAAGAGCAAAACTATCACATCTATTTTACAGACTTTTCAACCTTCTTTAGACAAGTTTAATCATTTCTCAAAAGAAAATTCTGTGAATTTGTGAGTTAAGATGGCAAAGATGTTTCTGCCTCCTTCTCTTGGGAATGGCATCAACACGCAAAGAAAATTGTGTCACAGAAATGTAAACTCTAACATCAAGGAAACAAGGATACATTTGTGATCTTTAACTACAATATATGTAAGAAGAGTAAGGACAAAGATGTGGTAACTTACTTAGTAGAGTTGAGTGAGGTAAAATTTAAGTGTTTTCAGAGAAGCACAGAAAAAAATGAAGCAAGCCAATTCACTCCAAAGTCCATTAGAAAGATTTTGGAATTGTAGGCACCAGAGAGTCTGGAAGTTGGGGGTTTGGCATGAAGATGAAAACTGGAGTGTTACTGGAAAGATGCTGGAGCAGTTAGACACTCCACACCAACCTGTAACCATAGCTGGACTTTCAGGGTGATCTAAGTTCCACAGAGGCTAAGCTTCCGTCCCCACTGGCCCTAAGACTGCTCCAGTGAGTCGAACCTTGGTTTACAAATCCAGCCCAGAGTCCAAGGCCTGTACCCTCTGTGATCTCTTTGATAGTGACATGTGGCTTGCCAAAGAGTTAGTGTCTTTAATCAAAAAAGAAAGGGGGGGGGAATCCTGGGAAGATGGTGGTGTAAACAAATCATTGTTCTGACCTTATCCCACAAATATAACAAGGAAATGATGCTAGGCTTTGAGGGACTCTGAATAGGGGTGCAGAGGAAAGCAATGGGGAACTGCAGACAAGCAAGAATCAACAAGTCACTAACAACAGGAAAATCACTTCTCCCACCATCCCTGCCCCTCCCCTAATCACAGGGGTCACTGGCTGTTGTGAAATGTGGCAGTTGTCCCAGAAAAAGAGCCTACTTCCATAACCACCATAGCACCTGCCTGTACAGAGACAGTATCCAAAGCTACTGCCCTAAAATAAACAAAGATCCCCTGGGGATCCATCTAGAGTGTGCCAGCACCTCTTCCACCCAGACACTGTTGGTTGCAAGCCTACTGTAGAATTGCTACAGAAGGCCTGTGAAGTGGAGTCTGCTCTCATGGTCAACACTCTACCTGCCTCCCTGAACACCCCATAGCAACAACAGGACAGACCTCCTGTGGAGTCAGATCTAGTCTATCTGCTCCCCCTTTCAGTCAGTGCTGAGGACTGCTGACTGAGGCTGATGTGTTCTAAGAAGCAGGCACCTCTAGTGGAGGCTGCACCACAGTTAACATACTACAGGGAGGACTCTGATAGCAACAAGGCAGACCTCTCTGGAGATCCATTTGGAGTGTGACAGTCCCTCCTCAACCTAGTCACTGTCACCTGCAAGCCAGCTGTGAATTGCTACAGAAGGGCCCTGCAAGAGAGTCAGCTCTTATAGTCAGCACTCTCCCTGCCTCACTGCACACTCCATAGCTCAGCCTCTGAAACCAACAGAACAAACGTCCCTGGGAATCAGTTAGGGTTTGTCTATCCCCACTTCCAGTGTGCAATGAGGACTGTTGACTGAGGCTGCTGTGAGTTAGGAAGCAGGAGTCTGGAGTGGAGGCTGCACTCACAATCAACAAGTTACCGAAGGGATTCTGATAGCAACAAGGCAGACCTCCATGGACTTCTGACCAGAGCATGACATCATCCTCCCCCACCTAGTAATTATTGGTTTCCAGGAAGTTGCAAACTGCTACGGAAGGCCTCTGCAGTGGAGTTTGCTCCTATAGTCAGCACTATACCTGCCTCCCTGTGTACTTCATAGCTCAGGACTCTGAAACTAACAGGACAGACCACCCTAGGAATCAGCTTAGGCCGACCTGCTCCCCCTTACAGTTGACACTGAAGACTGCTAACTGAGGCTGCTGTGTGCTCGGAAGCAGGCATCTTGAGTGGAGGCTACACCTACAGCCAACATACTACAGGGTGGACTCTGATAGCAACAAGGCAGACCTCCCTGAGGATCTGTTGAGAGTGTAACTACCACTCTCCCAACTGGTAACTGTTGGCTGCTGGACTGATATGAGCATCTACAGAAATTTCCCTATAGTGGAGTTAAGAGATAAGCCACCTAAGTGGAGACTGCTCCCCCAACCACCAGAGGTACACTGGGGCTCTTCAGCCAACAAGACAGACCTCTCGGAGGTCATTCTGGGGAGTGCCAGCCCTTCCTCCTCCTGAAATGGAGGAAAGTCAGCCTATGCTCCCCTTGAATGCCAGCTCAGATATAAGTAACCCCCACAGAGAAGGGAAAGAAACCTTGAGCAAAACTGGGAGGCAACACCGAAGGGGGATCACTGGATATAAGCTTTCCAAAGAAAAATGTGATTGTAGAAACAGAGAAAGAAAACGAGTAATAACCAGAGAGAGGGGACTGCACTCCCTGGTGGAAAGATTGATTACTTCATGATATTTTGCATGAGTGGCAGTGCCTGCTGGTGGACAGACTGACCAACGCGTGTTCTCTGGTGTGTTTGGGTGAGATTGAAAGTTGAAAAATGAGATCTGGAACTTTCAAATCCCAATAAAACCAGGGAGGGAGAAGGAGTGAGCTATCGAAGAGAGGGAGAGGAAATAGTAAGCAAAGGCCAAAGGCTCTGCCAACCCAAGAGTTTCTTGCAGAAAGTAATGTGGGCAAAATAACAAATACTGAGGAAAACTGAGAAAGTTAACACACTTAAAAATTCCAATGCCCAAACAAAAAATCACAAGAAACACAAAGAACAGAGAAACAATGGCCCATCCAAATGAACATGACAAAGGGAGTGAAAGTGCATCTAAGGATGACCAAAAAATGAAAAAAGAAGGAAGAATATAATACAAAAAAGTTAAACATAATTTAAAAATTAAGGGGAAACATAGAAAAAGAGCTAAAAGAAATTAGGAAAACAATGCAAGAACAAAATGGGCATCTAAAAAAAAGAGATACTGCAACTGAAAGGGACAATAACTGAAATGAGAAACACAATAAAAGGACTTACCAACAGATTTGATCAGGCAGAAGAAAGAATCAATGAATCAGAGGATAAGATAGATAAAATTACAGATGCTGAAGAACAAGAGAGAAAACTCAATAAGGCTGACCACAGTTTAATGGAATTAGGGAACAACAAGAGACCTAATAAAGGCATCATGGGAATTCCAGAAGGAGACAAGAGAGAAAAATGGACTGAAAGAATATTTGAATAATGACAGAAAACTTCCCCAACCTAATGAAGGACATGAATGTACAAATCCAAGAAGCTCAAAGAATCCCAAGCAGGATAAAACCAAAGAGATCTACATCAAGACATAGCATAGTTAGGCTCCCAAAAAGTAATGATAACGAGAGAATCCTGAAAGCAGTGAGAGAGAAGCAGTCACATACAAGGATCCCCAATAAGATTAAATGCTGATTTTTCCACAGAAACATTGGAAGCCAGAAGGAAATGGAATGATATATTTAAAGTGCTGAAAGAAAAGAAAAAACTGTTAGCTGAGACTACTATATCCAGCAAAACTATCCCTCAAGAATGAGGGTGAAATTAAAACACTCCCAGACAAACAGAAGCTAAGAGAGTTCATATCCACCAGACAAGCCCTACAAAAAAATACTAATGGGATTTCTGTAGATAGAAGTGAAAAGACACTACAAAGTAATTAAAGCTACACATAAAAAGAAACATCCCTAATAAAGGTAAATGCATAGACAAGTATAAGGGATAGTCATAAGATATTCATGCTTGATCATTCTAAATGCTTTGTCCTTCATGTTCTTTAAAAACAAATATGTAACAGGCAAGGATAAAAATATGTTACAGGGGACATGAAATATAATGATATAATTAATGATAACAACAAACGGGGGGAGAGAAATGGTATACATACAGAATTTCTTGTATATTACTGAAGTTAAGTTTGTACAAACTTACCTTAGAATGTTAAAAATACAAGATGTTAAATGTAATATTTATGTTAACCATTAAGAAAAAATATATATAAAAACAAAACAAGACTAAAGGGGCACACCAGCCAAGGGCAAGGTCTAGAAGGCAGGAGAGGACAGGAAAGCTGATAATAGGGAACCTAAGGTCGAGAAGGGAGAGTGTTGACATGTCCTGGAGTTGTTAACCAATGTCATAAAACAATATATGTTGTAACTGTTAAATGAGAAACTAGTTTGTTCTGTAAAACTTAATCTAAAGTACAATAAAAAGGAAGAAAAAATAGATATATATATAAACACATACACAAAAGGAAAGGAAAAGGGAATCAAAAAGGCTCACTACAATAACCCAACAAATCAGAAAAACAAGTAGTACTAAACTGCAAAGACAAAGAAGGCTTACGACACATTAAAAAAAAACAAATAAAAAATGGCAGAAGTAAGTAACTTCTTATCAGTAATTACAGTTGAATGTAAATGGAATAAATGCTCCAATAAAAAGTAGAGAGTGGCAGAATGGATTAAAAAAAAACCATGATTCAACTCTATGCTGTTTACAAGAGATAAAACTTAAACCCAAGGACACAAATAGCTTGAAAGTGCAAGGATGGAAAAAATATCCCATACAAATAATAACCAAAAAGGAGCTGGGGTGGCAACCTTAATATCAGACAAAGTAAATTTTAAGACAAAATCTGTCAGAAGAGATAAAGATGGACATTATATAGTGATAAAAGGGTCAATCAATCAAGAAGCTTTAACTATATATATATATATATATATATATATATACACTGAACATTGGGACACCTAATTATAAACACCAAACACCGACTATGAACCAACTAGACTTAACAGAGGTATATCGAACACTCCACCCCGAAACAGCACAGTAAACTAAGCCGAACAGAGAATACAACAATCCTGAAACCCTAAAACATCAAATGAAGAGTTAAAGAACTCAGCCAAGCACCAAATGGAGTGAGAAAACTGACAGAGAATGGAGAGCGAGGAGAGATTTATGCAGAGGTCCCCTACCAGCTAAAGCAGCACGGATCTGCCATCTTGGACTCCTATCGGAGACCAGCAAACAGGGGGTATGAGAAAGCAGCCTCGCAGAGTGTCCAGTGGGAGGCAAAACAACCGGTAATTTGCGGTGTGCGCTTTCCCACCCCCCACCCCTCTTCGCCCTGGCTCAGCCTCTTCTGCTCCCGCGGCCGCGGTCTCTTGACTGGGAAGTGCCGGCTGCTTGGATTCCACACACCCGAGCGGGCGGCTCACTGGGTGCTATTTGTTGGCTGTTGGTGTTGCTTTTTTCCGCTTCTTTTGATTTCTTCCTTTCCTCTCGCCATCTCCCCCTCTTTTCGCTGGAGTGCCTCGCTCCGTGCACCATTTTTGCTTCTTCCTGAGGGGTTGCAGAGCGCCGGTAACTTGTGATATACGCTTTCCCACTCTCTTCCCTTCTTCACCCACACTTGGCCCCCTCCGCTTCCCATGGACACAGTCTCTTGTCCAGAAACACCAGCTCGTACTAGCTGGCTCTCTGAGTGCCATTTGTTGGCTGCTGGTGTTGCTTTTTTTTTTTTCTGCTTCTTTTGATTTCTTACTTGCCTCTCGCTGCCTCCCCCTCCTTTCGCTAGAGTGCCTGGCTCTGTGAGTCATCTTTGCTCCTTCTTGAGGGGCTGCGGAGCTCCATTCGAGTGTGGAGCTGCTTCCAGGTCTGGGTTACCGTGCTGGTGGGATCCCGGGGCTTTTGTTTGTTTGTTTGTTTTGAATTGTTTGTTTGTTTTCTTTTCCTTTTCTTGAGTTGGGAGCCCTTTCTGGCCAGGCGGAGCTGCGTGGCAAGGAGACTCCCCTTCGGCTTCCACAGACGTGCAGAGGGATCCCTGAGAGCATTTCTTTTATCGTTGGTTTTTTTTTTCTGTTTTTTTTGGGGGGGTCTTTCTTGTTTTTTTTTTTAAATTTGTTTTGCATTCTTTTCCCTCTTTTCCCCTTTTTGTCTTTCTACATTGCTCAGTTTCTTGTCTCTCTATATCTTCCTTCTCTTTCTGATCCCTGAAAAGCAGGCATTGGATAACTCTACGTCTTCTAGCCAGGCTGTACTGAAACACCTGAGAGCGACTTCCCCAGACCTCATAGCTGCACCGGTGGGATGCCTGGGAACTTTGTGGTTCTTTAACCTTTCTGATTTTTATTTATTCATTCTTTTCTTTTCTTCCTCTTCCTCTTTCTGTTTTACTCCGTTTCATGGTCTCTCATCTCTCCACTCCAACGGAAAGCCCCCCTAACATTCTTTT
>NW_004444220.1:1402865-1432329 GCF_000243295.1 Trichechus manatus latirostris
GCAAAACTCTCGTTCAAATTTGATGGTGAAATTAGGTCATTTCCAGATAAACAGAAATTAAGGGAATATGTAAAAGTCAAAGCAAACTTACAAGAATTAATAAGGCCAGTTCTTTGATCTGAGGACAAACAGCTTCAGCTCACAGGCAGAACCTAGGACACAGGAATGTACGTGCCAGATACCAATCTAGGAAATGAACACTCGCGGACTATCCAAAACCAATAGAAATACAACAGGGAATCAGAGCAGTTAATCAATAAATGACAACAACATCAAAACAATGAAAGAGGGAATAAACGGCATAGGTATAGAACCTTCTAATGGAGAGGTAGGCAAGGCGATACCAAGTAATAGTAGACTGTTTCAAACTTAGAAAGATAAAGGTAAAATTCATGGTAACGACAGAGAAAGTTAACAAACACGGAGCACGGAGCCCTGGTAGTGCAGTTGTTAAGAGCTCAGCTGCTAACCAAAAGGTCAGCAGTTCATATCCACCAGCTGCTCCTTGGAAACCATATGGAGGAGTTAAACTCTGTCCTATAGCGTTGCTACGGGTCAGAATCAATTCGATGACAATGGGTTTGGTTTGGTTTTGGGTTTAGAATCAGTACATGTTGGATGGAGGGGAGAACCTGGGGTCTGAAAGGTTGTAGTCAGGAATCAATCCAGTAAGTGATGAGATTTACCACAAAACATGGTCATGTCCTTGTATAAGGGATTCCTGTGGGTGAAAAAGAAACTTCTTGGCAAACAGGCCAAACATAATTTGTCACCTTCCTGGAATAGGCTTCTCAATTTACTGCCACCCTGACCTACCCCACGTAGACTAGTGTCCTTATACCTATTTCACACAGCTCTATACAATCCCACATGCCACCTATCACGCACTGCCAATTCACATAGTTTGACTAGGCTCTGCACATAAGTCTTTACTTGTATTCCCTGTACCTCCATGGTAGCCCCACTACACCAAAGGGCCAACTCCACACTTAGTTCCCCTGGCACTAGGCACTGTGGTGCACAAGTCACTCCCATGAGGTCTTCAGCCCAAGGAATCCATGTACTGTCTAGGTACTGGAGTAGGTCTTGTCCTGAGAAGGGACTACAACAACATTAGCTCTGTGGTCCGTCTGCTAGCCATAGGACATATACCAACTTCTTCACCAAACCACACAAATTCTAGTGAGCCCCATTATGACCATGGTCAGCTTCACAAAGCTGGATTGTGCCCAACATGGTATAGGTACTCACTTCTACTGTCTTACCTGTGCCTACTCCATTTTTCTTGAAGCTCACACAGATGGACCACACTGCCTACTTACTCACCACGTTCAGCCCCAATCACAACAAAGGGTACCATTCTGTCTGCCTGAATGGATCCAGCAGCATGGCCCTCAGTTTGAAACTGTATGTGGTGGTCCAATTGTGAGGGAGAAGAATAATCATTCATCATCCTCCCCCGAATGACACTTGCTGTTCACGATACTTGTCAGTCATGGCCTTTTCCCTTCTCTAGCCTGCTGATCCTATTTTCCAGTACATAGCTCCTTCTTGTACAGCCCTACTATAAGGATGCTGAAATGGAGTTATGAATTAAATCTGGGCTCACTGGGCAAAATAGGAGGAGGATAAGTACTGGAAAATATTTCATGAGAAACCCTAAAATTCTTTACCTGATGTGGGGGCACTTGGTCTGAAAAGATGTAGTTAGGAGGTCAGACCATGAATGGGAAAGTCCTCACCTAGAAAAAGTCTCAGTTTTATGGATTGAGGTGTTACTGATGGAAAAGGCAGCCATCATGGTCACAAGGGATTTCCTGTCTACCCTACTGTCCTTACCACAGCTCCCAATCATTGGTGCAGCCCATGTCCTAGTGTTCACCTCTGAAGCATCCACCATTTTTAGACCAAACAAGATATGGCATAAAGTCCTGATAGAAAAAATACATAGTATTGAAGATCATATTAAGATTTTGTCATGGATTGAATTATGTCCCAGAAAAATGTGTATATCAATTTGGCTGGACCATGATTCCTGGTATTGTGTGATATTCCTATATGTTGTAAATCCTGCCTCTATGATGTTAATGAGGGAGGATGGGTGGCAGTTGTGTTAGTAAGGCAAGACTCAATATACAAGGTTGGAGTGTGTCCTGAGGCAATCTCTTGAGACATAAAAGAGAGAAGTTAGCAGAGAGACAGGGGGACCTCATACCACCAAGAAAGCAGTGCCAGGAGCAGAACTTGTCCTTTGGACCCGGGGTCCCTGGGCAGAGAAACTCCTAGTCTGGGGGAACATTGATGAGAAGGCCAACAGAGAGAGAAAGCCTTTCCCTGGAGGCGACGCCCTGAATTTGGACTTTTAGCCTACTTTACTGTGAAGAAATAAATTTCTCTTTGTTAAAGCCATCCACTTGTGGTATTTCTGTTGTAGCAGCACTAGATGACTAAGATAGGTTTGATATGAAATTTCTTTACTAAAAGCTGGATAAAACAAAAATTGAATACACAATTCAAAATATCAATGCCAGACTTCACAAAAAATGAGAGGAGGAAACTCTAAAATCCTATCCTTCTACTAAAGCAATGATTCATCTGGCAAAAACTATCATAATCAACTTTTTCAGAACTCCAGAATCTAATTTTAAAAAAAAACTTACAACAGCCAAGGGAGTGGTTAAATTTTGGTAAGAAAGCATTTTGGCATTTTAACTTACCCACCTACCATCCCACACTCCCCAGCTCAGAGGCAGCTGTGGGGACGCTGGCTTGTTTTCCTGGTGTAGCTTGCTGATGCAAGAGTGGGCAATATAAACCTTGTTCTCAAAGAAGTGTAGTTGTGCATTTTGACATGTCTGGGGGCCCCCTGAGGGCCATAACAGGGACTAGACTTAACTTCACCTGCCTCAGAATATATTTAGGGATAGAGTGTTCTCTTGGGTGGCATTTTTTGAAAGCATTTAAAGACTAGGGAGGGAGATACACGGGGGATTAGGGCTTTAAACAGCTCCTTCATAAACCAGGAAATCTAGAAGGTGATGCATATGCCAAGGGATGGGCACATGCTCAGAAGAGACCTGACAAGACCTTAAGTTTTCATCTCTGATTTTTAAGCTCCTAACGAGCAGAAAGTTAAGGCTAAGGAACAGTTATAAACAGTCTGACTAAGCTAAAAGGAGTACCCCAATAAAAAGGCAATCTGCAAATACCAGGAGAGTATTTTTTTTCCTCAAGGCAGTTAAAGAAATCTCTGGCAAATCACTAGCTGACCACAAAGTTAATGGAACAGAGACTTCAAACACCACAAATAACAAAGAATACAGACTTTACTAAAAACGGTTTAGAAGGACTGCTAAACAAACTAATAAGAACAAAAAATAAAGCAACAAAAACCTTGGGGAGGTAATGGGGTCTGATTTGCAAAGTTAGTGCATTATAATACATAAAATGTCCAAACGTCAACAAAAATTTGCAAGGTATGCAAAGAAACAAGAAAGAATCATGCATTTACAGAAAAAACCGGAAAATAACAGAAACTAGCCCTGAGGAAGTATAAACTGTGTAATTACTAGACAAAAACTCTAAATTAGCTGTCTTAAATATTATCAAAGAGCTAAAGGAAAGCATGGTCAAAAAACTAAAGGAAACCAAATGATTGACCAGATAGAGAATATCAATAAAGAGATACAAATTATTAAAGAAGGACCAAATAGAAATTCTGGAGGTAAAAAGTACAATAACCAAAATTTTAAAAATCACTAGAAAAGTTCAACAGAAGATTTGAAGAGGCAGAAGAAAGAATAAGCAAACCTGAAGAGAGGTCAAATGAAATTATCCAGTCTGAGGAACAGAAAGAAAAAAAGACTGAAGAAAAATTAACAGAGTCTAAGAAACTTTTGAGGCATCATCAAGCATAGAAACATATACATAATAGGGGTCCCTGAAAGAGAGGAGAGAGAGAATGGGGCAGAGAGAATACTTGAAGAAATACTGGACAAAAACTTCCCGAATTTGGTGAAAGGCATGAATCTACACATCCAAGAAACTCAACAAACTCCAAGTAATTTAAGCTCAAAAAGATCCACACTAAGACACTTTATAATCAAACTGTTGAAAGCCAATGAAAAGAGAGAATCTTGAAAGAATCTTAAAGATAAGTTGGTATCAATTCAAACTATATTGTTATAAATTTAGGATGTTAATACTAATGCCCGTGGTAACCAATAAGAAAATATCTAGAAATATACACAATGAAGTGGAGTCAACATGACACTATACACAGAAGCACCATGCAGTTCCTCTGCAGAAAAGGCCCGAAAAAACTAAATAAAACCGATACAAACATCAGTCCTGGAAGCCTAAGTGTCAAATGAAGGTATAAATAACTCGGTCAAGCACCGAATGGAATAAGAAACTGACAGTGAATGAGGAGAGCTACGGAGAGAAGGTCCTCTACCAGCTAACGCTGTACAGATTCGCCATCTTGGACTGCAGTCACCAGAGAACATGGACAGGATGTATGGGAAGGCAACTTCACGAGCTCCCAACAGAAGACAGAGCACCCGGTAACCAGAGATACATGCTTTCCCACTCCCTAACCTTCTTCCCTCTATGAGGCCTCTGCAGCTTTCCAACGGACCACGGACACTCATCTGGAGAGACACCAGCTCACTGTCACTGGGTCTGTGCCACCGCCAGTGGTTGGTTCCCCCAGCACCATTTTTTAAAATGTTTTTACTATTGTTTTGGAGACTTTTTTTGTTTCTTCTCTCTCTCTCCCTTTCTCCCACCTTCTCACCCAGCTAGCACCTTGCACCGTCCCTGCCCCTTCTCAATGGGCTGTACCACCCCACTCAGCTAGAGAGCCACTGGCATTGCCTCCCCAGTTCCATGCTGCCCCAACTGGCTGGCTCAGTCAACATCATTTCTTCTCTTAGTGTTTCGTCTCTCTCTCTCTCCCTTCCTTCCTTTCCTTTCTTCTGACACCTAGCCAGGTGTGCCGTCCCCGCCCCCTTTCAACAGGCTGAGACACACTGCTTGGCTAGAGACCCACTGGCACATGGCAGCCCCGATCCATGCAGCCTCCACTGGCTTGCTCATTTGGAACCATATTTTTTTGTTTTTTGTTTTTTGTTTCTTCTCTCTATATTCTTTTCTTCCTTTCCCTTCTTCCAACCACCTAGACCCATGTGCCATCCCTGCCCCTTCTCAAAGGGCTGTGCGGCACTGCTAAGCTAGAGATCCACTGGCACACTGCCTCCCAGGGTCCTCGCCACCACCACTGGCCAGTTCTCTCAATGCCATAGTACTGTTTTGTTTTTTGATTATACTTTAGATGAAGGTTTAAAGAACAAATTAGTTTCTCATTAAACAATCAATACACATGTTGCTTTGTGACATTGGTTACTAACCGCACGACATGTCAACACTCTTCCCTTCTTGACCTTGGGTTCCCCATTACCAGCTTTCCTATCCCATCCTGCCTTCTTGTACTTGCCCCTGGGTTGGTGTGTCCATTTAGTCTCATTGTGTATTTTAAGCCTCTCTAATCTTCGGCTGATGGGTGAAACTCAGGAGTGACTTCAGTACAGAGTTAAAAGGGTGTCCAAGGGCCATGCTGGGGAAAGAGGATGAGTGGTTTCCTCATAATGGGTCATCCTATCCATTTGATTGTTAAAATCCTCCTCCCCTGAGGTCACCATTTGGTGAGCATTCATATGAGACGCAAATATCTTCACTACTTTGGTCCATTCAGAGAAGTATATCCACATACCTCTTTCCCATAAATCCTTGTCTCTAATTTTCCAGTCTTGTTTCTTTCAAGTCTCTGACCATCCAGCCAAACCATTGGCCACAGCCCATGAATCAGTATACAGTCGCACATCTGGCCATTTCTCCATCGAAGCAAAATGAACAACCAGGTGCACTGCTCAAAGTTCTGCCCATTGGGAGGATTTCTCTTCATCACTGTCCTTTAGGGAGGTCCCAGAAAGGGGCTATAGTGCTGCTGCAGTCCACTTTAGAGTGGTGCCTGTATATTGTACAGAACCATCTGTAAACCAGACATGAGTTTTCTCTTCTTCAGTTAGCTGATCATAAGGAACACCCCATGAGGCCATAGGTGCAGACTGGGAAATGGAAGATAATGTGACAGGAGTGGAAAACATGGGCATTTGGGCCACTTTCTCATGCAACTTACTTGTGACTTCAGGTCCTGCTCTGGCCGGATTTCGTATATACCACTTCCATTTAATGATCGAGTGCTACTGTGCACACCCAACTTTATGACTGTGGGTCAGACGGCACCCAATTCATGATGGGCAGCTCAGGCCTCATGGTGACTTGGTGTTCCATGGTTAAGCTTTCAGTCTCAACAAAGTCTCAGTAACCAGCTAAAAGCTGTTTCTCAAAAGGAGACTAATTATCTGCAGAGGATGGCAGGGCTTTGCTCCAAAATCCTAAGGGTCTGCGCTGTGATTCACCAATAGGGGCCTGCCAAAGAGTCCAAACAGCACCCCTATCATCCACGGACACTTCAAGCACCATTGGATCAGGCAGATCATATGGCTCAAGTCTCAAAGCAGCTTGAACAACAGCCTGAACCCATAGCAGAGCCTTCTCTATTTTAGGCCCCACTCAAAACTAGAAGCTTTTTTAGTCACTTGATCAAGAGTCTGGATTAGTACACCCAAATGAGGAATTTGCTGTCCCCAAAATCCCAAGAAGCCCACTAGGCGTTGTGCCTTCTTTTTATTTGTGGAAGAAGCCAGATGCAGTAAATTTCCTTCACTTTAGAAGGAATGTCTCAATATGCCCCACACCATTGGACCCCAACAAATTTCACTGAGGTGGAAGGTGCCTGAATTTTTGTGGGAATAATTTCCCGTCCTCTAGCAAGCAAATGTTTTACCAATAAGTCCAGAGTCATTGACACTTCTTCCTTACTAGGTTCAATCAGCATAATGTCATCAATGTAATGTACCAATGTGGTGTCTTGTTGAAGGGAAAGGCAATCAAGGTCCCTGTGGACTAAATTATGACATAGGGCTGGAGAGTTGCTGCAGCCCTGAGGTAGGCAACTTAAGATGTATTGCTGGCTTTGCCAGCTAAAGGCAAACTGCTTCTGATGGTCCTTAGAAACAGGTATGGAGAAAAAGGCATTAACAAGACCAATAGCTGCGTACCAGGTACTCGAGATGTGTTAATTTGCTAAAGCCAGGAGACGACATCTGAAACAGCAGCTGCAATTGGAGTCATCACCTGGTTAAGTTCTCGATAATCTACTGACATTCTCCAAGATCCATCTTTTTTTTTTTTTTTGTACAGACTAAATAAGCGAGCTGAATAGGGATATGCTGGGAATCATGACCTCTGTATCCTTCCAGTCCTTGATGGTGGCAGTAAACTCTGAAATCCCTCCAGGAATGTGGTATTGCTTTTAGTTTACTACTTTCCTAGGTAGGGGCAGTTCTAATGGCTTCCACTTAGCTTTCCCTACCATAATAGCCTTACTCCATTTGTCAGGGATCCAAAGTAGGGGTTCTGCCAGTTGCTGAGTGTATCTATTCCAATTGTCCATTCTGGAACTGGGGAAATCACTACAGGATGTGTTCAGGGATCCACTGGACCTACTGTGAGACGGACATGAGCTTAGACTTCATTAATAACCTGACCTCCATACACCCCCACTCTGGTGGGCCACAGTGATGTTTGGGTCTCCTGAAATTAGTGTCAGTTCAGAGCCAGTATCCAGTAAGCCCCCAAAAGTTGAACAGTCACTCTCGGAAAAGCCTGTAGATTCCTTTGGGGAAAGCTGGGAGAAAAATTAACAGTATAAGTTTTTGGCAGTGTATTGGAGTCTTTCCTCAAAGGGAACCAGCCTCCCCTTCAATCAAGGGGTTGTGGGCCTGTAAACTTGCTCAAATCTGGAAATTGATTGAGGGACCGTGACTCTATTCTGGCGATTCAAGTTAAACTGCTGTTCACTTGACCTAGGATTTATCTACTTGTACAGATCAAGTAAATAGTATATTTCCTATCTATTTCACTCCTAGGGACACAATGACTAAGTAGCCAATGCCACTAGTCCGTATGAGTCAGACTATTCTGATTACTGCTTTGACTCTGCTGTCTATTATGGTAACCACGTCAACCTTATTTTTGGTGATTGAGTGCCACCACTTGACCCCTACCACCATGGGCTCCAATCAGCCCCATTGTAGTTAGGTGTCTTAACTCAGGCCAGTTCCCACTGTCAAATCTGACTTATATAAAATAGCAATCACAGCGTCTTCAAGGATGCAGCGGCTCTCTTCACAAATTTGTTTCTCACCTTTGTGGTAAAAGGTGCGTCCTCTGGGTACTCCATATGTAGGTCTGTGATTCTAACCTGATAAGTCCACTCTTGCATCCCAATTTTCCTAAGCCTTTGGATACCTCTTTTACAGCATACCAAGGTGCGTCTGGTACATCAACTTGATTTAGTGTAGGCAGCCACATAATCCATGCTTCAGCAACTCAACCAAATAAACTATTAGAATCTTTACTAACTTCTCCAGCTGAAACATTGAATGAAGAACCTGTGCTTAGTGAGCCCATATCAATAAACTCAGACTGATCCATCTTTATATTCCTTGCACCATTATTTCACCTCTTCATAGCCACTCCAACACCTGTTACCCAGGTTTCTGTTTGTATACGTTAGAAAAGCCAAGCAGTTCTTTCTTTCAGAGTGTAGCATACCTCCTTTTGCGTTACACTTTGTACTTCATCTTTTGGCACTTGCTGGGACATAAGTCTAGTTATGGGTCTAGAAGTCAAAATCGGTGGGGAAATGTTTTGAGAACATTTGGCAGTCTTGTAAAGCATCTGCCTCAAGAGATGTCCCAGGCAATGGCTCAGATAAAGGCGCTTTAGATGCAGCTGGTTTAATCTCATTAGATGGTAGTTGTGGGGAGGGGGGCTAATGGTTCTGTTGGCAGGAATGATTGAATGGAATTTAGGAGCTCAGTGTCTCCAGCTTCTTGATTATATGCCCATATATCCCCAAGCCATGTTTCAAGATTCCATTTCTTCCCAAGCAATGCCCTCACTTTAACTTCAGACACTTCTCAAGGTTGGCAGTTGAGTTAGCATTGTAATTCAGCCAGTCTTACAATAAGACTCTGGGTTTGGTTTTCGACAATATCAGCTCTGTTATTACAAGAAATAAGGCTATCTTTCAAGGCACAAGTGGAAACATTGAGGTTGTTTATGCAGCACTTGAGCTTTGACTCTGAAACCCTGAGCACATCTTTTTCTTTCAACAGTTTTTCTAGCAAAAGTAAAACCAACCAACCAGTTTCCTTATACTTCTCATTATGACAAAATTGTAGAAAGATATCATGCATGCAATCATCGCATTCTCTCCTTTCACCAATACCTGATCTGTTGGTAGTGATATTTTGCATATTAGAATTGCCACCTCATGCTATGAATTAGCAGTGCCCTCTTTACTCTGGAAGCAGAGTTATCAAAGTCTTTAAGACTAATCAGACTTAAGAGCCAATTTAGAAAATTCATCTTTACAATTTTGTTTCTCTAGAGCCACTCTCATTACCAAACATTTTGGGCTGGGTTCTCTAGAAAAGCAAAATAAATAAAACATATAAATATATATATAGAGAGAGAGATTTATATCCAGGAAATGGCTCAAGCTGTTGCAGAGGCTGTAAAGTCCAAAGTCTGTGGATCAGGATAGGGGCTTCTCCTGATTCACTTAACTGCAGGAGCTTGTGAAACTAAAATCAGACAACAACCTGAATCTAGGACACAGGAGAGCATCAGCCAGATACCAATCTATGTAATCAACCCTCAGGGATAAAACAAAACTAAAGCATTTACAACAGGGAACCAGAGATGTTAATCTACAGATGACAAAGCATCAGAACAATAAAAGAGGGAATAAATGGTGTAGGTATAGGACTTTCCAATGGAGAGGAAGTCAAGGCAACATCAAGTAATAAAAGATTGGCTTAAACTTAAGAAGATAGGCATAAGTTGCAATGTAACCACAAAGAAAGTTAACAAACCTACTGATCAAAACAAAGAAGAAAAACATAAAGTCTCAGTAAACACAAAATCTACAAAAATGAAATAAAAGGAAAAAAGACACACAAACAAAAGGAATTCAGCACAGGACAGTAAGAGGAACAAAGACAACATCAACATCACAGAAAAAAAAGGCACTACAAAATGACAGCAATAAACTCTCATACCTATTGATAATCACACTGAACAAATATGGCTTAAGGCACACATAAAGACACAGAAAGTGACAGAATGGGTTGAAAAAACAAGACCTATCGATATGCTGTCTACAAGAGACACATCTCAGAAACAAAAACATAAATATATTAAAAATCAAAGACTGGAAAAATATATATCAAGCAAACAGCAATCAAAAAAGAGCAGGAACGACAATACTAACTCAGATAAAATACTTTATAACACAATCTACCATAAAAGATAAGGAAGGACAATATATAATTATTAAAGGGACAATCCACCATGACGACATAACCATAATAAATATCTACACAACCAATGACAGTGCTCCCAAATACATGAAACAAAGTCTAACAGTACTGAAAATAGAAATTTACAGTTCCACAGTAATTGTAGGAGACCTCAAGACACCACTCTCAGTAAAGAACAGAACATCTAGAAAGAAACTCAACAAAGATACAGAAGATCTAAAGGCCACAATCAACCAACTTGACCTCACAGACATATATAGACCACTCCACCCAACAGCGGCAAAGTATGCATATTTTCCAACACTAATGGATCATTCTACAGAATAGATCACATCTTAGGCCACAAAACAACCCTCAACAATATTCAAAATACTGAGATCTTCTCTGATCACAATGCCATAAGAGTAGAAACTATTAAAAGCAAGAGCAAGGAAAATAAATCAAATATATGGAAACTGAATAACTCCCTGCTTAAA
This sequence comes from Trichechus manatus latirostris, assembly GCF_000243295.1. Taxonomy (NCBI): domain Eukaryota; kingdom Metazoa; phylum Chordata; class Mammalia; order Sirenia; family Trichechidae; genus Trichechus; species Trichechus manatus. The sequence goes on from NW_004444220.1 coordinate 1,413,859, forward strand.
ATTCACTGGATAATAGAAGAAACCAAAGATGGAATAAAAAAAATTCCTAGAATCAAATGACAATGAAAACACATCATACCAAAATCTTTGGGACCCAGCAAAAGTCATGCTCAGAGGTCAATTTATAGCAATAGATATACACATCAAAAAAGAAGAAAGGGACAAAATCAAAACATTAGCTACACAGCTTAAACGAATAGAACGAGAACAGTAAAAGATGCCCACAGCCACCAGAAGAAAGGAAATAATAAAGATCAGAGCAGAAATAAATGAAATAGAGAACAGAAAAACAATAGAAAGAATCAACAAGACCAAAAATTGGTTCTTTGAAAGGATAAACAAAATTGGCAAACTATTGACCAAATCGATAAAAGAAAAACAAGAGAGGAAGAAAATAACCCAAATAAGAAATGAAATGGGGGACATTACAGCAGACCCAACTGAAATAAAAAAGATCATAACAGAATACTATGAAAAATTGTACTCCAACAAATTTGAAAACCCAGAGAAAATGGACAAATTTCTAGAAACACACTACCTACCTAAACTAACACAAAATGAGGTTGAAAATCTGAACAGACCCATAACAAGAGAAGAGATTGAAAAGGTATTTTAAAACAAACAAACAAACAAAAAAACCTCTCAACAAAAGAAAACCCTGGCCCAGATGGCTTCACTGGAGAATTCTACCAAACATTCAGAGAAGAAATCATACCAGAATTCTACTCAAACTATTTCAGAACATAAAAAAGGAAAGGATACTTCCACATTCAGTCTATGAAGCCAGTATAACCCTGATACCAAAACCATGCAAAGAAACTACCAAAAAAGAAAATAACAGACTACTATCTCTCATTCATATAGATGCAAAAATTCTCAACAGAATTCTAGCCAATAGAATTAACATCATATAAGAAAGTAATGCACCCCGACCAAGTGGGATTCATCCCGGGTATGCAAGGATCGTTCAACATCAGAAAATCAATCAAGGTAATCCACCACAAAAATAAAGCAAAAGAAAAGAATCACATGATCCCTGTTTGCGAATGATATGATAATGTACATAAAGAACCCAAAAGACTCCACAAGAAAAGTACTGGAACCAATAAAAAGATTCAGCAGAGTAGCAGGAGACAAGATAAACATACAAAAATCAGTTGTATTTCTATACACCAATAAAGAGAACTACAAAAAGGAAATCAGGAAAACAACATCATTTATGTTGTTGTTAGGTACCATCGAATTGGCTCTGACTCAGTGACACAATAGAACGCAACTCTGCCCGGTCCTGCGCCACCCTCACAATTATTGCTATGCTTCAGCCCGTTGTTGCAGCCACTGCGTCAATCCATCTCGTTGAAGGTTATCTTAGTCATCTAGTGCTGCTATAACAGAAACACCACGAGTATTTCTTTAAGAAAGAGAAATTTATTTTCTCACAGTCTATTAGGGTAAAAGTCCAAATTCAGGGCGTCAGCTCCAGGGGAAGGCTTTCTCTCTCTGTCAGCTCTGGAGGAAGGTCCTTCTTGTCAATCTTCTCCTGGACTAGGAGCTTCTCCACACAGGAATCTTGGGTCCAAAGGATGCACTCTGCTCCTGGTGCTCCTTTCTTGGTAGTATGAGGTCCCCAACTCTCTTCTTGCTTCTCTTTCCTTTTATCTCTTGTAAGATTAAAGGTGGTGCAGGCCACACCACAGGGAAACTCCCTTTACATTGGATCAGGTATGTGAACTTAGTAAGGGTGTTACAATCCCACCCTAATCCTCTTTAACTTAAAATTATAATCACAAAATAGAGGACAACCACGCAATACTGGGAATCATGGCCTAGCCAAATTGATACACACATTTTTGGGGGCACATACTTCAATCCATGACAAAGGTCTTCCTCTTTTTCGCTGACCCTATACTTTATCAAGCTTGATGTCTTTCTCCAGGGACTGCTCCCTCCTGATAATATGTCCAAAGTAGGTGAGACATAGTCTCACCAACCTTGCTTCTGAAGAGCATTCTTGTTGTACTTCTTCCAAGATTGATTTTTTCATTCGTTTGGCAGTTCATGAACTGGTATATTCAATATTCTTCACCAACACCACAATTCAAAGACGTCAATTCTTCCTCGGTCTCCTTTATTCATTGTCCAGCTTTCGCACACGTATGAGGCGATTGAAAACACCATGGCTTGGGTCAGGCGCACTTTAGTCCTCAAGGAGGCATCTTTGCTTTTTAATACTTTAAAGAGATCTCTTGCAGCCAATTTGCCCAATGCAATGTGTCTTTTGATTTCTTGACTGCTGCTTCCGTGGGTGTTGATTGTGGACCCAAGTAAAATGAAATCCTTGACAACCTCAGTCTTTTCTCCATTTATTATGATGTTGCTTATTGGTCCAGTTGTGAGGATTTCAGTTTTCTTTATGTTAATCCATACCAAAGGCTGTGGTCTTTGATCTCCATCAGTACGTGCTTCAAGTCCTCTTCACTTTCAGCAAGCTGGGTTGTGTCATCTGCATAACGAAGTTGTTAATGAGCCTTCCTCCAATCCTGATGCCCCGTTCTTCTTCATATAGAAATTTGAAAGACAGTTACCTGGCCAACTGACAGAAAAAGATCCATATTTATGCCTATTCCAAAGAAAGGTGATCCAACTGAATGAGGAAATTATCGAACAACGTCATTAATATCACACAGAAGTAAAATTTTGCTGAAGATCATTCAAAAGCGGCTGCAGCAGTATATCGACAGGGAACTGCCAGATATTCAAGCCGGATTTAGAAGAGGACGTGGAACCAGGGATATCATCACTGATGTCAGACGGATCCTGGCTGAAAGCCGAGAATACCAGAAAGATGTTTACCTGTGTTTTATTGACTACTCTACGGCATTTGACTGTGTGGATCATAACAAATTATGGATAACATTGCAGAGAATGGGAATTCCAGAACGCTTAATTGTGCTTATGAGGAATCTGTACATGGATCAAGTGGCAGTTGTTTGAACAGAACAAGGGAATACTGTACGGTTTAAAGTCAGGAAAGGTGTGTGTCAGGGTTGTATCCTTTCACCATACCTATTCAATACCATTTATAATAGCCCCTAAAAAAATAAAATACTTAGGAATAAATATAATCAGGGATATAAAAGACCTATACAAAGGAAACTACAAAACACTTCTGCAGGAAACCAAAAGAGACTTACATGAATGGAAAAAAATACCATGCTCATGGATAGGTAGACTCAACATTGTGAAAATATCAGTTCTACCCAAAGAAATCTACAAATACAATGCAATCCCTATCCAAATACCAACAGTATTCTTTAACAAGATGGAAAAGCTAATCATTAACTTTGTGTGGAAAAAAAGAGGCCCTGGACAAGTAAAGCACTACTGAAGAGGAAGAATAATGTAGGAGTCCTCACACTACCTGACTCAGAATCTACTATACAGCGATGGTAGTTAAAACAGCCTGGTACTGGTACAAGGACAGATACATTGACCAATGGAACAAAATGGAGAGCCCAAATGTAAATTCATCCACCTACGGTCACCTGATTTTTGACAAATTCCCAAAGTCCAGTAAATGGGGGAAAAGAAAGTCTTTTAAACAAAGGTGTGCAAAACTGGTAGTCCATCTGTAAGAGAATGAAACAGGACACTTACCTCACACCACACACAGAAATTAATTCAAAATGTATCAAAGATCTAAATATAAAAGCAAAAACCATAAAGATCATAGAACAAAAAACAGTCACAGCTAGAATCCCTAATACAAACAATAATTAGCAACACAGAAACAGAAAAGATAAGTTAGATAACTGAGATCTCCTAAAAATTAAACACATGCTCATCAAAAGACTTCACCAAAGAGTAAAAAGAGAACCTATATACTTGGAAAATCTTTTGGCTTTGACATATCTGACAAAGGTCTAATCTCTAAAATCTACAGGAAAATCCAACACCTCTGCAACAAAAAGACAAAGAATCCAATTTAAAAATGGGCAAAGAAAATAAACAGACACTTCACCAAAGAAGACATTTAAGTGACCAACAGACACATGAGGAGATGTTTGTGATCACTAGTCATTAGAGAAATGCAATTCAAAACTTCAATGAGATACCATCTCACTCAGGCATTACTGGCACGAATCAAAAAACAGAAAATAACAAATGTTAGAGAGGCTGCGGGGAACTTGAAACTCTTATGCACTTTTGGTGGGAATGCAAAATGGTACAACCATTTTGGAAAACAATATGATGCTTCCTTAAAAAGCCGGAAATAGAAATACCATACGATCCAGAAATCCTGCTTCTAGGAATATATTCTAGAGAAATAAGAGCCATCACATGAAAAGACATATGTACACCCATGTTCATTGCAGCATTATTCACAATAGCAAAAAGATGGAAACAATCTAGAAGCCCATCAACAGATGAATGGATAAACAAACTATGTTACCTACACACAATGGAATACCACAGAAGGATAAAGAATAACGAATCTGAGAAACATTTCACAACATGGATGAATCTGGAGGGCATTACGCTGAGTAAAATAAGTCCATCACAAAATGACAAATAGTGTATAACAGTACTATTATAAACACTCATGAAAAGGTTTACACACAGAAAGAAACAATCTTTGATGGTTACCAGGGAGGGGCGTGATGGCTAGGAAAAAAACACTAACTAGACAATAGTTAAGTGGTAACTTTGGTGAAGGATAAGACAGTACACAGTACTGGGAAAGTCAGCACAACTTGACCAAGGCAAAGTCATGGAAGCTTCATAGACAGATTCAAACTCCACGAGGGACCAAATTACTGGACTGAGGGCTGGGGAGCATGGTCTCGGGAGACATCTAGCTCAATTGGCATAACATAGTTTATAAAGAAAATGTCTACATCCTACTTTGGTAAGTAGTGTCTGGAATCTTAAAAGCTTATGAGTGGCTATCTAAGATACTCCACTGCTCCCACCCCATCTGGAGCAATAGAGAATGAAGAAAATCAAAGACACGAGGGAAAGATTAGTCCAAAGGACTAATGAACCACAACTACCACAGCCTCCACCAGACTGAGTCCAGCTCAACTAGATGGTGCCCCACTACCATCAGCGAGTGCTCTGACAGGGATCACAATAGAGGATCCCAGAAAGAGCTGGATAAAAATGTAGAATAAAATTGAAAGTCACAAAAAAATACCAGACTTACTGGTGTGACACAGACTGGAGAAACCCCGACTGTATGGCCTCCTGGACACCCTTTTAACTCAGTAATGAAGTCACTCCTGGATTTCATGCTTCAGCCAAAGATTATACAGGCCCATAAAACAAACAATAATATACGTAGCTCATCCATGTATATGGACTATATGGACACACCAGCCCAGGGGCAAGGATGAGAAGGCAGGATGTACAGGAAAGCTGGATGAATGGAAATGGGGAATCCAAGTTGGAGAAAGGGAGAGTGTTGACACATTGTGAGGTTGGCAACCAATGTCACAAAACAGTATACGTATTAATTGCTTATGTGAAATTAATTTTCTCTTTAAACCTTCATCTAAAGCACAAAAAACAAGTGTATAAAAATAAATAAAAATATACACACACACACAAACAAAACAATGAGGAGGGACTCAAAATGGTACTCTAGGAAAAAAAAAATCAATGAACCCAAAAGAAGGCAGTAATGAAAGTCTTAGAAAAAAATATTTAAGACCTGTAGAAAGCAAATACTAAAAGGCAAAATAAATCCTCCCTTATCAGTAATCACTGTAAATGTAAATAAATTAAACTCTCCAATAATAGGCAGAGAATGGCAGAATGGATTAAGAAAAAAAACTACCATATTTTAACACAAATAACATATGTGTTATGTGTTATTTTTGCCAACTTCACCTTCCTCACATGAGGTATTTTCGTAAGCCCACTATGATAAAAATTTTTTTACAGCAATATGTGAAGAAAAGTTAGCATAGTGTGCTTATGAAAATTCTTTGTGGGGAGTGGGTGTGGTTGGCAAAAAAAAGTCTAACACGTATGTTATGTGTGTAATATATGGTACCTTTATACTGTCTACAAGAGGCTCGCTTTAGATCCAAAGACACAAACAGATTGAAAGGGAAAGGAAGGAAAATATATTCCATGAAAATAATAAACAAAAGAGATCTGTGTTGGCTATACTAATGTCAGACAAAATAGATTTTAAGTCAAAACATGTCACAAGAAACAAAGAAAGATATATATTGATAAGTGGTGAATTCATCACCTTAAACCAAAAATATTCCCTGAAGTTTCCTTTAAACCAAACAATAATAAAGAATGTCTGCCTTCAGCATTGTGCTTTTTTAAAGAACTATCTATATGGGATCAAATTGACAACAGCAACTTGAAATGTTAGATAGTATGCTTAGGGGGCAGTGAGTTTATGTTAATGGTGGAGGAATAATTTGGAAAAAGAGAGGGAAAATGTTTACACAACATGGAGAATGTAATCAATGTCATCAAATTTTACACGTAGAAATTGTTGAATTGATGTTTGTTTTGCTGTGTATCTTTTCAACAATAAATAGATAGATAAACAGATAGCTAAATGAATGAATGAATAAAAAGTTTTGAAAAATCAATTGGCCAAAAAGAAGATATAAAAATCATAAACAGTTATGAATATGAAATATAATATGAAGGAAAAAAAAACAACTTGACAGAATTGAAGGTAGAAATAGAGAATTCTACAATAATATTTGTAGATTTCAATACCTCACATTCAATAATAGATAGAATAGCCAGACAGATGATCAGTAAGAAAACAGACTACTAGAACAATGCCAAGAACCAACTATAGCTAAATAAACCAAATCTGTTGTCATCGAGTCAATTTCAACTCAGAAGGACCCTATAGCACAGAGTAGAACTGCCCCATAGGGTTTCCAAAGAGCTGTTGGTGGATTTGAAATTGCCAATCTTTTGATTAGCAGTTGTACTTTTAACCACTGTACCACTAGGGTTCCTGACCTAAATATCATATAGGAAATTTTCTACTGAACCCCAGCAGAATACACACTCATCTCAAGTGCACAAATGAGACAACAAAGATGGAATGGACAAACTCCTAGAAACACACAAATTACCAAAATGGTCTCACAAAGAAATAAAAAATCTTAATAGACTTATGAAGCAAAGAGATCGAATCAGTAGTTAAAAACCACCCAAGAAAGACAGCGCCCAGGACCAGATAGCTTCACTGGTGAATTGCACCAAACATCAAAGGAAGAATTAACAGCAATCCTTCCCAAACTCTCCAAAAAAACGTAACAGGAAAGAACACACATAACGCATTCTAGGAGGACAAAATTACCCTGACACCAAAGCCAGAAAAATATATCACAAGAAAATTTTAAAGAAAAACCTACACCGATGTTCCTTATAAACATAGGTGCAAAAGTTCTCAACAGAACAGTAGCAAATTGATCCCAGGAGCATATTAAATGGTTTATATAACATGACCAATCCATGCAATACACTTTCTTCATAGAACGAAGGGGGAAAAACACACGATCATCTCAATTCATGCATAAAAAGCATTCAACAAAACCCAACACCCTTTCGTGATAAAAACACGAAGCAAACTAGGAATGGAAGGGAAATTCCACAACATGATTAAGGGCATTGATAAGTGTCTGAGGCTGGGTTCTCTAGAGTAGCAAAACCATTTAAGTGTATATATATATATATATAAAGAGAGAGAGAGAGAGAGATTTATATCAAGGAAATGGCTCACGTGGTTGTAGAGGCTAGAACTTCCCAAGTGAGTGAGTCAGGATAGAGGCTTCTTCTGATTCAAGTAGGTGCAGGGGCTGGTGAACCCAAGATCAGCAGATTAGGGATCAGGGTAGGTCAGAGAGCAGGGCTCTAGTTCACAGGCTGCAGAGATCAATGAATTCCAAGATTGGCAGGCAAGACTGCAGGTAATCTGCTAGCTCAAGTCCCAAGAACTGGAGGTCAGATGAACAACAGCCAGTTGCAGGATCCAGCGTGAGCCAAAAAACCCCCGAGCCTTGTCAGAATGTCCACTTGTATTTGATGCAGGTCACATGGCCAAGGAAACTCCCTTTCAACTGATTGGTTACTCACAGCAGATCCCATCATGGGGGTGATCACGTATCAAATCTCAAAAGGGAAGTGACCACAACATCACATGACTGCCAAAACACTGAGAATCATGGCCCAGCCAAGTTGACACTCAATCTTAACCATCACAGTCCATCCCTTGTCAACTTGGCACCTGCACACATCTCCTTAAACCATACATAATCTCTGAATAAAGACAATTATAAAGTCACAATTGCACCTAACATGATACAATCAATGAATACACATACAAAGCAGAAATACTCACAACAACTACAGTCCTCATTTCTGCAACTGATCACGTGGCTGTAACTGGTATTTAGTACTACCTTCTTCCACCACCTATTCTGTATTCCCTTTGTCCTCAGCAAGCACCACAGCTGGTGGTGGTTCTTTGGTGGGGGGCTGTGACCCAAACCTTCATTCCTGAAGGGTCTGGGCCATTAGCAGTCGTGTCGGAATTGGGTAGCTGTAGTTTTCCATTGACTTTAATCAAAGGGCATGGTAGTACTAAGAGATGCCCTAAGGGAGCTCCTGCATTCCAGACATACTCTTCTTTATGTCCATTACATAATATCAATTTCCTCTTGGTATCAGGATCAATCACACCAGCCAATATGTTAACTCCCTTCTTTGCCTGTTGATCCAGAGGAATAAGGGGCCCAAAGTGGACAGGTGGCATTCTTAGCTTCCAGTTCAAAGGAGTCAGCGATGTGTCGCTAGATGGCAGCATTACTCCCTTTGGAACTAAGACCTCTAGACCTGCAGAGCACATAAGGTAGCGGGGACAGAAGCAAAAATCTGGAGAGTGGGTCACCAGGGATAATAGTGAGTGGTGCCAGTCCCATTTCCACCCCTTGATTCCTGGACCCATGAATCCTGGCTATGGGAGAAACAGCTGGTTTAGAGCATATACAGCCTTCTGGAGAACGTTGCCCCAACCCTGCAAGGTATTGCCACCTAGCTGGTGCAGTAATTGTGTCTTTAGGCCATTCCATCATTCTATCAAGCAAGCTGCTTCAGGGTGATGGATAACACAGTAACACCAGTGAATTCCATGAGCATGGGCCCATTCGCTCACTTCTTTTGTTGCAAAGTGTGTCCCTTAATCCGAGTCAATGCTGTGTGGAATATCGTGACGGTGGATAAGGCATTCTGTAAGTCCACATATGGTAGTTTTGGCAGAAATATTGTGTGCGGAAAAGGCAAGTCCATACCCAGAGTAAATGTCTATTCCAGTAAGAACAAAATACTGCCCTTTCTTTGATGGAAGTGGTCTATTGTAACGAACTTGCCACCAGGTTGCTGGCTGATCTCAAGGGATAGTGCCATATTGGGGACTCAGTGTTGGTCTTTGCTGCTGACAGACTGGGTACTCAGCAGTGGCTGTAGCCAAGTCGACCTTAGTGAGTGGAACTCCATGTTACTGAGCCCATGCATAGCCTCCGTCCCTGCCACCATGGATACTTTGCTCATTAACCCATTGAGCAATGATGGGAGTAGTTGAGGAAAGAGGATGAGTGGTTTCCACAGACAGCGTCATCCTATCCTCTTGACTGTTAAAACCCTCCTCCGCTGAGGTCACCATTTGGTAAGCATTCAGATGAGACACAGATATCTTCATTTCTTTGGCCCATTCAGAGAGGTCTATCTACATACCTCTTTCCCATAAATCCTTGTCTCCAATTTTCCAGTCATGTTTCTTCCAAGTCCCTGACCATCCAGCCAAACCACTGACTACAGCCCATGAATCAGTATACAATCGCACATCTGGCCATTTCTCCACTGAAGCAAAGTGAACAACCAGGTGCACTGCTCGAAGTTCTGCCCATTGGGAGGAGTTCCCTTCACCACTGTCCTTCAGGGAGGACCCAGAAAGGGGCTGTAGTGCTGCTGCAGTGCACTTTAGAGTGGTGCCTGCATATCGTACAGAACCATCTGTAAACTAGGCATGAGTTTTCTCTTCCTCAGACAACTGATCATAAGGAACTCCCCTTGAGGCCATAGGTGCAGACTGGGAGATGGAAGGTAATATAACAGGAGTGAAGAACATGGGCATTTGGGCCACTTTCTCATGCAACTTACTTGTGCCTTCAGGTCCTGCTCGGGCCCAATCTCCTATATACTGCTTTCATTTAATGATGGAGTGCTGCTGTGCACATCCAACTTTATGACTTCGTGGGTCAGCAAACACCATGATGGGAAGCTCAGATCGTATGGTGACTTGGTGTTCCATGGTTGAGGATTCAGTCTCTACGAAGGCTTAGTAACAAGCCAAAAGCTGTTTCTCAAAAGGAGAGTAATTATCTGCAGAGGATTGCAGGGCTTTGCTCCAAAATCTTAAGGGTCTGTGCTGTGATTCATCAATGGGGGCCTGCCAAAGACCAAAACAGCATCTCTATCTGCCACTGCCCATTGAAACACCATTGGATCAGCCAGATCATATGGCCCAAGTGGCAGAGTGGCTTGCATGGTAACATGAACCTGTTGCAGAGCCTTCTCTTGTTCTAGGTCCCACTCAAAACTAGCAGCTTTTTGAGTCACTTGATCAATAGGCTGGAGTAGCACACCCAAATGAGGAATATGTTGCCTCCAAAATCCAAAGAGGCCCACTATGCATTGTACCTCCTTTTCAGTTGTGGGAGGAGCCAGATGCAATAATTTATCCTTCACTTTAGAAGGAATATCTCTATATGCACCACACCACTGGACCCCTAGAAATTTCACTGGGGTTTAAGGCGCCTGAATTTTTGTGAGATTAATTTACCACCCTCTAGCATGCAAACTTTCTACCATTGAGTCCAGAGTCATTGACATTTCTTCCTTACTAGGTCCAGTCAGCCTACTGTCATCAATGTAATGGACCAGTGTGACGTCTTATGGAAGGGAAAGGTGATCAAAGTACCTGTGGACTAAATTATGACATAGGGCTGGAGAGTTGATGTAGCCCTGTGGTAGACAACTGAAGATGTACTGCTGACCTTGCCAGCTGAAGACAAACTGCTTCTGATGGTCCTTGGAAACAAGTATGAAATAAAGGGCATTAGCAAGATCAATAGCTGCATACAAGGTACCAGGAGATGTATTAATTTCTCAAGCAAATACTGTGAGACTGACATGAGCTAAGACTCCATTAATAACTCGACCTCTATATGCCCCCATTCTGACTGGGGGGTCACAGTGACATTTTGAGTATCCTAGAATTAGTGTCAGTTTACAGTCAGTATCCAGTAATCCCCCAAAGGTCTGTTTATTTCTTTTTCCCCAATGAACAGTCAGTCTTGTAAAAGGCCATAGATCCCTTTGGGGAAAGCTGGGAGAAAGATTAACAGTATACATTTTTGACAGTGTATTGGAGTCCCTCAAGGGGACCTGGCCTCCCCTTCATTCAAGGGGTTGTGGTTCTTTAAACTTGTTCAAGTCTGGGAATTGATCGAGGGCCCTTGACTTTGTATTCTGGTGATTCGAGTTAGACTGCTGTTCACTTGACCTAGAATTCATCTGTTTGTACAGATCAAGTAAATATTTAGCAAATTTCCTATCTATTTCACTCTTAGGAACACCTTGACTAAGTAGCCAATGCCATGAGTCTATACGAGTCACTCTATTCAGATTACTGCTTTGAGTGTGTTGTCCATTATGGTAACCACACCCATCTTGTCTTTGCCGATTGAGTGCCGCCACTTGGCCCCTACCACCATGGACTCTAATAAGCCCTATTGTTGTTAGGTGTCTTAATTCAGTTTGGGCAGTTCCCACTGTCAAATCTGACTTACATAAAATAGCAATCGGCAGTCTTCAAGGATGCTGGGGTTCCTTTCACAAATTTGTTCCTCACAGTTGTGGTAAAAGGTTTGTCCTTTGGGAACTCCATGTGTGGGTTTGTGGGTCTAGCCTGATAAATCCACTCTAGCATGTCAATTTCCCTAAGCCTTTGAAAACCTTCTTATATTGTATATCAAGGCAGGTCTTGTATTTCAACTTGATTTAGTGTAGGCCACCACGTAATCTGTGCTTCAGCGACTCAACCAAATATACAATTAGATCCTTTCCTAACTTCTCAAGCTGAAACATTGAATGAAGAATCTGTGCCTAGTCAGCCCATATCAATAAACTCAGACTGATCCATCTTTATGTTCCTTGCACCATTATACCATGCCCTTAATAACCATTCCCACACATATTCTGCAGTTTTTGTTTGTATATTTTAAGAAAAGTCAAGCAGTTCTTTTGGAGTGTAGCATACCTCCTCCTGGGTCACACTTTGTACTTTACCTTTTGGGCCTCTCTAAGACTTAAGTCTAGTTATAGGTCTAGAAATCAAAATCGGTAGTGGGGAAGTGTTTTGAGAACATTCATCATTGTCTTACAAAGCATCTGCCTCAGGCGATGCCCCAGGCAATGACTCAGTCAAGGGCTCTTTATTTGCAGCTGAGTTAGTCTCATTAAATGGGAGTGGAAGGGCTAATGGTTTTACTGGGGAGTGTGGTTTAGCAGACAAATGTGGAGTAATCTCTTCAGATGGAGTGAAAGGGCTGATTCTTTTGACAGGAGTGATTCAACAGAATTTAGGGGCTCAGTGTCTCCAGATTCTTGATTATTTTCCCATATATCCCCATCCCAAGTTTCAGGATCCCATTTCTTCCCAATCAGTGCTCTCACTTTAACTTCCGACACTTCTGAAGGTTGACAATTGAATTGATGTTGTAATTCAGCCACTCTTATGATAAGACTCTGGGCTTGGATTTTGACAAAATCAGCTCTGTCACTATAGGAAATAAGGTTTTCTTTCAAGGCACAAGTGGAAACTTTGAGGTTGTTTATGCAGCTCTTGAGCTTTCACTTTGAAACCCTGAGATCATTTCTTTCTCACTACTGTGTCTAGTGAAAGTAAGACCAACCAAATAGCTTCCTTATACTTCTCATTATGACAAAATTGTAGAAAGGTAGCACATAAGCAATCACCTAGAGCCTCACGTTCCACTAATACCTGATCTATTGGTGGTGATATTTTGCATATTTGTATTGACACCTCGTGCCATGGATTAACGGTGCCCTCTTTACTACTGGAAGCAGAGTCATCAACATCTCTAAGACTAATCAGACTTGAGAATCAATTTAGAAAAGTCGTCCTTACAATTTTGTTTCTCTAGAACCAATCTCGGTACCAAGAGTCTTCAGCTGGGTTCTCTAAAGAAGCAAAACCAGTAAACCATATAAAAAATATATATGTGTATAGATAGATAGATAGATAGATATAGAGAGATTTATATCAAGGAAATGGCTCAATCAGTTGTAGAAGCTAGAACTTCCCAAGTCCGTGAGTCAGGATAGAGGCTTCTCCTCATTCACGTAGCCACAGGGGCTGGCAAACCCAAAATCGGCAGGTCAGGGAGCAGGAAAGTTCAGAGAGCAGAGCTCTTGTTCACAGGTTGCAAAGATCAACGAATCCCAAGATTGGCAGGCAAGACCACAGGGAAACTGCTAGCTCAAGTTCCAAGAACCAGAGCTCAGATGAACAGGAGCCAGCTGCGGGATTCAGTGTGAGCAAAAAGCCCCAGACCCTTGCCAGAATGTCCACTTATATTCGATGCAGGCCACACTTCTAAGGAAACTCCCTTTCAACTGATTTGCTTCTCACAGCAAATCCCATCATGGGGGTGATCACATATCAAATCTCAACAGGGAAGTGGTCATAACATTATATGACTGCCAAAACGCTGAGAATCATGGCCCAGCCAAGTTGATACACAATATTAACAATCACAGTACTCAATGGTGAAAGCCTGAAAGCTTCCTCCCTAAGACCAGGAACAAGATAAAGACGCTCACTTTTGTCACTGCTACTTAACATTGTACTAGAAGTTCTAGTTAGAGCAATTAGGCAAGCAAAACAAAAGGCATCCAAAGTGAAAAGGAAGAGCAAAATTATATCTCTTTGAAGATGACATGATATTATAAACATAAAATCCTAATGAATACACACATACACTCACACAGAAAAACCTAGTACAGCCAATAAATTCAGGAATGTTCCATGAAATGACATCAACTTCAAAAAGTCCAGTTGTATTTCTATTACTAACAAAAAAAATTCAAAAAAGAAATTAACTAAAAAGGCATCTAAAATAGCATTAAAAGAATAAAATGTGTAGGAATAAATTTCGTAAAGGAGGTAAAGACTTGTACACTGAAAGCTACATATTGCTGAAATAAATTTAAGACTTACATAAATGGAAAGACAATCCTGTTCATGGATTGGATGATTTAATATTGTTAAATATGACAATAATCCCCAAAGTGATCTACAGAGACAATGTAATCCCTGTCAAAATCCCAATGGTCTTTTTAGCAGAAACATAAAAGCTGACCTTAAAACATATAAGGAATTGCAAGGGACCCTGAATAACCAAAATAATATTGACAAAGAACAAAGTTGAAGAACTCACATTTCCACACTTTGATTACAAAGCTACAGTAATCAAAACAGTTTGGTAAGGTGGAATTCTTGCAATGTACAAGCATGAGCAGATCTAAGATCCCAGCCCTCCACACAAGAACACCAAGAAAAGCAACAAGAACCCCATGTTCAGCCCTGTAAAGACTCTGAATCACGTATCAAAGAACCACAGCAAAGAACTGCAAACTGAATAAAAACAAGAATGAAACATACGGTAGGAAAAGTGCTTCTTTCACTATCTTCATCCCTCTCCCTCCTGGCACGGCAGACAGATAGCCCTAATGGCTCCATCACTGCTCCACATCAGCAGCCAATACATAGTTCTCTTGTGCACTGAGAAGAACCCTGATCTCTGGCAATGAAACTAATTGTACAGATGTCCTGGGCAGACTGTTAAGGGTGTCCCCACTCCTTCCTCTCCTGACGTGGTGAGCCTAAATGTCACTCTTCTGTGCACTGGGAATGGCCTAGATATCTGACTCCAAAACTAATATCACAGATCTCCCAGGCAGACTGTTCAGAGTTTTCCCACCTCTCTCTGTCCTGGCATGATACACAGATTGCAGCAGTCGCAGACCTAGTCAACTCACATTCTCCTGTACGTTGTGAAGGGACCCTATATTTAGTTCCAAAATAAATAGGTCATATTTTGCTAGTGGACTGTTTTGGAAATATATTCTGACCAATTTGGAGGCAGCCTGAAAGACTGTAACTGTAGCCTGGGTGGACTTGCAGCCCTCACAGAACAGGGGAGGGAGCAGTGACCAAAGACCAAGGACTTTACCTACCTGAGGGTGATCTATTCAGTGATTTTTCAATTGATTTGGGAGAGTCCAAAGATGACTTCACAAATTAGGGGAGGGGGTGATAACCCAAAGAATAAAGACTGCAACTCCTGAGAGTGGATTGATTAGTGTGTGTTTTTGGATCTGTCTGCAAGTTGCTGAAAAACTGAAACCTTGGTTTGACCTGAGTGGGAGATACTACAGGGAGAGGGAGGAAATTATAATCAAAGTATGAAGATGGTGCCCTCCTGAGAGTTTCTTGCAAAGCTTTGCACTGTCAAAAGTATTGTATATTCAAAGGAATTGAAAAAGCTAACACCTTGACAAACTCTGATTTCCCATCTTCAACAAAAATCACACGGCACGAAAAAAACTGAAATGATGACCCATTCAAGAAAACAAGATGATGAGAGAAAAATAGAATTTATGGAAACTCAAATAATAAACAGATTGGAAGACTATAATACAACAATATCAAAGAAGCTCAAAGGACTAAAAGAAAACACAAAGAAATCCAAAAAACAATGCATGAAGAAATGAGCATATAAAGTGTAGACATGGTAAAAATAAAACAAACAATATACTGAAAATGAAGGACACAACAAGTGAAATTAAATTCATTTGAATGATTGAAAAATAGATATGAACTGGCAGAAGAAAGAATCAATGATACAGAGGATAAAGTAATATAAATTATGGAGGCTGAGGAGCAACTAGGGATAAACATTAAGACTGCTGAACATAGGCTAATGGAAATTGTAAACTAATATATACATTATGGAAATCCCAGAAGGGAGTGAGAGACAAGGGACAGAAAGAATACTTGGAGAAATAATGGCATAAAACTTTCCAAATCAGATGAAGGGCATAAACCCACAAATTCAAGAAGCAAAACCAACTCCAAATTGGATAAACCCAGAGATCCACAACAAAAGACTTTATAATCAGTGTCTTAGGTATCTAGTGCTATAACAGAAATACCAAAAGTGGATGGCTTTAACAAAGATAAATTTATTCTCTCACAGTCTAGGACGCTAGAAGTCCAAATTCAGGGTGCCAGCTCCAGGGGAAGGCTTTCTCTCTCTGTAGGCTCTGGAGGAAGGTCCTTGTCACCAATCTTCCCCTGGTCTAGGAGCTTCTCAACGCAGGAACCCCAGGTCCAAAGGATGCGCTTTGCTCCCGGCACTGCTTTCTTGGTGGTATGAGGTCCACTTGTCTCTCTGCTCACTTCTATCTTTTATATCTCAAAAGATATTGACTCAACCTGATCTTGTAGATTGAGTCCTGCCTCATTAACACAACTGCCTCTAATCCTGCCTTATTAACGTCATACAGGTAGGATTTACAACACATCGGAAAATCACATCAGATCAAAATGGAGGACAATCACACAATACTGGGAATCATGGACTAGCCAAGTTGATACACATTTTTGTGGGACACAATTCAATCCATGACAATCAGACTATCAAAAACTAAAGATAAAGAGAAAATCCAGCAAGCAGCAAGACAGAAGTGAACAGTTACAAAGGACCTCCAATAAGATTAATTGCTGATTTCTCCTCAGACAACTTGGAAGCCATAAGGCAAAGGATTGACATATTTAAAGTGATGAAAGAAAAGAACTGTCAACCAAGAATACGCTATTCAGCAAAACTGTCCTTCAAGAATGAGGGCAGAATTAAAACATTCCCAGATACTCAAAAGCTAATAGAGTTCACATCCAGTAGACTGGCCCTACAAGAAATGCAAAAAAAAGAGAGTCTTTCAGATGGGAAAGTGCACTAGAAAGCAACTAATAGAAAAAATGATGCATAGAAAAAATGCATGTGCAAATATAAGGAAAAATTTAAGGTATTTTTGCTTGATGTTTCTAATTGTTATATCCTTCGTGCTTTATAATGAGAAATGCATAAAAAGTAAGCATAAATTTTTGTTACAGAACACATGATGTATAAAGGTGTAGTACGTGCTAACAACAACATAAACAGGGAAGGGAGGAAGAAAAGATAATAGGTATAGAGTTTTTGCATGTTACTGAAGTTAAGTTGGTATCAATTTAAACCAGGTTGTTATAAATATAAGATGTTAAGTGTAATCTTCATGGTAAACACAAAAAAAAAATCTTAAAAATACATACAAAAGAAAAGGAGAAGGGAATAAAAATGGGTCATTAAAAAGTAAATAAAACACAAAAGTTGGCAGTATTGGAGGAAACAAGGAACAAAGAAGGCATGTTGTTGTTCTGCTGTTGTTAGATGCCACCGAGTCAGTTCCAATCATAGCGACCCTATGTACAGCAGAACAAAACGTTGCCCGGTCCTGTGTCATCACACAAACTTTGCTATGTTTGAGCCCATTTTTGCAGCTACTGTGTCAATCTACCTCATGGAGAGTCTTCCTCTTTTTTGCTGACCCTCTACTTTACCAAGCATGATGTTCTTCTCCAGGTACTGGTCCCTCATAATAACGTATCCAAAGTAAGTGAGACAAAGTCTCACCACCCTCACTTTTTTTTTTAATTTTTATTTTTTTATTGTGGTAATTAAATGAAGTTTACATTTCAAGTTAGTCTTCCATACAATTTTTTTTTACATACGTTGTTATGAGACCCCAACCGCTCACCCCATTTTGTGACAGCACACTCCTCCCCTCTACCCCTGATTCACCATGAACATTCAAACAGCTCCTAACTCTCTCTGCCTTCCCATCTCACCTCTGGACAGAAGCCGCCCCTTTGGTCTTTTGTATCTACTAGACTAAGAGGCACATTCTTCACGAGTATCACTTTATGTCCTACAGTCCAGTCCAATCCCTGTCTGAAGAGTTGGCGTCTGAAATTGTTTTAGTTCTGGGCTGATAGAGAGTCCAGGGGCCATGCTTTCTGGGGCACCTCCAGTCTCAGTCAGACAATTATGCCTGGTCTTACTAGAATTTGAGTTCTGCATCCCATCGTTCTACTGCTCCATCAGGGACCCTCTGTTGTGTTCCCTGTCAGGACGTTCATTGGTGGTAGCCAGGCACCATCTAGTTCTTCTGGTCTCAGGCTGATGAAGTCTCTAGTTTATGTGGCCATTCTGTCTCTTGGGCTAATACATTCCT
>NW_004444220.1:1432429-1440064 GCF_000243295.1 Trichechus manatus latirostris
AAAAAAAAAAAAAAAAAAAAAGCCAACTCTATGTTATCTACAAGAGACACATCTTAGACACAAGGACACAAACAGGCTGAAAGTGAAAGATGGAAAAAACATTCCGTGCAAATAGTAACCAAAAGAGAACTGGGGTGGTGATGTTTATATCAGAAAAAATAGATCTTAAGTCAAAAATCAGTCAGAAGACACAAAGAAGATTATATAATGATAAAAGGGTCAATTCATTCATAAAATATAATAATTATAAGTACATATGCAACAAACATCAGAACCCTAAAACATAAAACAAACACAGGGAGAAAGAGACTTCAATATGTCATTTTAATAATGGAGAAACATCTAGAAAGAGTATGAGTGAGGAAAGAGAGGGCCTGAATGCCACTATAAACCAAGCAAGACCTTACAGACAAATATACAGCACTCCACACAACAACAGCACAATATGAATTCATCTCCTGTGCACATGGATCATTCTTAGGAATAGACCATACGCTAGGTCACAAAACAAGTCTCAATAAATTTTTAAAAATTGAAATTATACAAAGTATCTTCTCTTCCCACAATGGAGTGAAATTAGAAATGAATAACAAAAGGAAAACTTGAAAGTATAGAAACGTGAAAATTTAGCAACACACTATAAAACAACTGATGGATCAAGGAAGAAATCAAGAGAGGAACTTCAAAATACTTAGAGAAATGAAACGAAAGCACAGATATTAATTCATTTGGGAATCAGTGGGAATTTCAAACAGAAAAAAAATCATAGCAGTAAATGCCTTTATTTAAAAAGATCTAAAATTAATAACCAAACACTACAAATTGAGGAATTAGAAAAACAAGAGCAAATCAAACCCACAGCTTCCAGAAGGAGGGAAAGAATAAAGATCAAAGCAGTGACAAGTAAAATAGAAAATATAGAAACAATAGAGGGAATAAATGAAACCAGAAGTTGTTTTTAGAAAAGATTAGTAAAATTGGCAAACTTGTAGCTAGACTGACAAAGAAAAAAGAGAGAAGATGCAAACATCTAAAATCAGAAACTGGTTTTACAACAGACTCTACATAAATACAAAGTGTCATAAAATAGTGTGAACAATAGTACTCTGAAAAATTGTATAACCTAGATAAAATAGACAAATTTCTAGAAACACATAAACTTCTTACATTGATTCAAGAAGAAACAGAAGATCTCAACAAATATATAAGTAACCAAAAACCCCCAAACAAAGAAAAGTTTTGGACCAGATGGCTTCACTGGGAAATACTAACAAACGTTAATAGAAGAAGCAACCCCAATCCTTCTTAAACTTTTCTAATTAATAGAAAAGGAGTGAACACTTCCTAACTCATTCTATGAGGCCAGGATTAGTCTGATACCAAAGCTACATGAAGAAATCACATGTAATCTCAATGAGTAAACTCAGACCAATATCCCTTATTAATATGAATGCAAAAATCCTCAACAAAATACAAGCGAACAGAATGCAACAGCATATTAAAAGAATTAAACACCATGACCAAGTAAGATTTATTCCAGAAATGCAAGGATGGTCCTACATTAAAAAATAAATCAATGTAATGCACATCAATAGAACAAAGGAAAAGAACCACGTGAATGTCTCAACCAGCATAGAAAAGGAAATTGGTGAAATCCAACATGATTCTTCATAAAAAATACTTAACAAACTAGGAATAGAGGGGAAATTTCTCAATATAATAAAGAGTATTTATTAAAAACAAAACAAAACAGACAAAAAACCCACAGCTAATATCATATTCAACAAAGAAAGACTGAGAGCTCCCGCCTTGAGAATGTGAGCAAGACAGTGACGCCTGTTCTCACAACTGCAATTTGTATTGTACTGGAAGTCCTAACCAGAGTCATAAGACAAGTTAAAGAAATAAAAGTTATCTAAATTGGAAAGGAAGAAGTAAAACTATCCTTATTCGCAGTTATGATCTTATACAGAGAAAATCCTAATGAATCCACAAGAAATTTTCTAGAGCTCATAGAAGAATTCAGCCAAATTGCAGGGTACAAGGTCAACAAATAAAAATCAGTTTGGTTTCTATACAACGGCAATAAGTAATCTGAAGAGGTAATTAAGAAAGCAATTCCATTTACAATAACACCCAAAAAATAAAATACCTAGAAATAAATTTAACCAGGGAGGTGAAAGGCTTATAAAATGAAAATTGTAAAATACTGCCAAAAGAGAATTAAAGAAAACCTAAGTACGTGGAAAAACATTCTGTGTTTATGGGTATGAAGATTTAATATTGTTAATAAGTCAATACTATGAAAAGTGATCTATAGAGTCAATGAAATACCCCATCAAAATTGCAACAGTCTTCTGTGCAGAAACGGAAAAACCAGTACTCAAATTTATATGGACTTGCAAGTAACTGAGGATAGCCAAAGCAATCTTGAAGAAGAACAAAGCAGGAAGACTCACACTTTCCGATTTCAAAACATACTATAAAGCTACAGTAATCAATCTAGTACTAATATAATAATAGACATATAGGCAAATGGAATACAACTGAGAGTCCAGAAATAAACCCATACATTTACATTCAATTCATTTTGGACAAGGGTGCTAAGCTCATGCAATGGAGAAAGAATAACATTTATAATAAATGGTGCTGAGACAACTGGATATCCACATACAAAAGAATGAAGCTTACCTTAAATCATATGTGAAAATTAACTCAAAATGGATCAAGGATCTAATTTTAAAAACTAAAACCATAAAAGTCATAGAAGGAAATATACAGATATTGCTTCAGGAGCTAGTTTTTAACAAGTTTTTTAGATATGACACCAAAACTGCTAGCAACAAAAGACTAAATATACAAATTGGATTTCATCAAGATAAAAAAAGAAAAAAAAAACTTTTATTCAACAATGGACTTTAAAAACAAAGTGAAGGGACAACTTACAGACTAGGAGAAAAATTTTGGAAACCATATATTGGGTAAAAGTTCAGTATCCACAATATGTAAAACTTAATAAAACTTAATAATAAAAACACAAACAACCCTATCAAAAAATGGGGAAATTATTTGAATAGACATTTCATCAAAGAAGAAATACATATGGCCAACAAACAGAAAAGATGCTCAACATCATTAGCCATTAAACTAAAAAACCAAACCCACTGCCATCAAGTCAATTCTGACTTATAATGAACCTATAGGATAGAGTAGAACTATAGGACAGAGTAGAACTATAGGACAGAGTAGAACTATAGGACAGAGTAGAACTGCCCCATAAGGTTTCCAAGGCAGAAGATTGCCACATCTTTCTCCCGAGGAGAGGCTGGTGGGTTCGAACTGCGACCTTTCAGTTAGCAGTTGAGCATTTTAGCCACTGCACCACCAGGGTCCACTCATTAGCCATTAAAAAAAAACCTGTTGCCTTCGAGTCGATTCTGACTCATAGCGACCCTATAAGACAGAGTAGAACAGTCCCGCAGGATTTCCTAGGAGTGGCTGGTGGGTTCGGACTGCCAACTTTTGGTTAGCAGCTTAGTTCTTAACCATTGTGCCACCAGGGCTCCCATTAGCCATTAGAGAGATGTAAATAAAAACCACAATTACATACAACTTCATCCTCCCCACTATGATGGCTAAGATTAAAAAAAAAGGAAAATAACAAACCTTGGAGAGGATGTGGAGAAATTGGAACATTTATCCATTGCTGTTGGGAATATAAAATGGTACATCTACTGTGGAAAATTGTTTGAAGGTTTTTCAAAAAGTTAAACACAGAACAACCACATGACCCAGTAATTCCACTCCTAGGTATATACCCAAGAGACTTGAATGCAGTGATGCAAACAGATACACGCATACCAATGTTCATCTAGAACTATTCACAATTGCCAAAATGTGGAAACAACCTAAATATCCACCAAGAGATGAATTAATATAAAATATAATATATATGTACCATGCAATGTTACTCAGCCATAAGGAGAAATTAAGGCCCAATACATACTACAACACGGATGAACCTTGGAAACGTTGTGCTGAGTGAAGTAAGTCAATCACAAAAGGATAAATACTGTGAGATTTCACTCATATGAAATAGCTAGAATAGGCAAATATATAGAGATCAAAGTTTATTTGTGGTTACCAGGGGTGGGGGAGTGGGACTGAGGGAGACTTTTTTAGGAAGCATTGAATTTCTGTTTATGGTGATGGAAAATTTAACAACAGATACGGGCTATGGTTGCACAGTATGATTAATGTAATTGATGTCAGTAAATTTTACACCTGAAACGTTAAATTGACAAAAGTTTGTTATCTATATTTCTACAACAATTAAAAAGAAAAATCTCCCCCAAAAGAAAAGTCTTTGACTAGGTGGATCCCTGGGAAATACCACCAAACATTAATAGAAGTGACCCCAATCCTTTTCCAATAAATAGAAGAGGAAGAAACACTTTCTTACTCATTTTATGAGGCTACCATTACTTTGATACCAAAGCCATATGAAGATATTACAGCAAAATAAACAACTATAGACTAATATCCCTTATGAATGTAGATGCAAACTAAAAAAATACTAGCAAACCAAATCCAAAAGCATATTAAAAGATTTATACACCATAATCAAGTGGGATTCACATAAGGAATGCAAGGGTGGTTCAACCATAGAAAATCAATAAATGTAATACATCACACTAATAAAACAAAATGAAAGAACTACATGATTGTCTTAATAGGTACAGAGAAATAATTTGACCAACAACATCTTTCATGATAAAACACTCAACAAGCTAGAAATAGAATGGAAATTCCTCAGTCTGATAAAGGGTGTTTATGAACAACACACAGCTAACATCATATGCTTTGGAGAAAGTCGGACAGCTTTACCCTTCAGATCAGGGACATGACACAGGTGTCTACTTTCACTATTGCTATTCAATATTGTAGTAAAGCTCCTAGCCAGCGTAATTAGGCAGGAAAAGAAATAAAAGTTATCCAAATCGGGAAGGAAGAAGTAAAAACAATCCTTTTTTGTAGATGTTGTGTGCCATCGAGTTGATTCCAACTCATAGTGGCCCCATATAACAGAGTAAAACTTCACCATAGTGTTTCCTAGGCTATAAACTTTACAGGAGAAGACTGCCAGGTATTTTGTCTCGAAGAGCCACTAGTGAGTTCAAACTGCCAACTTTTCAGTTAGCAGCCAAGTGCTTAACCATTGCACCACCAGGGCTCCTTTTTGTGGATTAGGATGGTATGATCCTATATGTAGAAGACTCCAAAAATTCCACAAGAAAGCTACTATACCTGTTGCTGTAGATTCTGATTCATAGCGACCCTACAGGACAGAGTAGAACTGCTCCATAGGGTTTCCAAGGAACAGCGGGTTGATTCGAACTGTAGACCTTTTGGTTAACAGCCGAGCTCTAACCAGGAATATATAAATGAATTCATCAAAATGGCAGGATACACAGGCAACACACAATAATTAATTGTATTTCTATACACCATCAATGAACAATCTGAAAAGGAAATTAAGGGAACAATTCCATTTACAAGAGCACTTAAAAGAAAAAAATACCTAGAAATAAATTCAACCAAGGAAGGGGAAGACTGGTATACTAAAAACTTTAATTTAATTGCTAAGAGAATTTAAAGAAGACTGAAATAAACGGTAGGACATTCTGTGTTCATGGACTGGAAGACTTAATATGGTTAAATGTCAATATTACCCAAACAATCTACAGATTCAACACAATCCTCATCAAGATTACAATAGCATTCTTTGAAGAAATGGAAAAGACAATCCATAAATTTAAATGGAACTGTAAGGTGCATCATACAGTGAATCAATCCTGAAAAGAAGAACAAAGTAAGAGGACTCACACTTCCCCACCCTAAAACATCTTACAAAGCTACAGTAATTAAAACAGTCTAGTACTAGTATAATGGTAGACATATCATCAATGGAACAGCACTGGCAGTCCAGAAAGAAACCTATATATCTATGGTCGATTGATTTTTGACAAGGCTTCATTCAAAAGGGAAAGAATAGTCTCTTTAATAAATGGTTTTTGGAAAAACTAGATTTCCACACGCAATCACTCAGTCAAGGAATAAACATGTAAAGAAATCAAGCAGAGCTATGGTTAAGATGGCAGTTTAGTCAGATTCACTGTAACTCCCCCTAAAACAAAGACTTGAGAAACTAAGTAAAACAGGCACAAATAATGACCTCAGACTCCTGAACATCAAATGGAGGTCTGGAGAATAGGACTGATCACCAAATGGAAGGAGAAATAAAGCAAAACCAGCAGGATATTCATGGATCATCCAAAACCTGCCTGCTGGCCTGGTTCAATATAACTATTTAGGCTATTTAGGTTAATGGCAGCAAGCATCAGCCCTGGGTGAGGAGCCCAGAAAGGCAACTTCATGGAAAACACGGCTGGAGGCAGAGATACTGTGTAAACAAACTTGGAAGGAAACAAGGTGAGAAGAAGTCATCCCAGGTTTGATCAAGCCCAGGTGGGTGATGCATGGGAGGGTCATATCTTTGAAATTAGGGAAACACAGGGAAGTGATACCGGAGCAAAGTAAGATGGTCTGAATTGTTGGAACCTCAGAATGGGGGATAGATAGGACAGTGAGTGCACATCTTCAGAGGGGCAAACAAAAAAACAGGAGGGCAGAGGCGAGATTCAGTGTTCTTGCAGATTGCAGAGAAGAGAGGGAGGTAGGAACTAGGGCTCAGATTGCACATAAGCTGTGATGCTCTTCCATTTTGATGGGAGATGTCATTTGAATAGTAACCCACAGCATAATAACTAGAATTCACTCCCCAACTTGTCCCATACAGCCTCATCTTCCCATGTCTTTGGGTGGGCCCCTCTCAGGATTCAGGGGCCTCCACACCTCTCCCACCAACCCCTCCTGACCCACTTCTGCACCCAGCCCCCCACCACTGCCTAGGCCAATTCTGCAAGCCTCTATGTCCCATACTTCTCAATTCCTGGGCCACTTCTGCAGGCCTCAGCATCCCACCTTCCTACCCATCCTCTCAACCTGTTCTACTCTCCAGGATCTGCACTAACCACTCATGCCAATGTGGAGAGACAACATTATCCCTCAAGATCTGCGAAGGGATCCTGACCACACATCACCTGACACCTCATATCAGGGAAGGGACTTGCCCTCACACATCCAAGCAATCCTCTAAGGGAAGCCTTACAGACATAACAACATAGGATCCCCAGGTTTGTGTGACTCACCATATCCATCAGTGAGAGGAAAGCACACCAAGCCAACCAAAAGCACCCAAGTCATACATGGTTAACACAAAACAATTAAAACAATACAAAGGATAGGAAGCAATCCAAAGAAAAAAGGAAGAAGCTAAGCTCCTGGTATATCAAAACAAAGGCAAAACAAACAAAAATTAAAAAAATAAAACAAAGAGAACCAAACAAATATATGATCAAAATATGTGTGTATATACAAAACCAAAACAAACTCATTGCCATGGAGTTCATTCCAACTGATAGCGACCCTATAGGACAGAGTAGAACTACCCCTTAAGGTTTCCAAGGAGTGGCTGGTGGATTCAAACTACTGAGCTTCTGGTTAGCAGCCAAG
>NW_004444220.1:1440164-1451324 GCF_000243295.1 Trichechus manatus latirostris
ATGTGTGTATATATATATATACACACACACACACATATATATATATACACACACACATATATATGTGTATGTGGAAACCCTGGTGGTGTAGTGGTTAAGAGTTCGGCTGCTAACCAAAAGGTCAGCAGTTTGAATCCACCAGGTGCTCCTTGGAAACCCTATAGGGCAGTTCTACTCTGTCCTATAGGGTCACTATGAGTCGGAATTGACTTGAAGGCAATGGTGTTTTTAAAAAAATATGTTTATGTATATATGTATGTATGTATAATAAACCCTTAATGCCTCAAAGACAACAGTTAATTATAAACCATATGAAGAGACAGGAAAAAGTGAATTAAGAAAACAAAATAAAAGGGCAGAAAAAGTCTATGAGGAAGAACAGATAATGGAACTATTGAACAAAGACTTCAAAAAGCTAGTATTAATTCTCCTCAAAGAGATCAATGAGAAAGTGGGAACAAAAGACTAGAAGAGTTCAGGAAAACAGTAAAAGAACAAAACAACAAATTAAATGAAGAAATACCAAAACCTAAAAAACCAAACCTGTTACCATTGAGTTGATTGGACTCATAGTAATCCTATAGGTCAAACTACAATGGCTGCATAGTTTTCAAGGAGTGGCTGGTGGACTCAAACTGCTGATATTGTTTCTAGCAAATGAGCTCTTAACCGATGTGCCATCAGGGCTCCAAATAAATAAAATTCTAAGCAAAAACAACTAGAAATTCAGAAGCTTAACAACAAAATAACAGAAATAAACATGTCAACTGGACACAGAATTATAACTGAAGCAACAGTAGGAAGAATAAGTGAAATAGAAAACAAAATCTTTGACATTACTCAGTATGAAGAACAAACAGAAAAAAGATGGAAGAAAAATGAAAGCCTAGGATTTATGTGGGACACTATCAAGAGGAATCACGTACATATATTAGGAATCCCAGAAGAGGAAGAAGAGGGAAAAAACGCCCAGAAAGAATCTTTGAAGAATTACTGGCAGAAAACTTCCCAAATATCATGAAAGTCAAGAAGATTTTCTTCCAAAAAATTAAATGAACTCCATATAGTATAGCCCGCAAGAGAAAGTCACCAAGACATATCATAATCAAATTTTCCAGATCCAAAGACAAAGAAAGAATTTTGAGAGCAGCACGTGAAAAGTAAAATATCACTTACAAAATGTCCCCAGTAAGATTAAGCACTGACTTCTCACCAGAAACTATGCAGGCAAAAGACAATAGGATGACATATGCAAAGTCATGAAAGAAAAGAACTTTCAACCAAGAATTATATATCCAGAATAATTATCATTTATAAACGAAGGAGAATTTGAGACGTCATAGAAGCAGAGAATAAGACAATTTGTAATCACCAAACCATTATACAAGAAATATTAAAAGGAGTCTTTCAGATAGAAAAACAAACAACAACAGACAACAACCTGAGGTAAAGAATCGTGATAGAATCACCCTGATACCAAGCCAGGAGAAGATATCACAATACTAAAATAAAGTTAAAAGTGACTACAGGGAATCAGAGATGCAAAGTTGTAATTGATCACATAAAAACAAAAGGGTGTAGCTGTAAAACTTCCACATAATGAGGAAGTTAAGGTGATTTCAAGATATAACAGACTGTTTTCAATGTAAGATGTTAAATATAAACCTCATGGTAACCACAAAGAAAATTAATAAATCTATTCACCAAAACATAGAATAAAAACAAGAAGATTCAGTAAACACAGAAACAATAATAAATTAAAACCCATATACAAAAAAACTTCAGCACAGAAAGTAAAGAAGAAACCATTAACAGCACAAAAGAGCGTAACAAAATGGCTGCAGTAAATTCATCCCTATTAATAATCACATTGAATGTAAATGAATTAAATGCACCAGTCAAGAGAAACAGAGAGGCAGAATGGATTTTAAAAAATAGGACCCATCAATATGGTGCCTACAAGAGACACCCCTTAGGCACAAAGGCATAAAGAGGGTAAAAGTCAAAGGACGGGGGAAAAAAAAAAAGAACAAGAAAATAGTAAGTAAAAGAGAGGAGTGACAAATATTAATGTCTGACAAAATAGACTCTAAGTCAGTATGTATTATAAGAGACAAAGAAGGACATTATATAATAATAAGAGTTGATTCACCAAGAAGACACAATTATAAATATTTATGCACCCAAAACCAGCCCCAAAATTTATAAAACAAATTCTAACAGAATTAAAGGAATATACAGTTCTACAATAATGGTAGTAGATTTTAATACACTATTGTCAACAACAGATGGAACAATTAGAAAGAAAATCAATAAAGACATAGAAGACCTGAATAACACTATTAACCAACTGGACCTAACAGACATATATAGAACACACCACCCAACAGGAGCACAGTACGCATTCTTCTCCAGGGCTCGTGGAACATTCTCCTGAATGGACCATATCTTAGGTTACCAAGCAAACCTCAATAAACTAAAAAAAAAAAACTGAAATAAAACAAAACGTCTCTGACTATAAGTGTGAAGCTAGAAATCAATAACAGGAAGAATAAGGAAAAACATACACGAAAACTAAATAACACATTACTAAAATCTATTGAGTTATAGAAGAATTCAAAAGTGAAATTAAAAAATACATAGAATCAAACGAGCATGAAAACACAGCAAACCAAAACCTATGGGATGCAGCAAAAGCAGTGCTCCGAGGGAAATTCATAGTAATAAATGCCTATATTAAAAAAGAAGAAAGATGAAAAATCAATAACTTAACCCGGCAATTTGCACAAATAGAAAATGAGGAGCAAAAGGAAACCAAAGCTACTAGAAGAAAGGAAATAATAAAAGCCAGAGCAGAAATAAATGAAATAGAAGACAGAAAACCAGTAGAAAGAATCAACAAGACCAGAAGCTGGTTCTTTGAAAGGATCAACTAAATAGATAAACCACTGGCTAGACTGACAAAGGAAAACAAACAAAATGAGAAGAAGCAAATACAGGCAGTCCCCAGGTTATGAAAGTCTGACTTACGTATAACTCGTAGTTACAAACCACCCCCTGTAAAGCCTATTATATTAAAACTATTATGTTAAAAATCTGAGGTACATACAATGGTTTATAATAACCAATGTGCACTGCTTTGTGAAGCTCATCAAAATATTATTATTATTACTATTACTATATTATTATATTAAAGATGTTTTAGTGCATCTGGAGGATTCCGGGAAGATGGCAGAGTAAACAGATCACTGTTCCAATCCTCCTCCACAAGTACAACAAGAAATACAACAAGGAAATGACACTCAACTTTGAGGGACTCTGAATAGGGGAACAGAGGAAAGCAGTGGGGAACTGCAGACAGGCAAGAATCAACAAGGAGTTGCCTACAGTAGGAAAACGACTTCTCCCACAGTCCCTGCTCCTCCCCCCTGCCACAGGGGTCACCGGCTGCTGTGAACTGGGCAGAGGCCCCAGAAAAAGAGCTTGTTTCCCCAACCATGATACACCCTGCCTGTACAGAGACAGGACTCCAAGCTTCCTCTCTAAAATCAACAAGGCAGACCTTCCCGGGGGTTCTGTTTAGAGTGTGCCAGCACTTCCCCTACCTAGACACTGTCAGCTGCAAGCCTACTGCGAATTGCTACAAAAGGTCCCTATAGTAGAGTCTTCTCTCATAGTTGACACCCCACCTGCCTCCCTGCACACCCCATAGCTAAGGCCTTTGTATCCAACAGGATACACCCCCCCAGGGAGCCAGTTTGGGTCTGCCTGCTCCTCCTTCCAGTTGGCACTGGGGACTGCTGACTGAGGCTGCTGTGTACTAAGAAGCAGGCATCTTGAGTGGAGGCTCCACTCACAGACAGCATACTACAGTGAGGGCTCTGATAGCAATAACACAGACTTCCCTGGAGGTTTGTTCAGAGCTTAACAATCCCTCTCCCACCCAGAACCTGTCACCTACAAGCTGCAGTGAATTGCTACAGAAGGCCCCCGGAGTGAAGTCGGCTCCCATAGTCAGCACTCTATCTGCCTCTCTGGACACCTCATAGCTCAAACCTCAGAAACCAATAGGGCAAACTTCCCTGGGGGTCAATTTGGGTTACTCTGCCCCCACTTCCAGTTGTCGCTGAGAACTGCTGTCTAAGGCTGCTATGTGCCAGAAAGCAGGTATCATGAGTGGAGGCTGCATTCACAGCCAAAAAACTACTGGGGGGGGGGGTTGAGTACTGATAGCAACGAGACAGACCTCTGTGGGTATCTGACCAGAGGGTGACACCCCCTCCCTCACCTGGTAACTCTTAGTTGCCAGGGTGTTGCACACTGCAACAGAAGGCCCCTGGAGTGGAGTTTGCTCACATAGTCAGCACTCTACCTGCCTCCCTGTGCACCCCATAGCTCAGGCCTCTCAAACCAACAGGACAGATCTCCCCGGGGATCAACTTGGGTCCATCTGCTTCCCCTGCTGATTGGTGCTGAGGACTGCTGACTGAGGCTGCTGTGTACTAGGAAGCAGACATCTTGAGTGGAAGCTACACCCACAATGACATTCTATGGGGTGGGCTCTGATAGCAACAAGGAAGGCTTCCCTTGGGGCCCATTTGGAGTGTGACTACCCCTCCCCCAACTGGTAACTGTTAGCAGCTGGACTGATATAAACTCCTACAGAAGGTTCCCTACAGTGGAGTCAGAAGGGGGGTCACCTAAGTGGAGACTGCTCCCCCAACCACCACAGTCCACTGGGGTTTTGAAACCTACAAGAAAGACCTCTCAGAGGTACTTCTGGGGAGTGCAAGCCCTTCCTCCCCCTGAAATGGAGGAAAGTCTGCCTGTGCTTCCCCTTATTGCCAGCTCAGATATAAGCAACCCCCACACAGTAGGGAAAGAAAACTTGAGCAAAACCAGAGGGCAACACTGAAGGGGATTCACTGGGTGTGAGTTTTTCAGCTAAAAACATGCTTGCAGAAACGTGATTGTGTCTCTGGAACACCAGGAGATCTGTTTTTTTTTATTTTTATTTTTTAAGTTTTTTATTGTACTTTAGGTGAAGGTTTACAGAACAAATATTTTCTCATTAAACAGTCAGTACACATTGTTTTAGGACATTGGTTAACAATCTCATGACGTGTCAACACGCTCCTTTCTCGACCTTGGAGGACGTTTTTCTTTTGGTGAAAATGTACATAGCCAAAGATACATCATTTCAAAAATTTCTACATGTACATTTCAATGACTTTGATTACGTTCTTCCAGTTGTGCTGCTATTCTCACTTTAGATGAAGGTTTACAGAACAAAATAGTTTCTCATTAAACAGTAAACATACTGCCCTATGGCAATGCTTAATAACCCCACTACATGTCAACAGTGTCTCTTCTCAACCTTGGGTTCCCTATCACTAGCTTTCCTGTCCCCTTCTACCTTCTAGTCCTTGTCCCTAGACTGCTGTCCCTCATTAGTCCCGTTTTTTATGGAACTATCCAATCCCCGGCTGAATGGTAAACCTCAGGAGTGACTTCACCACTGAGCTAAAAGGGTGTCTAGGGGTCATACTCTCGGGGTTTCTCCAGTCTCTTTCAGGCCAGTAAATCTAGTCTTTTTTGTGTGTGTTAGAATTTTGTTCTACATCCTTCTCCAGCTCTGCCCAGAACCTCTGTTGTGATCCCAGTCAGAGCAGTCAGTGGTGGTAGCTGGGCGCCATCTAGCTGTACTGGACTCAGTCTGGTGGAGGCCTTGGTAGATGTGGTCTATTAGTCCTTTGGACTAATCTTTTCCTTGTATCCTGTTCTCTTCATTCTCCCTTGCTCCCGAACGGATAAGACCAGTGGAGTATCTTAGCTGGCTGCTCACAGGTTTTTAAAACCCCAGACGCTACGCACCAAGGTAGAATGTAGAACATTGACTTCGTAAACTGTGTTATGCCAATTGAGCTAGAGGTTCCCTGAGACCATGGTCCCCACAGCCCTCCGCCCAGCAATCAGTCCCTCAGGGAGTTTGGATGTGTCTAGGGAGCTTCCATGACGTTTCCTTGTACAAGTTGTGCTGGTTTCCCCAGTATTGTGTACTGTCTCACCCTTCTTCAAAGATACCACTTGTCTATTGTATATTTAGTATTCCCCCCACCCCCCCATGCCTCCTAAGCAACAAAGATTGTTACTTTTTCTGTGTAAACTTTTTCATGAGTTTTTACATTACAGATCTCATACAATATTTGTCCTTTTGTGATTGATTTTTTTCACTCAGTATAATGTCTTCCAGTTTGATGCATGTTATGAGATGTTTCACAGATTCATCATTCTTCTTTATCCTTGCATAATACTTCATTGTGTGTATGTAGCATAGTTTGTTTATCCATTCATCTGTTAATGGGCATCTAGGTTGTTTCCGTCTTTTTGCTATTGTGAACAATGCTGCCATGAACATGGGTGTGCATATGTCTATTCGTGCAACTGCTCTTATTTCTCTAAGATATATTCCTTGGAGTGGGATTGCTGGATCGTATGGTATTCCTATTTCTTCCTTTCTAAGGAAGTGCCATATCATTTTCCAAAATAGTTGTATCATTTTGCATTCCCACCAGCAGTGCATAATTGTTCTGATCTCCCCGCAGCCTCTCCAACATTTGTTATTTACAGTGTTTTTGATTCATGAGTGTAATGCCGGGGTGAGATGGTATCTCATTGTGGTTTTAATTTGCGTTTCTCTAATGGCTAGTGATCGCGAGTATTTCCTAATGTGTCTGTTGGCCGCTTGAATGTCTTCTGCGGTGAAGTGTCTGTTCATTTCCTTTGCCTGTTTTTTAATAAGATTATTTGTCTTTTCGTTGTAGAGGTGTTGGATTTTCTTGTAGATTATGGAGACTAGACCTTTGTCTGACTTGTACTGTCCAAAATTTTTTTCCAGTCTGTAGGTTGTCTTTTTACTCTTTCTGTGAAATCTTTTGACGAGCATAGGTGTTTGGTTTTTAGAAGATCCCAGTTACCTAGCTTATCTATTGGGGTTTGTGCGTTGATGGTTGTGGTTTGTATCCTGTTAGTGCCATGTATTAAGGCCTGAAGTGTTGGTCCTATTTTTTCTTCTATGAACTTTATAATTTTCCGTTTTATATTCAGGTCTTTGATCCATTTTGAAGTAGTTTTTGTATACGGCGTGACATTTGGGTCCTGTTGCATTTTTTTGCAAATGGATATCCAGTTTTGCCAGCACCATTTGTTAAAAAGACTGTCTTTTCCCCATTTGATGGACTTTGGGCCCTTGTCGAAGATCAGGTGACCACAGGTGGATGGATTTTTATCTGAGTTCCCAATTCTGTTCCATTGGTCAATGTATCTGTCGTTGTACCAGTACCAGGCTGTTTTGACTACTGTAGCTGTATAGTAGGTTCTGAGGTCAGGTAGTGTGAGTCCTCCAACTTTATTCTTCTTGTTCAGTAGTGCTTTACTTATTCAGGGATTCTTCCCTTTCCGTATAAAGTTGGTGATTAGTTTTTCCATCTCTTTGAAGAATGTTGTTGGTATTTGGATTGGGATTGCATTGTATTTGTAGAATTGTCATTTTCACAATGTTAAGTCTACCTATCCATGAGCATGGTATGTTTTTCCATTTATGTAGATCCCTTTGGGTTTCCTGCGGTAGTGTTTTGTAATTTTATTTGTATACGTCTTTTACATCCCTGGTTAGATTCATTCCTAAGTATTTTATTTTTTAGAGGCTATTATAAACGGTATTGTTTTCCTGATTTCCTTTTCATCGTTCTCCTTATGGTGTATAGGAATCCAACTGATTTTTGTGTGTTTACCTTGTATCCTGCTACTCTGCTGAATCTTTCTATTAGTTCCAGTAGATTTCTACTGTAGTCTTTAGGGTTTTCTATGTATAGTATCATAGCATCCGCAAACAGGGACAGTTCAACTTCTTCATTATAAGTTTGGATGACCTGTATTTCTTTTCCTTTCCTTATTACTCTAATTAGAACTTCCAGCATAATGTTAAATAGGAGTGGTGATAAAGGGCCTCCTTGTCTTGTTCCTGTTCTCAAGGGGAATGTTTTCAGCCTCTCTTCATTAAGAATGATGTTGGCTATTGGTTTTGTGTAGACGTCCTTCATTATGTAGAGAAATTTCCCGTTTATACCTGATTGAGACTTTTTATCAGGAATGGGTGTTGGACTTTGTCAAATGTCTTTTCTACATCAATTGAGATGATCATGTGATTCTTTTCTTTCCTTTTAATTATGTGGTGGATTACGTTGATTTTCTAATGTTGAACTATCCTGGCATACATGGTATGAATCCTACTTGTTTGTGGTGTGTTATCTTTTTGATATGATGCTGAATTCTATTGGCTAGAATTTTGTTGAGAATTTTTGTGTCTATATTCATGAGAGATATTGGTCTGTAATTTTCTTTTTTGTGACATCTTTGCCTGGTTTTTGTATCAGTGTTATGCTGAATTCATAGAATGAATTTGGAAGTGTTGCTTCCTTTTCTATGCTCTGAAATAGCTTGAGTAGTACTGGTACAATCTCTTCTCTGAATGTTTTGTAGAATTCTCCAGGGGCCCCTCTAGGCCAGGGCTTTTTTTGGGGGGGGGGATTTTTTTTATTACCTTTTGAATGTCTTCTCTTGTTATGGGTTTGTTCAGATTTTCAACATCTCTTTGTTGTAGTTTAGATAGGTAGTGTGTTTCTAGAAATTTATCCATTTCCTCTAGCTTTTCAAATTTGTTGGAGTGTATTTTTTTCATAATATTCTGTTATGATCCTTTTTATTTCAGTTGGGTCTGTTGTAATGTCACCCATTTCATTTCTTATTTGTGTTATTTGCGTCCTTCCCTGTTTTTCTTTTGTCAGTCTGGCCAGTGGTTTGTCGATTTTGTTGATTCTTTCAAAGAAACAGGTTTTGGTTTTGTTGATTCTTTCTATTGTATTTCTATTCTCTATTTCAATTATTTCTGCTCTGATCTTCATTATTTCCTTTTTTCTGGTGGCTGTGGGCTGTTTTTACTGTTCTCTTTCTATTTGTTTGAGACGTGTAATTAATGCTTTGGTATTGTCCCTTTCTTCTTTTTTAATGTGTGCATCTATTGCTATAAATTGTCCTTTGAGGATTGCCTTTGCTGTGTCCCAAAGGTTTTAGTAGGATGTGTTTTCATTCTTGTTTGATTCTAGGAATTTTTCTATTCCATCTCTGATTTATTCTATTACCCAGTGGTTTGTAAGCAGGGTGTTATTCAGTTTCTATGTAATTGATTTTTTTCCTTACTCTTTCTGTTGTTAATTTCTACCTTGATAGCATTGTGGTCAGAGAAGATACTTTGTATTATCTCAACGTTTTGGATCTTGTTGAGGATTGCTCTGTGGCCTAAGATGTGGTCTATTCTGGAGAACATTCCATGTGCTTTGGAAAAGAATGTGTACATTGCAGCTGTTGGATGGAGTGTTCTACATATGTCTATGAGGTCAAGTTGGCTGATTGTGCCCTTTAGGTCTTCTGTATCTTTGCTGAGTTTCTTTTTAGTTGTTCTGTCCTTTACTGAGAGTGGTGTGTTGAAGTCTCCTACTATTATTGTGGAACTGTCAATTTCTCTTTTCAGTGTTGTTAGTTTGTTTTATGTATTTTGGAGCCCTGTCATTGGGTACGTAGATGTTTATTATGGTTATGTCTTCATGATGGATCATCCTCAATCATTACATAGTGTCCTTCTTTGTCTTTTATGGTGGATTTTGTTTTAAAGTCTATTTTATCTGTGATTAGTATTGCCATTCCTGCTCTTTTTTGGTAGTTGTTAGCTTGATATATTTTTTCCAACCTTTGATTTTTAATAAATTCATGTCTTTGTTTCTAAGGTGTGTCTCTTGTAGACAGCATATTGATGGATCCTGTTTTTTATCCTTTCTGTCACTCTCTGTCTCTTTATGGGTGCATTGAGTCCAATTACATTCAGTGTAATTATTGATAGGTGTGAGTTGATTGCTGTCATTTTGTAGTGTTTTTTTTTTTTTTGTGGTGCTGATGTTTTCTTTGTTCTTCTTACTCTCCTGTGCCGAATTCCTTTTGTTGGTAGATTTTTTTCATTTCTTTTGTATATGTAGCTTTAGTTTTTACTGAGACTTTATGTTTTTCCTCTTTATTTTGATGAGTAGGTTTGCTAACTTTCTTTGTGATTGCCGTGAAATTTACCCTTATCTTTCTAAGTTTGAAGGGGTCTATTATTACTTGGTATTGCCTTGCCTTCCTCTCCATCAGAAGGTTCTATAACTACGCCGTTTACTCCCTCTTTTATTGTTCTGATGTTGTTGTCCTGTGCAGATTAACTGGTCTGATTCCCTGTTGTATTTCTTTTGGTTTTGGATATTCCTTGAGAGTTAATTTCCTAGATTGGTATCTGGCTGGTACAATCTTGCGTCCTAGATTCAGCCTGTGAGCTGAAGTTGTTTGTTCTCAGGTCAAAGGACTCCTTTTAATAATTCTTGTAAGTTTGGTTTGGTTTTTACATATTCCTTCAATTTCTGTTTATGTGGAAATGTCCTAATTTCACCAAAATATTTGAAAGAGAGTTTTGCAGGATATATTATTCTAGGCTGGTAATTTTTTTCTTTCAAGGTTTTATATATGTCATCCCATTGCCTTCTTGCCTGCATGGTTTTTGCTGAATAATCTGAGCTAAGTCTTATTGTTTCTCCTCTCTATGTGACTTCATGTTTTTTACGAGCTGCTTTCAGTATTCTTTGTTTGTCTTTGGTTTTGCCTAGTGTGATTATGATATGCCTTGATGATTTTCTTTTCAGTCTATCTTATATGGGGTTCATTGATCTTGGAAGGCCAGCTTTTCATCTTTCATGATATTGGGGAAGTTTTCTGTCAGAAGTTCTTCAATGATCCTCTCTGTGTTTTCTGTTTTCTCTCCCTGTTGTGGAACTTGTATCACTCATAAATTTTTGCTTTTGATCATATCCCACATAATTCTTAGGGTCTCTTCATTTTTCTTTGTTCTTTTTTCTGAGTTTTCCTGGAACAGAGTTTTATCTAAGTGTTTGTGTTGAATTCCACTGATCCTGTCTTTCACCATTTCAAACCTGCTCCTCAGCTCTTCTATGACACTGTCCATTTTTGAAATCTTGTTGTTTATTTTTTGGATTTCTAATTGTTGTTTTTGTATAATTT
>NW_004444220.1:1451424-1470305 GCF_000243295.1 Trichechus manatus latirostris
CATGAATTTGTCTATTTTTTCCTCATTTTTATCTGCTTTTTGCTTCAACTCTTGGAGAATTCTGAGTATTAGAGATTCGAATTCCCTATCAGGTTATTCTAGTGCATTTTCTTCTACTGGAAAGTCATCTGGTTTTTGTATCAGATGCCTACTGGAACCATCTTGTCCTGTTTTTGTAAATGTTTTGATATTGTCTGCTGTCTTCAGGGCATTCAGTTGTTATTTTTCTCTTTTATTGATTGTAGATTTGTTTGTTTTGTCCTTTTTTTTAATTTGGCTATGTCTGAGCAGGCGGACTGTGTGTTCTTTGTTGTTTGCTCATCTGTGGGCATGATACTTTTCACCTCCTTCTCTAATTGGCAGGGTCTGTCACTCAGATACGGTACAGCAGGGCAGGTCTAGTTGAAGAGGAGTTGTTGGGATTGGTTGTTTGTGGCACTTACTACAGCCACCGGGGAGGTCGGTAGTCAGTGCAGGGCAGGTTCTTGTAAGCCATGCCTGTGCTACTTGGTGATGTGATGTTAAGCACATGGTGCAGGTGGGCAGGATGGAGGAGGAAGATTGCGATGTGTGGAGCTAAGATGGGTATAAGAGAGAGGAGAGAGGAACAGGAGACAAAAACATAAACAAAAAAACTGCTAGGGGAGCTTGCTGTTGGAGTGGAGAGATGACAGACTATGAAATGGAGAAAATGAAAAAGGGGAAGAAAAAAAAGAATGAATAAATAAAAATTTGTAAGAAGAAAGAACAGCAAACCTCCCAGGGATACCACTGGTATGGCTAGGAAGTCTGGGGAATTTGTTCCCAGGTGTTGTAGTACAGCCTGGCTAGGAGGTGAAGAGGTATTCAGCGCCAGGTTTTCAGGGGTTAGGAAGAAAAGGAAGGTATAGGGAGACCAGAAACGGAGTAATGAAGAACGACAAAAATGGGAAAAGAGGGAAAGAAAACAATGCAAATTAAAAAAAGAATAAGAAACCCCCCCAAAAAAAAAACATAAAAAAATACACACAATAGAAATGCTCTCAGGGATCCCACTGTGCTTCTTCACAAGCTGAGGGTGTAGGTCCCAAACCCCGCAGCACTGCATGGGC
The DNA here is from genome assembly GCF_000243295.1 of Trichechus manatus latirostris. NCBI lineage: Eukaryota > Metazoa > Chordata > Mammalia > Sirenia > Trichechidae > Trichechus > Trichechus manatus. The sequence continues at coordinate 1,452,516 of NW_004444220.1, forward strand.
AGAACGGGCTCCCAATTCGAGAAAAGAAAAATAAAACAAACAAACAATTTAAAACAAATAAACAAAAAAAGCACCGGGATCCCACCAGCTTGGCAGCACAGACTGGGAAGCAGTTCCACACTCAAACGGAGCTCCCCAGCCCCTCAGAAAGAAGCAAAGGTGTCTCACGGAGCCAAGTATTTAAATGAAAGAAGGGGGAGGTGGTGAGAGGTAAGGAAGAAATCAAAAGAAGTGGGAAAAAAGCAACACCAGCAGCCAACAAATGGCACTCAGGGAGTCTGCCAGTGCAGATGGGTGGAATCCAAGCAGCCGGTGCTTCCTGGCCAAGAGACTGTGGCCCCGGGAAGCAGGAGATCGAGTGGAGGTGAAGAGGGATGGGGGGTGGGAAAGCGTATATCACCAGTTACCAGTTGTTCTGTCTACTGCTGGAAGCTCCATGATGCTTCTTTCTAGTACCCCCTATTTGCTGGTCTCTGATAAGAGTCCAAGATGGTGCTGCATTAGCTGATAGGGGACCTCTGTGTATACCTTTCCTTGCTCTCTGTTCTCTGTCAATTTCTGATTCCATTTGGTGCTTCACTGAGTTCTTTATCTCTTCTTTTGATGCTTAGGGTTTCAGGATTGCTGTTTTCTTTGTTTGGCTTAGTTTTTTTGATCTTTGCTGTGGAGGGACGGCCTGGTGCTTCTGCCTAGAGTCCCATGTTACCCGGAACTAGATCTGGTCTTTTTTTGTGAGTTAGAATTTTGTTCTACTTTTTTCTCCAGCTGTGTCCAGGATCCTCTATTGGGATCCTTGTCAGAGCAGTCAGTGTTGGTAGCCGGGCATAATCTAGTTGTGCTGGACTCAGTCTGGTGGAGGCCGTGGTACTTGTGGTCCATTAGTCCTTTGAACTAACCTTTCCTTTGTGTCTTTAGTTGCCTTCATTCTCCCTTGCTCCAGATGGGGGTGGGACCAGTGGAGCATCTGAGAGGGTCTCACACAAGTTTTAAGACCCCAGAGGCTACTCACCAAAGTAGGATGTAGACATTTTCTTTATAAACTATTTTGCCAATTGAAATGCCCCTCGAACTGTGGTCCCTAGCCCTGAGCCCAGTAATTCAGTCCCGCAGGGAGTTTGGATGTGTCTGTGAAGCTTCCATGACTTTACCTTGGTAAAATTGTGCTGACTTCCCCAGTAATGTGCAGTCTCTTACCTTTCACCAAAGTTACCACTTATCTATCGTCTAGTTAGTGTTTTTCCCTCCCACTCCGCCCCTCCCTCATAGCCTTCAAAGATTGTTACTTTCTGTGTGTAAACCTTTTCATGAGCTTTTACAGTAGTGGTCTCATACAATATTTGTCCTTTTGTGATTGAATAATTTCAATCAGCATAATGACCTCCAGATTCATCCATGTTGTGAGATGTTTTGCAGATTCATCATTGTTCTTTATTGTTGCTTAGTATTACATTGTGTGTATGTACCAGAGTTTGTTTATCTATCTGTTGAGGGGCACTTAGGTTGTTTCCATCTTTTTGCTATTGTGAATAATGCTTCAATGAACAGTGGAGTGCATATGTCTATTTATGTGATGGCTCTTATTTCCCCAGGATATATTACTAGAAGCAGGATTGCTGGATCCTATGGTATTTCTATTTCTAGCTTTTCAAGGAAGTGTCATATTGTTTTCCAAAATGGTTGTACTATTTTGCATTCCCACCAAAACTACATAAGAGTTCCAATCTTCCTGCAGCCTCTCCAAAGTTTGTTATTTTCTGCTTTTTTTTTTTTTTTTGATTCATGCCAGTAATGTCAGGGTGAGATGGTATCTCATTGTGGTTTGATTTTAATTTATCTAATGGATAGTGATCACAAGCATTTCCTTAAGTGTCTGTTAGGCGCCTGAATGTCTTCTTTGATGAAGTGTCTTTTCATAATCGTTTGCCCGTTTTTTAATTGGATCATTTGTCTTTTTGTTGTAGAAGTGTTGGATTTTCCTATAGATTTTAGAGATTAGACCTTTGTCAGATATGTCAACGCCAAAACTTTTTCCCAGTCTGTAGGTTCTCTTTTTACTCTTTTGGTGAAGTCTTTTGATGAGCATAAGTGTTAATTTTTAGAAGATCCCAGTTATCTAGGTTATCTTCCGGTGTTTGTGTATTGTTAGTTACGGTTTGAATCCTATTTATGCTGTGTATTAGGAGCCCCTAGCATTGACCTTATTTTTTTCTTCTATGATCTTTATAGTTTTTGGTTTTATATTTAGACCTTTGATCCATTTTGAATTAATTTTGTGTATGGTGTGAGGTATGAGTCCTGTTTCATTTTTTTTACTGATGGACATCCAGTTTTGCCAGCACTGTTTGTTAAAAAGCCTGTCTTTTCCCCATTTAATGGACTTTGAGCCTTTGTCAATGATCAGATGACCATAGGTGGATGGATTTACATCTCAGTTCTCAATTCTGTTCCATTTTTCAGTGTATCTGTCATTGTATTTGACTACCATAGCGGTATAGAAGGTTTCTGAGGTCAGGTAGTGTGAGGCCTTCTACTTTCTTCTTCTTCAGTAGTGCTTTACTCATCCAGGGCCTCTTCCTTTCCATATAAAGTTAATAACAAGTTTTTCCATCTCGTTTAAGAAGGCTGTTGGTTTTTGGGTGGAGATTTCATTGTATTTGTAGGATGCTTTGAGTAAAATTGACATTTTTCACAATGTTGAGTCTACCTATCCGTGAGCATGTATGTTTTTCTATTTACATAAGTCTCTTTTGGTTTCTTGCAGTATAGTTTTGTAGTTTTCTTTTTATAGGTCTTTTAAATCCCTGATTAAATTTATTCCTAATTGTTTTATTTTTTAGGGGCTATTAAATTGTATAAGAACTCTGGTGATGCAGTCATTAAGATCTTGGCTGCTAACGAAAGGATCGGCTGTTCAAATCCACCAGCCGCTCCTTGGAAACCCTGTGAGGCAGTTCTACTTTGTCCTATAGGGTCATTGTGATTTGGAATTGACTCAACAGCAATGGGTTTGTTTGTTTTTAGTTTTATAAATGGTATTGTTTTCATGATTTCCTTTTCATAGTTCTCTTTATTGTTGTATAAGAATTCAACTGATTTTTGTATGTTTACCTTGCATCCTGCTGCTCTGCTAAATCTACTAGTTCCAGTAGTTTTCTTGTGGAGTCTTTTGGGTTCTCTATGTATAGTATCATATCTTCTACAAACAGAGACAGTTTTACTTCTTTCTTACCAGTTTGGATGGCCTTTATTTTTTTCTTGCCTGACGGCTCTAGCTAAGATTTCCAACATAGCATTAAATTGGAGTGGTGATAAAGGGCATCCTTGACTTGTTCCTGTTCTCAAGGGGAATGTTTTCAGCCTCTCTCCATTGAGAATGATGCTGGCTGTTGGTTTTATAGAGATGTGCTTTATTATATTGAGGAATTTCCCCACTATTCTTATTTTATTGAGAGTTTTTATCAAGAATAGATGTCAGACTTTATCAAAAGCTTTTCCTTGGTTGATTGAGATGATCATGTGATTGTTTTCTTTTGTTCTATTTATGTGGTGATCTATAAATTGATTGATTTTCTAATGTTGAACCATCTATTTTGTCTGAGATTTGTATTGCCACTTCTGTTCTTTTTTGATTGCAGTTTGATTGAGATATTTTTTCCATCCTTTGATTTTTAATATATTTATGTCTTTTTTTCTAAGGTGTGTCTCTTGTAGACAGCATGTTGATGGGTCCTGTTTTTTAATCCATTTTGTCACTCTCTGTCTCCTTTACGAGTGTATTTAAGTCATTTACAGTCAGTGTGATTATTGCTAAGTATGAGTTTATTACTGTTGTTTTGTAGTTTTTTTTTGTGGTGCTGATGTTTTCCTTGTTCCTTAGTCTCCTGTGCTGAATTCCTAGTGTTGTGGATTTTTTCATTTCTTTCATTTTTGTAAATTTTGCTTTTACTGAGACTTTATGCTATTCTTCTTTATTTTGATGAATAGGTTTGTTAACTTTCTTTGTGGTTACTTTGAAATTTACCCCATCTGCCTAAGTTTAAACCAGTCTTGTTACTTGATATTGCCTTGACTTACTCTCCATTTGAATGTTCTATACCTACAGCATTTATTCTCTCTTTTACTGTTCTGATGTTGTTGTCATATACAGATTGCCATCTCTGATTCCCTGTTGTAAATTTTTTAGTTTTTTTTTATCCTTGAGAGTTCATTACCTAAGTTGGTGTCTGACTGATGCTGTCCTGTGTCCTAGATTCAGGTTGTTGTCTGATATTGTTTGTTCTCTAACTGAAGGACTCCCTTTAATAATTCTTCTAAGTTTGGTTTGGTTTTTACATATTCCTTTAATTTCTGTTTATCTGGAAACATCCTAATTTCACCATCATATTTGAGTGAGAGTTTTGCAGGCTATATTATTCTTGGTTGGCAATTTTTTTTCTTTCAAGGTTTTATATATGTCATCCCTTTGCCTTCTTGCCTACATGGTTTATGCAGAGTAATCAGAACTTAGTCTGAATGTTTCCACTTTGTATGTGACTTTTTATTTTTCTTGAGCTGCTGTCAGGATTCTTATTTTGTCTTTGGTTTTGGCGAATGTGTTTAAGTGTGAAGTCTTGGTGACTTTCTTTTGGGGTTTATCTTATATGTGGCTCATTGAGTTTCTTGGATGGTCAGCATGTTGTTTTTCATGATATTACAGAAGCTTTCTATTGGCAAATCTTCAATGATCCTCTGAGTTTTCTGTTTTCTCCCCATTACAGAACTCCAATCACCCACAAATTTTTGCTTTTGATTGCATCCCACATCATTCTCAGGTTTTCTTCACTTTTCTCCATTGTTTTCTCTGATTTTCCCACAAAGAGGTATCCAAGGATTTGTCTCCAATTTCTCTGATTCTGTCTTTTATTGTTTCAAATTTACCACTAAAACCTTGTATTAGACTATCCATTTCTGAAATCTTGTTGTTTATCTTTTTGATTTCTAATTGCTGTTTTTGTATGATTTCTAGTTATTTATTTATGTTGACATTTTGTTCCTGTTTTATTTTCCTGAATTATTCCATTGCTTTGTCTGTGTTTTCCCTGATTTTGTCTTTATTTTCCATGATTTTCTCTTTTTTTCCCTTATTTTTGTTTGTGTTTTCCTTCATCTCTTTCCTGATCTCTTGGAGAGTCCTCAATATTAGACTTCTGAATTCCCTATCAAGTGGTTCCACTGCCCTTTCTTCTACTGGAAGGTCATCTGGTGTTTTATTTTGGTTGCTTACTGAAGCCATCCTGTCCAGTTTTTTGTCTATGTTTTTTATTGTTTGCTATCTCCAGGACCTTCAGGAATTATTTTTTTTTCATTTATTGATTGTATATTTGTTTTGTCTTTTTTGTTTTATTTGTTTCTGTCTGGGCAGGCTGGCTGAGCTTGTTTTGTTGCTTGCTCATCTGTGGGCACAATACTTTTCACCACCTTGTCCAGGTGGGCAGGCCTGACAGCCAGGCAGGTCCAGCGGTGGGAAGGGGTGGGTATGGGTCTTTTGTGGTGTGAGCAGGGCCCGATGGGGCGGAGCCAAGGGGCAGTGTGGGACGGGGCCTGGTAGTCTGGAGTTCTGCATTGGTACCACTTGGGAGCACAGCACTTGGCTCGTGGTGCAGATAGGTAAGAGGGAAGGAAAGCGATGTGATGTGCAGAGCTAAGTGGGTGAGCGAAATAAAACAGAAGCAAAAGAAATAAATAAAATGGTGGTGCAGTGGAATTTGGCAATTGATGGAGGGGCAAAGCCTGGGAAGCCAAGTGCTGGTGGCTTGCTCCCTGAGAGTTGTGGTTTGGCCTGTCAAGAAGGAGTGTGGGCCATGCATGGGCCTAGGTGGACAGGAGAAAGGAAAGGAATGACGGGAAAGATAGAGAAGAAACAAACAAAACAACAACAAAAATAAATAAATATGGTGTGAGGTAGCCAGCCATTAGGGGAGTGGCTTAATGGGGATGGTGGCAAGCTGGTGTCTTTCTCTCAGGGCAGCATAGAGTAGCCCTTCAGGGAGGGGCAGAGACAGCACAGGGCATAGGTGGGAAGGAGAAGGAAAAGGGAGAAGGGGAAATATAAAGAAAAATAAAAAAAAGGCACTTCCTGATTTTAAAACATCTCTACAGTTGCAGTAATCAAAACAGCCTGGTACTAGTATAGCAATAGACACATAGACCAATAGAATAGAATTCAGAGCCCAGAAATAAACCCACACGTCTATGGTAAATTGATTTTTGACAAGGTAGCTAAGTTGATGTGACGGGCAAAGAAAAGTCTCTTCAATAAATGGCCCTGGGAAAATTGGATATCCACCTGTGTATGTGGTGAAGACCTAGGGATGCTGGGTGCCAGAAGCTCTCTAGCTGAGTGGTGTAGCACAGCCCTTGAGAAAGGTGGTGTGGTGCATGGAGCTAGGTGGGTGGGATAAAACAAAGGAAGAAAAAGAGAGAGAGAGAAGAAACAAACAAAAAACAAACAAAAAATTGTGCTTTGGGAGCCAGCCAGTTAGTGATGGCAGCGCCGACAGAGGGAGGCCGTGTGCTAGTGGTTCTCTCGCTGAGTAATGCAGCATCGCTTTGAGAAAGGGTGGGGGCACTGCACAGGGCTAGGTGGGCATGAGAAAGGAAGGCGGGGGGAGAGAGAGAGAGAGAGAAGAAACAGAGAAAAAGAACAAAGCAAACAAACTAAATGAAGTCTCTGAAGGAGCTGGCTAGTTGGGGCAGGGAAAACCTTAGGAGATTGTGTGCCAGTGGCTTTCTAGCTGAGCGGTGTGGTATGGCCCTTTGAGAAGGGGCAGGGACAGTGCAGGGGGTTAGATGAGTAGGAGAAAAGAAAAGAAGAAAGGGAGAGAGAGAGAAAAGAGACAAACAAAAACCAACCAAACAAACAAAAATATGGCCCTGAGACAGTCAAGTAGTGGGGGTGGCACAGACCCAGAGAAGCTGTGTGCCAATAGCTCTCAAGCCGAGTGGTGCAGCATAACCTTTTAGCAGGGGTTGGGACATCCCACAGGGCCAGGTGTGCAGAAGAAAGGAAAAGAATAAAGGGATAGAGAGAAGAAACAAAAAAAAAAAGAAAAAGCAAAATATGGCACTGAAGGAGCTGACTGGTAGGAACGGTATGGGCCTGGGGAGGCCATGTGCCCATGGTTTTCTAGCCAAGTGGTGCAGCACAGCCTGTCACGAAGGGGCAGGGACGACACACAGAGCTAACTGGACAGGAGAAAGGAAAGGAAGGGAGAGAGAGAGAAGAAACAAAAAAAAATGGTGCTGAAGGAGCAGGCTTGTGGGGGCAGCACAGACCCAGGAAGGCTGTGTACTGGTGGCTTTCTAGCCAAGCGGTGCAGCACAGCCCATTGAGAAGTGGTGGAGATAGTGTACAGGGCTAGCTGGGCGGGAAAAAGGAAAGGAAGGAAGGGAGAGAGAGAGAAGAAACAAAAAAAGCCAAAAAAATTTTTTTTTTTAAATGTGGCTCTGGGGTAACCAGCTGTTGGCAGCAGGGTGGACCTGGGTGGCAGTGAGCTGATGTCTCTGTGGTTGAGAAACTGTGGCCCTTTGGAGAGTAACTGAGGCTGCATAGAGGGAAGAAGGGTAGAAATAACAAAGTTCAGAGCATAATAACTATAATCGAAAACAGAAAAACAATAGAGAGAATCAATAAAAACAGAAGTTAGTTCTTTGAAAAAAGTCAGTAAGACTGACAAAACTTTAGCTAGCCTGACAATCAAAAGACGAGAAAAGATGCAAATAACTAAGATAAAAAAAAATAAAGACGGGACATTACAACTGACCCGATAGAAATAAAGAGAATTATGACAGAATATTATGAACAACTGTATGGCAACTAACTGTATAGCCTAGACGAAATGGACAAATTCTTAGAAGTGCACAACCTACCCAAAGTGACTCAAGAGGAAATAGAAAGTCTTGACAGACACATAACAAGTGAAGAGATTGAATCAGTAATCAAAAACCTCCCAACAACAACAACAAGTTCCGGAGCAAATGATTTCACTGGGAAATTCAGCCAAACATTTAGAGAAGAATTGACACTGGTATTGTTTAAACTTTTCCAAAAGATAGAGAAAGAAGGCGTAATCCCTTATTCATTCAAAGAAGCAAACATAACCCTGATAACAAAAACAGACAAAGACACCACAAGTAAAAAAAACTACAGGCCAATAACTCTTATGAATATAGGTGCAAAAATCCTCAACAAAATGTAAGCAAACAGAATCCACCAGCATATGAAAAGGGTCATACACCATGACAAAATGGGATTGATTTTGGGAATGTAGGATGGTTCAACATTAGAAAATCTATCAATGTAATACACCATATCAATAGAACAAAGGAAAATAACCACATTACCAACTCCATGGATGCAGAAAAAGCATTTGATAAAATTCAACACCCTTTCTTGATGAAAACCCTAAAGAAGATTGGAGTAGAAAGTAAACTCCTCAGTATGATTCAGGGCATATACGAAAAGCTAACAGCCAACATTATACTGAACGGAAAAAGACTCAGAGCTTTCTCTTTAAAATCACGTACAAGACAAAGGTTCCCTCTCTCACCACTTCTATTCAACATTGTATTTAAATTCTTAACCAGAGCAATAAGACAAGAAAAAGGCCTCTAGATAGGAAAAGATGAAGTAAAATTATCTCTATTTGCAGATGATAAGATCTAATATATAGAAAATCTCAAAGAGTCCACAAGAAAACTTCTAGACCTAATAGAGGAATTTAACCAAGTTGCAGGGTACAAGGTCAACAAACAAAAATCAATTGGGTTTCTATACACAAGCAATGAGGAATCTGAAAGGGAAACAATTCCATTTGCAATAGCATCAAAGAAAATAAAATACGTAGGAGTAAATCTAACCAGGGATGTGAAGGACTTATACAATTAAAATTATAAAGCACTGCTGAAAGAAATTAAGGAAGATTTAAATAAATGAAAGATGTTCCCTGATCATGGATTGGAAGACAATATTGTTAAGATGTCATTACTACCAAAAGTGATCTACAGATTCAATGCAATCTCGATCAAAACATCAACAGCCTTCTTTACAGAAATAGAAAATCCAATTTTCAAATTTATATGGAATGGTAAGAGGCCCTGAATAGCTACAGCAATGATGAAAGAGAAGAACAAAGTGAGAGGACTCACACTTCCAGATTTTAAAACATCTATACAGTTGCAGTAATCAGAACAGCCTGGTACTGGTATAACAGTAGACACATAGACCAGTGGAATAGAATTCAGAGCCCAGAAATAAACCCAGACATCTACAGTAAACTGATTTTGACAAGGTAGTTAAGTTGATGTGATTGGTGAAGAAGAGTCTCTTCAATAAATGGTGCTGGGAAAATTGGATATCCACATGCAGAAAAATGAAACAGGATCCACGCCTCACACAATATACAAAAACAAATTCAAAATGGATTAAGGAACTAAATGTGCAAACTGAAACCATAAAGTTTTTAGAAGAACAAGCAGAGTCAATGCTCTCAGGCCTAGCTTTCAACAGTGAATCATCTAATATAATAAGAAAAGCACAAACTGCAAAAGTCAAAATAAGTATATGGGACTTGATAAAAATAAAAAAACTTTTGTTCATCAAAAGACTTTACCAAAAAAGTGAAAAGACAAATCTTAATATAAGAATATCTTAGATAAGATCTTAGGAAACCATATATCCTACAAGAATCTAATAACTAAAATATATATAAAACTTCAACAACTTAAGAACAAAAAGACAACCCAATCATAAAATGGGCAGAGACTTGAATAAGACATCTCACCAAAAAGGACTTTCAAATGGCCACCAAACACCTGAAAAGATGCTCAGGGTCATTACCCTTCAGAGAGATGTAAATCAAAACCACAATGAGATACTATTTCACTCCCACTAAGATGGCTAAGATAAAAAACAAACAAACAAGTGAAAAACAAATGTGGGCCAGCATGTGGGGAAATTGGAACCCTTATCTATTGCCGGTGGGAATGTAAAATTGTACAGCCATTGTGGAAAATGGTGTGGCAGTTTCTCAAAAACCTAAAATAGAACTACCATATGACCCTGCAATTCCACTTCTACCCAAAAGACATGAAAGCAGACACACACACACACACACACACAAAACCTGTACACTAATGTTCATTGCAGCACTATTCACAATAGCCAGTAGGTGGAAACAATCTAAATTCCCATCAACAGAAGAGTGGATAAACAAAATGTGGTACATACATACAACGTAATACTTCAATAAGAGAAATGAAGTGTTAATACATGCTACAGTATGGATGGAAGTTGAAGACACTATGCTAAGCAAACTAAGTCAATCACAAAAGGACAAATATTGTATGACATCACTTGTATAAAAAGACAAGAAAAGGCAAAATAAATGCAGGGATGCTTTAGTGTATCTGGAAGTGTTTCTTTAATGATTTGTATTTATGCATCGAAAAGTACACTATATACTATATACTAAGACAACCATTCAACTAACTGACATTAGATACTATCCGTTAACAACTATTCTGACTTATGTACATTTCCAACTTAAAGACAGACTTAAGAACTGAACTTTTTCATACCCTGGGGACTGCCTGTAACCAAAAGAAGAAATGAAAGTTGAGACGTTACAACAGAACCATCTGAGATAAAGAGGACCATAATTGAATACTATGAAAAATTATACTCTAACAAATTTGAAAACCTAGAAGAAATGGATAAATTCCTAGAAACATAAAACCAACCTAAACTAACACAAATAGAGATAGATAATCTAAACAGAAACATAACAAAAGAAGATATTGAAGATGTCATCAAAATCTCCCAACAGAGGTAAGGCCAAGATGGCGGAGTAGTCAGACAGCTTCCTATATCCCTCTTACAACAAAGACCTAAAAAACAAGTGATTTGATTTTATATGAATATCTAGGAGCCCTGAACAAGGCAAAGTTGAAGAATCGGACTGAGTGGCGGGGGGAGAGAGAGATGGTTTGGAACAAGCGAGGAATTGCCAGACCTGACTCTATGGGAGTTGCAGCTCTTCAGCCCGGACTGGCTCCGGGTGTGCAGAGAGGCGGGCATACAGCTCTGCATGCTCACTTGGGAAGCAGTTTCCACGTCGAGAGAGATCCGGCAGCAAAGATCTTGCTTGGACACTCCGAACCAGTGAAAAGCAGAACACAAGTGGCTAAAGATAAGTACATGCATGTGCCCTTTCACAGAGATTTAAAAAAAAATCCCATTTGGGAATAACCTCTCTCCCATTTACCTCCTCCCTCCCCGCTCTGCACTGGTCTGGCTGGCTTCAGAGATCTCTGAGTCCCCTGGGTCAGAAGTAGATCTCGTAAGGAGCCCTGACCCATTATCCTGGCCTTGTAGAGGGAACAAATTAACAAACAGGGAAAAAATAAGCTACTGGCTCCCCTAAGCCAGGAACTCAGGGTTGGCACAGCTCCTTTGCCTAGGCACAGGCATAAGGGGTCTGAAGAATTTGAGTGCCTTCCACCTCGTATAGACTTGTGTAGACCCATCTCAACAGAGTAAGCCCTCACTACCACAGTACATCAGGGTAAACACCTGAAGTCTAACTTCAAACGTTTCAGTTGTGAAGTGGCAGAATTGTGACGCTTGACACTGCTCTGCCTTTTAAGCAGGTGCTTTACCTGTCCACATCAGGGGCTTGAGGACTGGTGGCTCCACCCATGCCACCCAGCCACCTGCTAGAATAAGTGGTGTCCTCGAGTTTTTACAGCCAACAGAGCAGGGTGCTCATAGTCCACATGCAAAACTCACTTACCTACTCACTCTAGGGAACAGGGACACGCTTTCCTTTCAGACACTCAGGGGCAGCCTAGTCAGCCCCCTGCCTTACTCAGTGCATGACCCCCTACTGCAGCCAGATACCTGTGCCTACACCAATCACCCATCCCTTTCTAAGACTGTAAGTAAGAGCCTGCACCACGCTTTGTGACCGACTGCCTGGATACCTGAGTTGAATCCATACAGGAAAATTTAATGGACTCCTGGGTGCACATACTTAGCTATAGACCTAACTACCTGGTGACAAGACCCTGGCGCTTCAAAGACGCCAATAATCAAACTAGTGCACACAAATGTCCTATTTGGACATATCAAAACAAAACAAGAAGCTAAGATACACTAAACAAATATAAAATAAAATTATAATACCTTATCGATGGCTCAGAGACAACGGGCAAAATCAAATCACACAAAGAGGCAGTTCATGATGGCTTCAGCAAGCTCCAAAATAAAGAATCAATAAATTATCTGGAGGGAGAGAATTTCTTGGAATTACCAGAGACAGAATACAAAAGATTAATATATCGAATTCTTCAAGAAATTAGAAAGGAAATTCAGCAAAACACAGACAAATGCCAAAGAACACACAAATAAAGTAGTAGCGGAACTTAAAAACTTATTCAAGAGCATAATGAGAAATTTAAGAAGCTGCAAGAATCCATAGAGAGACAGCAATCAGAAATCCAGAAGATTAACAATAAAATTTCAGAATTAGACAACTCAATAGAAAGTCATAGGAGCATAACTGAGGCAGTAGAAGTCAGAATTAGTGACGCTTAACATAAAGCACTTGACACCAACTTATTTGAGAAAAATCAGATAAAAGAATTAAAAAGAATGAAGAAACTCTAAGAGTTATGTGGGACTCTATCAAGAGAAATAACCTACGACTAACTGGAGTACCAGAACAGGGGGGATAACAGAAAATAGAGAGAGAATTGTTGAAGATTTGTTGACAGAAAACTTCCCTGATATCATGAAAGATGAGAAGATATCTATCCAAGATGCTCATTGAACCCCACATAAGGTAGATCCCAAAAGAAAGTCACAAAGACATATTATAATCAAACTTTCCAAAACCAAAGGTATAGAGAGAATTTTAAAAGCAGCTAGGGATAAAAGAAAAGTCATCTACAAAGGAGAGTCAATTAGAATAAGCTCTGACTACTCATCAGAAACCATGCAGGCAAGAAGGCAATGGGATGACATATATAAAGCCTTGACGGAAAACAACTGCCAGCCAAGAATTCTATATCCAGCAAAACTGTCTCTCAAATATGACGGCGAAATTAGGGCATTTCCAGATAAACAGAAGTTCAGAGAATTTTCAAAAACCAAACAAAAATTACAAGAAATACTAAAGGGAGACCTCCAGTTAGAAAATCAATAACATCAGATAACAACGCAAAACTAGAACACAGGACAGAGCAACAAGATATCTATTCAGATAGGGAAGTCACAAAAATACACCAAAGCTAAAACATTGAAAATAAGGAAACAGATATCAATGTGTAAAAAGGACAACATTAAAACAAAAAAGAGGGACTTACAAAATGTAGACATAAATTTTTCATACGGAGAGGAAGTCAAGGTGATATAAGGAAATAAAATACTGGTATAAACTTAGAAAAATAGGAGTAAATATTAAGGTAACCACAAAGAAAACTAACAATCCTACAAACCAAAATGAAAAACTAGAAAAATGTAAGACTCAGCAAACACAAAATCAACAACAATGAAAAAGATGAAAAGAAAATACGTAAACAAAAACGACTCAGGACAGAGAATTAAGCGGAAAAAAGAAACTGTGAACAACACACGCAAAAAAAGAAAAAAAACCATCAAAATGACAGCACTAAACTCATACCTATGAATAAATACCCAGAATGTAAATGGACTAAATGCACCAATAAAGAGAGAGAGAGAGTGGCAGACTGGATAAAAAAGCACGATCCATCCGTATGCTGCATACAAAAGACACACCTTAGACTTAAGGACACAAACAAGCTAAAACTCAAAGGATGGAAAAAAATATATAAAGCAAACAACACTCAAAAAGGAGCGGGAGTAGCAAGATTAATCTCTAACAAAATACACTTTAAAGTCAAATCCATCACAAAACATAAGGAAGGACACTATATAATGATTGAAGCATCCATACACCAGCAGAACATAACTATAATAAATATGCACCCAAAGACAGCGTTCCAAAATACATAGAACAAACTCTAACAGCACTGAAAAGAGAGATAGACAGCTCCACAATAGTAGTAGGAGACTTCAACATACCACTTCCAGTGAAGGACAGAACATCCAGAAAGAAGCTCAATAAAGACACAGAAGAGCTAAATGCTACAATCTGCTAACTTGATCTCATAGACATATACCGAACACTCCACCCAACAGCAACCAAGTATACTTTCTTTCCCAATGCACATGGAACATTCTCCAGAATAGATCACATATTAGGTCATAAAGTAAGCCTTCACAAAATCCAAAGCATCGAAATATTACAAAGCTTCTTTTCTGACCATACAGCCATAAAAGCAAGGAAAAAAAAATCAAACACATGGAAACCGAACAACACCTTGTTCAAAAACTACTGGGTTATAGAAGAAATTAAGGATGGAATAAAGAAATTCATAGAATCAAACGAGAATGAAAACACATCCTACCAGATCCTACGGGACACAGCAAAAGCAGTGCTCAGAGGTCAGTTTATAGCAATAAATGCACACATCCAAAAAGACTTAGGTGCCATAATCAAAACATTAACCCTACAACTGGAACAAGTAGAGAGCAGCAAAAGAAGACCTCAGGCACCAGAAGAAAGGAAAAAATAAGAATTAGAGCAGAATTAAATGAAATAGAGAATAGAAAACCGATGAAAAGGGTTAATAAGACCAAAAGGTGTTTTTCTGAAAAGATCAACAAAATTGATAAACCATTGACCAAACTGACAAAAGAAAAACAGGAGAGGAAGCAAATAACCCGTGTATGAAATGAGATGGGTGATATCACAACAGATTCAACTGAAATTAAAAGAATCATAATAGAATATTATGAAAAATTGTACTCTAACAGATTTGAAAACCTAGAGGAAATGGACAAATTTCTAGAAACTCACTACCTACCTAAACTAACACAGAAGTAGAACAAATAAATAAACCCACAACAAAAGAAGAAATAGAAAAGGTTATGAAAAACTTCCAACAACAACAAAAAAACCCTGGCCTGGATGGCTTCACTGGAGAATTCTACCAAACTTTCAGAGAAGAGTTAACATCACTTCTACTAAAGGTATTTCAGAGCATAAAAAAGGATGGAATACTCCCAAACTCATTCTATGAAGCCAGCATAACGCTGATACCAAAACCAGGTAAAGGCACCACAAAAATAGAAAATTACAGACCGATATCCCTCACGAACATTGACGCAAAAATCCTCGACAAAATTCTAGCCAATAGAATTCAGCAACATATCAAAAAAAAATAATTCACCATTATCAAGTGAGATTTATACCAGGTATGTAAGGATGGTTCAACATTAGAAAAACAATCAATGTAATCCATAACATACATAAAAGAAAAGACAAGAACCACATGATCTTATCAATCAATGCAGAAAAGGCATTAGACAACGTCCAACACCCATTGATGATAAAAACTCTCAACAAAATAGGAACAGAAGGTGTCATGGATTGAATTGTGTCCCCAAAAATACCTGTCAACATGGCTGGGTCATGATTCCCAGTATTGTATAGTTGTGTACCATTTTGTATATCTGATGTGATTTCCTTATGTGTTGTAAACTCTATCACTACGATGAGGTTATACGTGATCTCCTTACGTGTTGTCAATTCTATCACTGTGATGAGGTTATATATACAAGATTAGTGTCTTAATCCAATCTCCATTGAGATATAAAAGAGAGAAGCCAGTGGAGACACATGGGAACCTCACACCACCAAGAAAGCAGTACCGGGAGCAGAGCACATCCTTTGGACCTGAGGTTCCTGTGCTGAGATGCTCCCAGACCAAGGGAAGACTGATGCATCACAAGGGCCTTCCTCCAGAGCCGACAGAGAAAAAGAGCCTTCTCCTAGATCTGACGCCCTGAATTTGGACTTGTAGCCTACTGGACTGTGTGAAAATAAATTTCTCTTTGTTAAAGCCATCCAATTGTGGTATTTCTGTTAGAGCAGCACTAGATGACTAAGTCAGAAGGGAAATTCCTCAATATAATTAAGGGCATTTATACAAAGCCAACAGCCAACATCATCCTAAATGGAGAGACTTTGAAAGCATTCCCCTTTGAGAACGGGAACCAGAGACGGATGCCCTCTATCAACACTCTTATTCAACATTGTGCTGGAGGTCCTAGCCAGAGCAATTAGGCTAGAAAAAGAAATAAAGGGCATCCAAATTAGTAGGGAAGAAATCAAAGTATCTCTATTTGCAGATGATATGAACTAATACACAGAAAACCCCAAAGAATCCAAAAGAAAACTACTGGAACTAATAGATTTCAGCAAAGTTTCAGGATACAAGATAAACATAGAAAAATCAGTTAGATTCTTTTACACCAAAAAAGAAAACATCGAAGAGGAAATCACCAAATCAATACCATTTACAATAGCTGACAAGAAGATAAAAAACTTAGGAATATATCTAACCAGAGAAGTAAAAGATCTATACAAAGAAAACTACAAGACACTACTGCAAGAAAATAAAAGAGACCTGCATAAGTGGAAAAAGATACCTTGCTCATTGATAGGTAGACTCAACATTTTGAAAATGTCAGTTCTACCCAAAGCGATCTAC
Source organism: Trichechus manatus latirostris (assembly GCF_000243295.1). Lineage (NCBI taxonomy): Eukaryota > Metazoa > Chordata > Mammalia > Sirenia > Trichechidae > Trichechus > Trichechus manatus. Next base: position 1,469,193 of record NW_004444220.1, read on the forward strand.
AGATACAATGCAATACGGATCCAAATTCCACCAGCATTTTTTAATGAGATGGAGAAACAAATCACCAACTTCATATGGAAAGGGAAGAGGCCCAGAGTAAATAAAGCATTACTCAAGAAGAAGAACAAAGTGGAAGGCCTCACACTACTTGATTTTAGAATCTATTATCCCCCAACGGTAGTCAAAACAGCCTGGTATTGGTACAACAAGAGATTCGTAGATCAATGGAACAGAGTTGATAATCCAGACATAAATTCATCCACCTATAAGCAGCTGATATTTGACAAAGACCCAAAGTCTTTGGGGAAAAGACAGTCCCTTTAACAAATGGTGCTGGCATAACAGGCTATCCGTCTGCAAAAATCTGAAACAAGACCCAAACCTCACACCATGCACAAAAACTAACTCAAAATGGATCAAAGACTTAAATATAAAATCAAAAACGAAAAAGATCATGGAGGAAAAAATAGGGACAATGCTAGGAGCCCTAATACTTGGCATAAACACAATACAAACAACAAGTAACAATGCACAAACACCAGAAGAGAGACTAGATAACTAGGAACTCCTGAAAATCAAACACTTATGCTCATCAAAAGACTTCATCAAAAAAGTCAAAAGACAACCTACAGACTGGAAAAAATTTTTGGCTACGACAAATCTGATTGGCGTCTAATCTCTAAAATCTATAAGATACTGCAAAACCTCAACAACAAAAAGAAAAATAACCCAATTAAAAATGGGCAAAGGATATGAACAGGTACTTCTCCAAAGAAGATATTCAGGCGGCTAACAGACACATGAGGAAACGCTCACGATCATTAGCCATTAGAGAAATCCAGATCAAAACTAAAATGAGGTATCATCTCACCTCAACAAGGCTAGCATTAATCCAAAAAACACAAAAGAATAAATGCTGGAGAGGTTGTGGAGAGACTGGAACACTTATACACTGTTGGTGAGAATGTAAAATGGTACAACCACTTTGGAAATTGATTTGGCACTTCCTTAAAAAGCTCAAAATAGAAGTACCATATGATCCAGCTATCCAGCTCCTTGGAATATATCCTAGAGAAATAAGAGCCGTCACATGAATAGATATATGAAAACCCA
>NW_004444220.1:1471317-1472530 GCF_000243295.1 Trichechus manatus latirostris
GCTTCTCTCTGGAGGTGAGATGGGAAAGCAGAGAAGGTTAGTAGCTGGTTGAATGGACAGGGGAATCAGGGGTGGAAAGGAGGTGTGTGATGTCCCAGTACAGGGAGAGTGATTAGGGTCACATAACAATGTATTTATAAAGCAGCCTAACTTGAAATGTAAACTTCATTTAAACTACAACAATTTAAAAACAATTAAAAAAAAAACTCCCACCAAAAAAAAAAGACTTCGGCAACATGGCGCTCTAGGCAGAAGCACCACGCCATCTCTCCACAGCAAAGATCCGAAAAACTAAGCCAGTGAAAACAGCAATCCTGAAACCCTAAAACATCAAATGAAAAGATAAAGAACTCAGCCATCTTTGCTTCTAAGGAACATTCTGACTGTACTTCTTCCAAGACAGATTTGTTCGTGGTTTCGGCAGTCCATGGTATATTCAATATTCTTCGCCAACACCATAATGCAAAGGTGTCAACTCTTCCTTGGTCTTCCTTATCCATTGCTCAGCTTTCACATGCAATTGAGGCGATTAAAAACACCGTGGCTAGGGTCAGGCACAACTTAGTCTTCAAGGTGACATCTTTGACTTTTTAAACTTTAATGAGGTATTTTGTAACAGATTTGCCCAATGCAATGCCTCCTTTGATTTCTTGACTACTGCTTCCATGGGTGTTGATTGTGGATCCAAGCAAAATGGAATCCTTGACCACTGCAATCTTTTATCCATTTATCATGACGTTGCTTATTGGTCCAGTTGTGGGGATATTTGTTTTCTATTAATATCATAGAGGTAGGATTTACAATAAATAGGAAAATCACATTAGATGACAAAATTGTGTACATTCGCACAACACTGGGAATCGACGACTAGCCAAGTTGACAAACATTTTTTGGGGACACAATTCAATCCATAACACCAGGAATGCAAGCATTGTTCAACATTAGAACATGAACAATGTAATTCGCCACATAAATAACACAAAGGAAAATAACCACATTATCTCCACTGATGCAGAAAAGGCATTTGATTAAGTTGAACTTCCTGAAAAGGCTCTCTTAAAAACAGGTATAGAGTTCTGGCAAAATAGCACTCTACGCAGAAGCACCACGCCATCCCTCAGCAGCAAAACTAAGCCGAACAGAGAATACAACAATCCTGAAACCCTAAAACATCAAATGAAGAGATAAAGAACTCAGCCAAGCACCAAATGGA
>NW_004444220.1:1482170-1487203 GCF_000243295.1 Trichechus manatus latirostris
AGTTTGAGAAGTTAGGGTGTTGATATGTTGTGGGGTTGTTAACCAATGTCATAAAACAACATGTGTACTACTGTTTCATGAGAAACTATTTGTTCTGTAATCCTTCACCTGAAGTACAATTTAAAAAAAAGAAAAAGAAAAAATTAAAAAAAAAAAAGGTATAGAAAGGAAATTCCTGAACATAATTAAAGGCATATATACAAAACCCACTCCCAACCCTCTTCTAAATGGAGACAGACTGAAAGCCTTCCCCTTGAGAACGGAAACAAGACAAGGATGTCCTTTATCACCACTCTTATTCGATATTTTACTGGAAGTTTTAGTCAGAACAATAAGACAAAATAGAGAAATAAAGTGTATCCAAATCAGAAAGGAAGAAGTAAAACTATCCTTATTCACAGATGAGATGGTCCTATAAGTAGAAAATCCCAATGACTTCACAAGAGAGCATCTGGATCTAATAGAAGAATTCAGCAATGTTGTAAGGTACAAGATCAACACATAAACATCAGTTGGGTTCCTTTACACTAACAGGGAGAATTCTGAAAAGGAAACCAAGAAAATAATACCGTCTACAATAGCCCCCCAAAAGATAAAATACTTAAGAATAAACCAAATCAGGGATGTAAAAGACTTATACAAGGAAAAGAACAAAACACTACTACAAGAAACTAGAAAAGACCTACAGAAATGGAAAGATATTGTATACTCATGGACTGGAAGATTTAATACTGTGAAAATGTCAATACTACCAAAAGCAGTAGATGTGATGCAATCCAGGTACAAATTCAAACAACATTCTTTAATGAAATGGAAAAACTAATCACCAACTTTATATGGAAAGGAAAGAGGCCCCAAATAGCCCATGTCATATTGAAGAAGAACAAAATAAGAAGCTTTGCACTCCCCTATCTCAAAACATACTATACAGCTACAGTTACCAAACAGCCTGGTAATGGTACACTGACAGACACATAGTTCAGTGGAATAGAATTAAGAACCCAGAAATAAATCCATCCACCTATGAACAACTGATTTTTGACAAGGGGACAAAGTCTGTTCAATGGGGAAGAAACAGTCTCCTTAACAAATGGTGCTGGCAAAATTGGATAGCCACTTGTAGAAAAATGAAATACTAGGATGGCTAACAAAAAATGGAAACCAACAGCTGTTGACAAGGATATGGAGAAATTGGGACACTTATCCATTGCTGGTGGGACTGTAAAATAGTATAGCTACTGTGGAAAACATTTTAGAGGTTGCTCAAAAAGTTAAACATAGAATTACCATATGATCCAGTAATTCCACTCCTAGGTATAAGGCAAAAAAGAATTGAAAACAGAAACACAAACAGATCCATGTACCGCAATGTTCATTGCAGCACTATTCACAATAGCCAAAAGATGAAAACAACCTAAATGTCCATCAACAGACGAACGAATAAAACAATGTGGTATGTACATAAAATGGAATATTACTCATCCATAAAGAAAAATGAAGTTCTGATACAACTTGGATGAACCTTGGAAAACTTATACTAAGGGAAATGTCATTCACATGAGGGCAAATATTGTATGACCCTACTTGTATGAAATGTCTTGAATGGGTAAATGTATAGAACCCAAAGTTTATTAGTGCTTACCAGTGTGGGAGGGAGGGGGAAAGACGGAGTCATATCTTAGGAGACACTGAGTTTCTGTTAATGGTGATGGGAAAATTCTGAAACAAATAGTGGTGATGGTTGCACCACATGATTAACATAATGTCACAGAATTTTGTATGTAAAAAATGTTAAAATGGCAAATATTTTATTATATATATGTCTACCAACAACAATATGTCTAACAACAACAACAAAAAAAAAATGCGGTACTGGCATAAGGCTAGCTATATAGATCAATGGAATGGAATCAAGTGTCCAGGAGTAAACCATTCATCTGTGGTCAGATGATTTTTGACAAGGGTGCCAAAACCACCGAATGAGGAAAGAACAGTCTCTTTAAAAAATGGTGCTGAAGGAGACTGGAGAAATCCTGAGAGTATGGCCCCCAGACACCCTTTTAGCTCCGTGGTAAAGTTACCTTCAAGGTTCACTGATCAGCCTGCGAGTGGACAGCCCAGTAAAACCATGAGAGTAACGAGGTACAGGAGTCCAGTGACAAGGCCCAGAAGGCAGAAGGGGAGTAGGAAGCTGATGATAGGGAACACAAAGTAGAGTAAGGATATTGTTGATGTGTTGTGAGATTGTTAACCATTGTCATAGGGCAACATTTGTAGTAACTGTTAAATGGGAGACTATTTTGTCCTGTAAGCCTTCATCTTAAGTGAGAATAACAGCACAATTAGAAGAGCGTAGTCAATGTCACTTAAATGTGTATGTAAAAAAAATTTTTGAAATGGCGTATCTTTGGCTATGTGTATTTTCACAAAAAAAAAAAAAAGTTGAGAATTTAGAGGGTTAAAATGTTGTGGGGGTGTTAACCAATGTCATAAAACAGCATGTGTGTTACTGTTACATGAGAAACTATCTGTTCTGTAAGCCTTCACCTGAAGTACAATAAAATATTAAAAAAAAAATGGTGCTGAAACAACTGCTTATCCACATGTAAAAGAATTGTGTTAGACCCCCACCTCATGCCTTATACAAAAAAGAACTTATGGTGGATCAAAGACTTCAATATAAGGGCTAAACTATAAAACTTTTAGAAGTAAACAAAGAGTAAATATTCATGACTTTGTATTTGGCGATAGTTTCTTAGTTATGAAACCAAAATTACAAAGAACAAAAGAAAAAATAGATAAATTAGACTTCATCAAAAGACAACTCATATAATGTTAGAAAATTTATGCAAATCATATACCTAATAAGGGTCTTATATCCAGAAGGTATAAAGAACTCTCAACAGCTCAAAAAAAAATGAACAATCCAATTAAAAACTAGGCAGAGGACTTGCATAGACATTTCTCCAAAGATGATGTACAAATGGCCAATAAGTGCATAAAAAGATATTCAACATCATTTGTCATAAGGAAATGCAAATCAAAACCACTATTAGATACCATTTCACATCCACTAGGATGGCTATTAAAAAAAAAACTTCCTCAAAATAACAAGTGTTGGTGATGATATGAAAAAATTGTAGGAATGTTAAATAGTGCAAACACTGTGGAAAAGAGTTTGGAGCTTTCTCACAAAGTTAACACAGAATTACCACATAACCTAATATTTCCATTCTTGGGTATATTCTCAAAATAACTGAAAACAGGAGTTCAGATAAAAACTTGTACATAAATGTTCACAACAGCACTATTCCCAACAGGTAAAATGTGGAAACAATCCAAATTTTCATCAATGGATGAATGGATAAACAGAATATGGAATATCCATACAATGGAACTTTACTCAACCACAGAAAGCAGTGAAGTACTGATACATACCACAACATGGATGAACCTTGAAAACATTATGCTAAGTGAAAGAAGTCATATATATATATAGTATGAAATATTTATCTACATACATATATATAGTATGAAATATTCTGAATAGGCAAATTGTAGAGACAGAAAGGAGGTTAATGGTTTCTGAGGACTGGGGCAGAAAGGAAATGGGAAGTTACTACTTACTGGATTTTCCTTTTGGAGTGACGAAAAATGTTCTGGAACTAAATAGAGTGGTGATGGTTGCACAACATTAGGAATGTATTAAGTGGCACTGAATTGTACACTGTAAAGTAGATAAGATGATAAGTTTTATGTTAGTTTTATTTTACAACCAAAAAAATCAATGAGAACTTTAAAAAGAAAAAAAATGTAGGCAGTTTAGTGCAGCAGAAACATTGACCCCAAAATGGTATTATTTTTCCCCTTAATAAAAATCTTATACAGTAGGACTTCTGGCAAAATGGCGCTCTAGGCAGAAGCACCATGCCGTCCCTCCACAGCAAAGATCTGAAAAACTAAGCCAAACAGGGAAAACAGTAATCCTGAAACCCTAAAACATCAAATGAAGAGGTAAAGAACTCAGCCAAGCACCAATGGAGTGAGAAAACTGACAGAGAACAGAGAGTGAGGAGAGGTCCATGCAGAGGTCCCCTATCAGCTACTGCAGTGCGGATCCGCCGTCTTGGACTCCTATCAAAGACCAGCGAATAGGGGGTATGAGTAAGTAGCTTCATGGAGCTTCCAGCGGGAGACAGAACAACTGTCTCTCTTCTATCCACTCCAACAGCAAGCTACCACTAACACTCTTTTTTGTTTGTTTGTATGTTTTTGGCTCCTGTTCCTCTCTCCTCTCTCCCATATCCATATTAGCTCAACACATAACAATCTCCCCCCTATATCCTGCCTACCTACACCGTGCGCTTAACATCACACCACGAAGCAGCAGGGCCTACTGGAACCTACCCTGCACTGATTACTGACCCACCCTGGTAGCTATAATAAGTGCCACAAACAACCCATCCCAGTAACTCCTCTTCAGCTAGACCTGCCCTGCTGTACCATATCTGAGTAACTGACAATACCAATTGGAGAAGGAGGCGAAAAGTATCGTGCCCACAGACGAGCAAACTACAAAGAACACACAGCCCACCTGCTCAGACATAGCCAAATTAAAAAAACAAAAGGACAAAACAAATAAATCTACAATCAACAAACGAGAAAAATAACTACTGAATGCCCCAAGACAGCAGATAATATCAAAACATTTGCAAAAACAGGAAAGGATGGTTCCAGTAGGCATCCAAAATAAAACACCAGATGACTTTCCAGTGGAAGAAAAGGCACTAGAACTACCCGGTAGAGAATTCAAATCTCTAATACTCAGAATTCTCCAAGAGTTGAAGCAAAAAGCAGACAAAAATGGGGAAAAAATAGACAAATTCATGGAAAATACAGAAAAAAATCTGGAAGAGTTCAGGAAAATAATGCAGGAACAAAATACCAAAATAAATTCACAACTAGAAATTATACAAAAACAACAATTAGAAATCCAAAAGATAAACAACAAGATTTCAGAAATGGACGATGTC
>NW_004444220.1:1492336-1506006 GCF_000243295.1 Trichechus manatus latirostris
AGATTTACTGGCCTAAAGGATACTGGAGAAACCCCGAGAGTATGGCCCCCAGACACCCTTTTAGCTCAGTGGTGAAGTCACTTCTGAGCTTCACCGTTCAGCCGGGGATTGGACAGCCCCATAAAACCAAATGAGACTAATGAGGCACAGCAGTCCAGGGACAAGGACTAGAAGGTAGAAGGGGACAGGAAAGCTGGTGACAGGGAACCCAAGGTTGAGTAAGGATAATGTTGATGTGTTGTGAAGTTGTTAACGATGAGGCAACATGTGTACTAACTGTTTAATGAGAGACTATTTTGTTCTGTAAACCTTCATCTAAAGTGAGAATAGCAGCACATTTGGAAGAGCGTAGTCAGTGTCACTGAACTGTGATTGTAGATATTTTTGAAATGGTTTATCTTTGGCTATGTATATTTTCATCAAAAAAAAATGGTCAAGAAGGGAGAGGGTTGACATGTCGTGGGTTTGTTAACCAATGTTATAAAATAATATATGTACTACTATTTCATGAGAAACTATTTGTTCTGTAAACCTTCACCTGAAGTACATTTAAAAAAATTTTTTTAAAAGAAAAAAATTATGTACAGTAAAGCAAACTTTTCCTGTAAAAGGCCAGATAGTAAATATTTTATGCTTTTTGATCCATTTAGTCTGTTTTGCAACTACTCAGCTCTGCCCATGTGGTGCAAAAACAGCGTAGACAAAAGGAGAACAAATGGCCAACAAGGGTCCACAGGCTTGAGACCCCTGCAAAAGAGTAACAAACATGTGGACTAGTATTTGAGAATACTCATTTTGACTAAGTGGGTAATTTTTAATAATTACTAACAATGCTGTTAAGAAATGAAATAGTAATAGTTCATTTAAGATAATGCAAGTAAAAGTACATTAAATGACCAAAGGAAAAAGGGTTTCAAATTTCTTTAAAAAGAGACAATATGTTTCTAATATGTATACGTATTTGCAAATTTTACTATTTAAAAATGCAATGATTAATATTTAATTCTAATTTTCTGCTTGACAAAACTGTACATTTCTAAGAAATGACATTGAACTTGTCACTCAAAGTCCAAAGATAGCCCTTGTCAGACTTGATCTTGGGTCCCCCGTGTACGATCATCACTTCCCAGCTCAGTATTTCTGTGTCCTTGAACAGACCTATGAACCTACTTGGTGTGGTTCCAAATACTCTGTTCAGGGAGAAGGGGGTTCTATCTGCTTCCTAATCTTATTGACATCTCTTGCTCTTTGATTCTAGAAAGTCTTGACCATTTTATTTTCTAAGGCTTTTGGCTGTCAAATATGCTTCCTGCAATTCAGCACATGGCTTCTTCAAGTACAGGGCCGAGGGTGGGAAAAGGCAGGCTAAGTCACTACATAAAGCCAGGCTGGGAGCTCATTTTGTTGAGGTATGTGTTCATTCTGTGTGGGGAAGAGGATGTAAACAATGAGTGAGTGTAAACAACATACAACAGAAGGGATGCATGTATCACTACTCCCAGAAGGAGGGTTCTTACTCCAGAATGTGAGTTATACCCTCCTGGGCACTTGCTGTCTTTGAATCTGGCTTTGTCCTAAAAGTGTCTTCATGAGAACCCACTAAAGTTAGATAAATTAAGGAATTTCAGGTTTTACATGTCAAAAGATCAGTTTAGAATGGGAAGAGTGTTTACCCAGAAATACATTAATGCGGTTCTGTGCTGAGGGAGTACTGTAGGAAAAGAGGAGACACTGTGGTCCACGGATCATCTGTGAGTAATAATACCCTGCCCAGAACAGCCTCCACCCCTGCCCTTCACTCCCTGAGCCTGTCTCCACCCACATAGACCAGAACTCTGCCTGCTTTCCACATACCTCAGAGAAACTCCACCCATATTAGGGCTTCTTCACTTCACGCATTTCTATGCCTATCCTAGTCACACATACTTTGGACATACTGCCAGGAGAGACCAGTCCCTGTAGAAGGATATCATGTTTGGTAAAGTAGACAGTCAGCAAAAAAGAGGAAGACCCTCAACGAGATGGATTGACACAGTGGCTGCAACAATGGGCTCAAGCGTAACGATTGTGAGGAAGGAGCAGGACGGCATAGTTTTTCATTCGGTTGTACATAGGGTCACTATGAGTCAGAATCGACTCGATGGCACCTAACAACAACATCCTAGTCACACCCAGAAACCCATACTGCTTGTCCAGGCCCCTCAAACTTGAAGGCCCTTAAACCACCCAATACACATAACCTCCAATCAGATCCTGCTTCACCCACCCCAGGGCTGCAGACCTCAGGTCACATCAGCTGTAAACTGTCACACCCCATTTGCCTAGACAGGACCACCTACAGATGCCATAGAGCCTCCTCCTTGGGGACAAGCCTCTGTCAGTCACACCCATGCCCAGGTCTTTCTCTTCACCAAAGACATACAAGCTGTCACAAATCAGTCTCACCCACAGTGGAAGTGTGGAGTATAGTGGAAGAAAGTGGTCCTTCCCATCCATTCAGTCACTTAGTCAGACTTGACTGTGAACTTATCCACAACACAGAGGGTCTCTCCCCAACCCAGTTCACATCAGGTTCTGCCCATCACTTCAGGCTGTTTTCTATACATTCCCACCCACTTGTCCTCACAGACGGGCCTCTAGCCAGCCCTGCCAATATCAGATTCTGCCACACTAACTCATTCAGTTTTTTGCTGCCTGAGAGACTTTTATTTTTAATTCAAGTTAGATTGTTTCCATCCCCAGGTTGTTATTCTTTAACACCTCCTCACTTCCATAAGGCGTCACACTACCTCTTTAGTTCACTAGATGCTTCATGATCATAACTGCACTCACAGTAGAAGATAGTTATAGAAGGAGATTTCCCTAGAGTGATGTTTATACCAAAGACTTCCCAAATGTGAGGGCGCTGGAACTTTGATCGCTAGATTCAGGAAATGTCTCTCTTCATAAAGAAGGCTTAAATTATCACGCTGCTTTTCCTACAGTTTTTATTTGCTCTGTGTTCTGTGGGGATCCCTGTTTGCAGCCACACTTCCCCCATACAAGGGGCTTTGGTGGGCCTGGCAATGTGTTCGGTGTAGGGTGTGTTACCTAAACTGACCCAGCTATTTCACCACTTAGTGTCTCAGTGACTCCTCCCAGACTCTACTTCCAACCCTTAGAACCTGAATGCTTTGCCACATTGTCCTGAGTTCTTGTTCTTCTACTTCTATGCCCAGGCCCTTCAGACTGTCAGTTTGGCTGGAAGAGTTGGTTCCATCCCAGCATTCTTCTTGGATACTGCCATTCTTCCTGCTCTGAAACCACAATCTCACTCAAGCATCTCATTCCTTGCCAGACCCAGGTAGAGCTCTCTAACTACTCTCTCAGGTGCAGCACCCCAGGTCCTCACATGCCCAGGAGGGGAGTTTGACTGGGCTGGGTACTTAGGAATAATGACTAGGATATCCTAACCAAGGCAGCAAAAGTTATGAGTGTTTTTATTCTCTTTGACTTCCAGGACCACATATATGCTCTTCCATCTGCTTGGAACATTTTCCTCTAGCTCTTCACCACATAACTCCTAATCATCCTACAGTTCTCAGTTTATAGGTCACTTATTTTCCTTTGGATGCTTTCCCTGATCACATTAAACTAGATTAGATTTTTCTGGTCCATGGTGGAAATTCACATGAAAGCACACATTCATAGGAGTCCTATTCCCATCTACTTTTAACTGCACGTTTAGTTCTCTGTCTCCATTACTTGACTGTGAGCTCCATCTTGTAATCTCAATGTCTTTCCCAGTGCTTAAACATACTAAGTAACACAGTACTATTTCTGGCTTGAATAAATGATGTGCCTGTCTTAGAGTAGGTGATCAACAAGTAGTAACCATTGCAATGGCTGCTACAATTCTATTCTGTGACAGCAGTGGTTGGAAAAGAGGAAATAGGCAGTTACAGAGAGAACACTGCAAGTTGCTGAATATTGAAGAGGGTCTTGAGGGAGGAAATTGGGTAAAGCAAACAGTTAATCAATCGACTACCAACCAAAGAGTTGGAAGTTTGAACCCACCCAGCAACACTGCTGAAGAAGGGCCTGGCAATCTGCTTCTGTAAAGATTACAGCCAAGAAAATCCTATGGAGCAGTTCTACTCTGTAATACATGGAGTCACCATGTGTCAGAATCAACTTGACAGCAAAAAATATGGTTTGGTTTGGATCATATTGTTTACCAGCCACGATTTAACACTTCCAGATTTCATTTACTAAGTTTTTATAGACTATTTGGATTGTTGGTAGGAATGTATCTCTTGCCCTTGTATTTCAAATAATATGTGCTTATATTTGATTTTTGCTTTTAAATAATATGGTCCCATTTTAAACCTGAAAAAGATAAGGTTGTAGTCTTAAGGAAAAGGTACAATATTGGGATACAAATCTATACATAGAATATGATCTCAGTAATGTAAAATATTTTATATATCCCAACAAACGTATGGAGAATGAAAACACTGGGCAGTAAAAAAAGCCCATATGCCAAAAGGTTACTAACACTTGCCTTTGTTTAATTCCCTTGGAGTGCCTGGCATGTAGTAATGACATATCTGTTGCCCTTATCATTATTATTCTGTTTCTTTATAGTTTTATCTTCTCTGTAAACGTATTACTTCATGAGAAGTGAAAAAAGTAATGAAATAATAACATAAAAATTATGGAAACAACAAATGAGAAGTTCATAAAATCAGCACTACAACTATGTTCTGTACATCATCATTAATGTCTGTTAGAGAGAAGAGGGAAAAGTTCAACACACAATCTTTTTTTCTATTTCCACTCACATTTTTCCAGGTGTAAATATGACACTGGTACATTGAAGATTATAAACATGAGCTTCTGTCGTATTACTCTCATCCTAACATCTGGGCTCCAGTTGTGAGGCAGAATGAAGTTAAAGAGTTTACCCAAAGGGACAAAGTTTGTGAGTGGCAGAGCCAGGATACAGACTCTGTGTCCATGGTTCTAAGAACATGCTATACTGCCTCTCTCAGAATGGTGTATATCAGTTAGGATCCCATTGGCTGCAAGAAACAGGAAAATACTATTCAAAATGCCCCCAAAGAGTAAGGAATTTCATAATTTCACACGTTATACATCCAGTGGTGAGATGGGATCCAGACAAGGATTGTCAGTAGCTCAGTGAACTCATGTCCTTTTCTTCTCACCACTCTACCATCCTCAATGCTGGCCTCATCCTCAGGCTTGTGGATCTTCAGATGGCTGCCCCAGTTCCAGTCCTCACACTCAAGCAGGGAAATATCCAAGAACATAAAAGGACCATCCCTTCCTAGGTCTCTTTCGTATGGGAAAGGTAACTTTTCCCACTCCCACCCCAGCAGCAGACATCCCCTGCCAGCACATTGTCCAGCACTGGGTCATGGGTCCCAAAAACCACTTCCAGTTTCAATTATTCCCTAGGAGGACTCAAGGACTGAGCATAGAGTTATACTCATGACTAAGATTTATTACAGCAAAAGGATACAAAGCTACATCAGTAAAGGGAAAATGCACATGTGGTGATGTCCAGAAACCAGCCCAAGCTTCCAAGAGTCCTCTCCCAGTGGATTCACAGAATTTATTCCACCAGCAATGAATTATGACAACACGAATGAAGTGTTGACTACCAGGGAAGTTCATCAGAGACTCAGTGCCCAAGGTTTTTATTGTGGGCTGGCTATGTAGGGATCAACTGCACAGTGTGTACTAAAATTTTAGACTTTCAGAAGGAAAACAGGTGTTCAGTATAAACCATATTGTTTATAAAAACAGCTTAGGCCCAGTGAACCACTCTAATCAGCTAGAGAATGGTGAGAATCCTTTTGAAACCCAAGTTCTCAGATGCCAATAAAAGGCCATCCTTGTAAGCAGGCCCTTCAAAGAAGAGCACTATCAGGCTTGATAAGTTAATTCTTTTCTGCACACACACCCATTCTTAAACCAGTCACTGGAAACAGGACTGACACTATCTTGTTATCTTGACTGGAATCAACTAATGACTTTGGGGTAATATGAAAGTGGGGAGCTCAACAACAGTGTTTGGACTTAGTCTGAAGCAGAGTAAAACTAGACTGGTTGTAGGGACACAGGAACTTCAGAAAGTGGTGAGAGATGACATCTTGTTTACATATAAATTGTCACTTTAATGTCATGGAAATGAGAATGTCCAGTACACTCATCTCACAATAGGTTAAGATTTGCTGAATGCACCAGAACGACCTCTCCAGGGAACGACTGGGCATTGCAAATGTTTGCTTCCCTGGCTGACCAAACTTCTCCTTATTACTGACACAGTTTTTCTTTGGCTATAATAATACTTTTCGGGGGAGGCAGACCAAGACGATGGCATAAGCATGCTCCCACCTCCTGTCCCCTCAACAAAGCAAAAAAAAAAAAAAAGAGAGAGAGAGAGAGAAGTACAAATTGGTAGAATCAATGATATCACAACTCTAGAAAATAGTCAAAGGGTTACACTATCTAAGTAAACATCAAATCAAGAAAAGACATAAATGTTAAAAAAAAGTCTTAGTTTTCCCCCAGTTTATGCCCCACCCCCTCCTCAGTTTGTAGTGGCCATCTTAAAGTGACAGTAATAGCTAGCACTCTGAGACAGGAGTCTGGTCTTGAGTGGTGACAGCCACACTCCAAGACAGGGAGCCCGGTGTTAAAGCATTAACAGCAGTCACTCAAAAATGGCAAGCTTGTCTTAAAGTACTGACAGCCAACACTCACAGAGAGGGAGCCTGATCTTAAAGTGACAACAGCTGATATTCCCAGACAGGAACTCTTGTGTTAAAGTAGTGATAGCTGGCCCTCCTAGATGGGGAGTATGATATTAAAGCAAGAGTGGAGGAGACAGCCCAAGATGGCAGCTTTGTCAGACACACCATCCTGTCCCTCTACAGCAAAGGCCGAAGAAACCAAGTGAATCAGATGCAGATGACAATCCTGGAACCCTGAGCATCAAATGGAAAGATAAAACTTAACAAAACGAAAATAAAGCTAAAAAACAGGGAACAAGAGGAGTTAAGCTGTAAACCATGACAACATCAAAACAAAATGGGGGAACAAAAGATGTAGTTATATAACTTCCATATGGGGAGGAAGTCAAGGCGATTTCAAGACATAAAAGACTATTTTTAAGAGGATTAAGGTGAACTTCAGGGTAACCACAAACTCACCAAAATAAAGAAGAAAACAACAAAGACTCAGTAAACACAAAAACAACAACAAAAATCGATAGGAAAAGAAAATCTATATACAAAAAGAACTTAGCACAGAAGATTAAAAGGAACAAAGAAACCATTAACACAACACAAAAAAGTATAACAAAATGACAGCAATGAATCCATACCTATTGTTAATCACATTGAATGTAAATGGATTAAATGCACCAGTCAAGAGACAGAGAGTGCTGGAATGGATTTAAAACAAAAAACAAAAAACATCAGTATGTTGCCTACAAGAGATACATCTTAGACACAAAGACATAAATATGTTAAAAATCAAAGGATGGAAAAAATATATCATGCAAACAGTATCCAAACGAGAGCAGGGGTAGCAATAATAATTTTGTATAAAATAGACTTTATGTCAAAATCCATTATAAGAGACAAATAAAGTCATTACATAATGATTAAAGAGTCAATCCACCAAGAAGACATAACAATAATAGATATACACTCAGTGACCAAACCCATTGCTGTCAAGTCAATTCTGACTCATAGTGACCCTACAGGACAGAGTAGAACTGCCCCATAAGGTTTTCAAGGAGCAGCTGGTGGATTTGAACTGCTGGCCTTTTGGTTAGCAACCCTAGCTCTTAACCACTGCACCACCAGGGCTCCTGCACCCAATGACAGACCTCCAAAATACATAAAACAAACTCTAAAGAATTGAAAAGAGAAATAGACAGTTCTACAATAATAGTAGGAGACTTGAACCCATCACTTTTGACAATGGACAGAACAGCTAGAAAGAAAATTAAGATATAGAAGATCTAAATAACACAATCAACCAACTTGACCTCACAGACATATACAGAACACACCACCCAACAGCAGCGTAGTACACAGTCTTCTTTAACTCACACGGTTCATTCTCCAAAATAGACCATATTCTATGCCACAAAGCAAGCCTCAATAAATTAAAAAAACATTGATATAGTGCAAAGCATCTATTCTGACCATAATGCCAGAACACTAGAAATTAATGAGAAAAAGCAAGGAAAAAAATTAAATACATGGAAAGTTAATAACACCTTACTTAAAAACTACTGGGTCATAGAAGACATTTTTAAAAATCTTAGAATCAAATAAGAATGAAGACACAACATACCAAAACCTCTAAGTCACAGCAAAAGCCGGGCTCAGAGGAAAATTTACAGCAATAAATGCACACATCCAAAAAAGAAGAAAGATCCAAAATCAATAACTTAACCTGACAATTTTCATAAATACGAAAGGAACAGCAAAGAAAGTCCAGTCACCAGAAGAAAGGAAATAATAAAGTTCAGAGCAGAAATAAATAGAAAATGAAAAGCAATAGAAAGAATCAACAAAACTAGAAGTTGGTTCTTTCAGAAGATCAATAAAATTGACAAACCGCTGGCCAAATTGACAAAGGAAAAAGATGAGATGTAAATAACCAAAATAAGAAATTAAATGGGTGACATTACAACAGAACCAACCAAGACAAAGAGGATTATTACATAATATTATGAAAAAATTTATTCTAACAGATTTGAAAACCTAGATGAAATGGACAAATTTCTGAAAACACAGTATCTACCTAAACAAACACAGAGATAGAAAACCTAAATAGACCCATAACAAAAGAAGAAAGTGAAGATGTCATTAAAAAAAAAAAAAAAAAAACTCCCAACAAAAACAGCCAAGGCCAAAATGGCTTCACTGGAGAGTTGTACCAAACATTCAGAAAAGAGTTGACACCAATTCTACTCAAACTATTCCAGGAAGTAGAAAAGGAAGGAAAACTCCCAAACTCATTCTATGAAGCCAACATAACCCTGATACCAAAGCCAGGCAAAGACACCACAAAAAAAGAAAATTACAGACCAATGTCCCTCATGAGCATAGAAGCAAAAATTCTCAACAAAATTCTAGCCAACAAAATACAACAACATGTCAAAACAATAATACATGATGATCAAGTAGGATTCATTCCAGGGATGCAAGGGTGGTTCAACATCAGAAGATCAATCAACATAATTCACCACATAAATAAAACAAAGGAAAAGAATCACATGATCACCTCAATTAATGCAGAAAAGGCATGTGATAAAATCCAACACCCTTTCCTGATAAAAACTCTCAGCAAAATAGGAATAGAAGGGAAATGCCTCAACAGAATTAAGGGCGTATATACAAAACCAACAGCCAACATTAATCTCAACAGACAGAGACAAAAGCATTCCCCTTGAGAATAGGAATGAGACAAAGATGCCCATTATCATCACTCTTATTTAATATTGTACTGGAAGTCCTAGCCAGAGCAATAAGGCAAGAAAGGGAAATAAAGTGAATCCAAATTGGTAAGAAAGAAGTAAACTATCCCTATTCACAGGTGACATAATCCTATACACAGAAAATTCCAGAGATTCCACAAGAAAGTTACTGGAACTAATAGAAGGATTCAGCAAAGTGGTAGTGTACAAGATCAACATACAAAAATCAGTTGAATTCCTCTACAATAACAAGGAGAACTCCAAAAAGGAAAACAAGAAAGCAATACCATTTACAATAGCCCACAAGAGGATAAAATACCTAGGAATAAATCTAACCAGGAACGTAAAAGACTTATACAAGGAAAACTACGAAACACTACTGCAAGAAACCAAAACAAAGCTACATACATAGAAAAACATACCATGCTCATGAATTGGAAGATTTAACATTGTGAAAATGTCAATACTACCCAAAGCGATCTATAGATATGATGCAATCCAGATCCAACTCCAAACAACATTCTTTAATGAAATGGAAAAACTAATCATCAACTTTATATGGAAAGGAAAGAGGCCCCAAATAGCTAAAGCATTATGGAAGAACAAAGTAGGAGGCCTCACACTTCACAATCTCAGAACTGATTATACAGCCACGGTAGTAAAAACAGCGAGATACTGGTACAATGACAGACACATAGACCAGTGGAACAGAATTGAGAAGCTGGAAGTAAATCCATCCAGCTATGGATAGCTTATTTCCGGCAAAGGGTCGAAGTCCATTCAATGGGGAAGAGATGGTCTCTTTAACAAATGGTGCTCGCAAAACTTGATATCCATTTGCAGAAAAATGAAATAGGATACATACCTCACACTATACACAAAAACTAACTCAAAATGGATCAAAGACCTAAATGTTAAACTTAAAACTATAAAGTTCCTGAAGTATAACATAGGGACAAAGCTAGGGGTCCTAATTTATGGCATAAATACACTATCAAATGTAAGTAAAAATGCACACTCAACGAAGATAAACTAGATAACTGGTGCCTCCTAAAAATTAAATACTTATGCTCATCAAAAGACTTTGCCAAAAGAGTAAAAAGAGAATCTATAAACTGGGGAAAAATAATTTGGCAACAACATATCCGACAAGTGTCTAATCTCTAAAATATGTGGAAAACTTAAATATCTCAACTACAAAAAGGCAAACAATCCAATCATAAAATGGGTAAAGGACATGAACAGACACTTCACCAAAGAAGACATTCGGGCGGCTAACAAACACATGAAGAGATGCTCATGATTATTAGCCATTAGAGAGATGCCAATCAAAACTACAATGAGATACCATCTCACCCCTGCAAAAATGGCACTGATCAAAAAAAAAAACACAGAAAACAACACATGCTGATGAGGTTGCAGAGAGATTGGAACTCATATACACTGCTGGTGCGATTGTAAAATGGTACAACCAGTATGGAAAACGGTACAGCACTTCCTCAAAAAACTAGAAATAGAAATACCACATGATCCAGCAATCGCACTCCTAGGTATATATTCTAGCGAAGTAAAAGCAGTGACACGAGTTGACATATGTAAACCCAAGTTCATTGTATCATTAATCACAGTAACAAGAAGACGGAAACAACTTAAGTGTCCATCAATGGATGGATGGATAAACAAAATGTGGTACATACATACAATGGAATACTATGCAAAGATAAAGAATAATGATGAGTCAGTGAAATATAACATGGATGAATCTGGAGGACATTATGTTGAGTGAAATAAGTCAATCAGAAAAGGACAAATATTGTATGATATTACATTAATAAAAAGTCTCGAATAGGTTTACACTCAGAAAGCAATGTTCTTTGATGCTTATCAGAGATGGGAGGGGGAAGGAGGGCTTACTAGATAGTAGACATGTGTTAATTCTGGTGAAAGGAAAGGCAATAAACAATATAGGGGAAGTCAGCACAATGTGAACCAGGTAAATGAAGACACTGAGAGGTAAGCAACAATAAAGGCCAACTATGGTAAATGCTATACATATACAATTCTGCAACAATAATAATAATGACAAAAAATTTTGTGAGTGATTATGTAGGTAGATATGTATGCTATATGGGTGTGGGAGGGTGTATGGGAGCATATGCATGAGTATGTATAGGCATACTTGTGGGCATTTGTATATACATATTTGTATGTGAAGGAAACCTGGTGGCACAGTGGTTAAAGTGCTTGGCTGCTAACCGAAAGGTCGGTGGTTTGAACCCACCAGCTGCTTCGCAGGAGAAGGATGTAGCAGTCTGTTTCTGTAAAGATTTACAGCCTTGGGAACTCTATGGGACATTTCTACTCTATCCTATGGGGTTGCTATGAGTCAGAATCAACTCAAAGGTAGTGGGTTTTTGATTATTTGTATGTGTTCCATATATACTCATATATATAATAGAGCACATAAGGGGCACAATTATGGAAATTTCATAGACATATCCAAATACCTCATGGGACTGAGTTACTGGGCTTGAAAGATAAGGACCATAGTTTTGAGGGACATCTAAGTCAATTGATACAACATAGTTCATAAAGATGATGTTCTACATCCTAGTTTGGTGAACAGTGTCTGGGGTCATAAAAGCTTGTGAGTGGACACCTAAGATACAACTATTGTTGTCTTCCCATTTGGCGCAAAGAGAGTGAAGAAAACCAAAGGCTCAAGGAAGCAATTAGTCCACAGGACTAATGGCCCAACAGGAACCACAGCTTCCTCCAGCCTGAGACAAGAAGAACTAGATGGTGCCCGGTGACCACTACACACCGCTGTGACCAAGGACATAATAGAAGAGCCTGGTTAGAATAGGAGAAAAATGTAGAACAAAACTCAAATTCATAAAAAAGACCAGACATACTTGCCTGATAGAGACTGCAGGAACCCCTAAGAATATTGCCCTTTTAACTTGAAACTGAAGCCACTCATGAAGGTTACCTTTCAGCCAAATAATAGAATGGCCTATAAAATAAACAATACCATTTCTGAGGAATGTGCTCCTTAGAACAAGCAACTATATGAGACCAAACAGGCAACATTTTCCCAAAAACAAAGATGAGAAGGCAAGGAGGGGCAGGGATACTGGAGGGATGGAAATGAGGAAGGCAGGGTGGAAATGAGGAGAGTGCTGACACACTGTGGGTATAGCAACCAATGTCATGGAAAAATTTGTGTATGAATTGTTGAATGGGAAACTAATTTGCTGTGTAAACTTTCACCGAAATCACAATAAAGTGTTCAAAAATAAATAAAGCAGGGGCGGACACACTTTCAGAAAAGAAGCCTGATGTTAAAGTGGTGCCATCCAGCCCCCCACCCACACCCCGGACAGGGAGCCTGGTTTTCTTATAGTGGCTGAGGCAAAAAATTAAGACTTTGAAAAGCACCATGCATACAGAGGAATCGAGAAACCACACACATGCCCAGGGCAAGACATGCACTCAAAATTACCTGAGAAAACCCGAACACATTCACCTTGGGCTGATCCCTAGGCTCAGTGCAAGACTAAGTGCTGAAGGAGGGCACCAGCACAGGCCCAATTTGAAAAGACTGAGATAGGTTTGTTGTTTTGTTTTTATCTTTTCCTTCTTCTTCCCCTGGCATTTCTAAAAATATCTGCCAAAACACTAGCTGACCACAAGCTAAGAAACAGAGTCTTCAGTGTGCACACGTGTCCAGGAAGGTAGTCTTTGTGAAATAGTTGGAGAAAATCACTGAATAAACACGCCTGTAACCTTCAACAATTAAAAAAAAGTAAACCCGGAGAAGGGGCAAAAAACCCCACAAAGCATAAAAACAAAGAGGAAAGGATGAACCAAGCAAAATAATAAAGAGACAGAAACCATCCCTGAGGAAGCACACATAATGGACTTTCTAGACAAAGACTTTTTTTTTTAAATTATACTTCAGGTGAAGGTTTACAGAACAAATAATTTCTCAATAAACAGTAATACACATATTGTTTAATGACTTTGGTTAACAACCCCACAACATGTCAACCCTCTCCCTTCTCGACTTTTTTTTTTTTGGTGAAAATATACATAGCCAAAGATACACCATTTCAAAACTTTCTACATGCACAGTTCAGTGACATCGACTACGCTCTTCCAA
>NW_004444220.1:1507533-1512473 GCF_000243295.1 Trichechus manatus latirostris
TCCAGTTTTGCCAGCACCATTTGTTAAAAAGACTGTCTTTTCCCCATTTGATGGACTTTGGGCCCTTGTCGAAGATCAGGTGACTGTAGATGGATGGATTTACATCTGAGTTCTGTAGACAAAGACTTTTAAAAAACATTGTTGAATATGTTTAAAGATCTAAAGGAAAACACAAACAACTAAAGGAAATCAAGAAAATGATATAGGGACAAAATTGGAATTTCAGTAAAGATACAGAAATTTTTAAAAAGAACCAATCATAAATATTGGAGATGAATCAATGAAAGTAAAAGTTGGTTCTTTGAAAAGATCAAAAAATTGATAAAATTTTATCTAGATCGACAAGGAAAAAAAGAGAGAGGATGTAAAGAACTAAAGTCATAAATGAAAGTGGTGACATCACTACCAATCCTAAGAGAAATAAGAATTATTGTAAGAGATTACTATGAACAATTGTATACCAACAAATTAGATAACCTAGATGAAATGAAAAAAAAAAATTTCTAGGAAGACACAAACTACCCAAAGTGACACAATAAGTAATAGAAAATATCAACAAATCTATAACAAGTGAAGAGATTGAAGCAATCATCAAAAACTTTCCAACAAAGAAAAGTCCAGGACCAGAAGACTTCTCTGGTGAATTCTACTAAACATTTAAAGAATAATTAAACACAATCCTCCTCAAACTCTTCCAAAATATAGAAGATGAGAGAGCATTTTTTTACTTCATTCTATGATGCCAGCTTTATCCTGATACCAAAGAGATGAAGACACCACACGGAAACTATAGACCAATATCCCTTATGAATACAGATGAAAAAAATCACAACAAAATACTAGCAAAACAAATCCAACAGCATATTAAAAAGGACTATGCACCATGACCAAGTGAGATTTATTCCTGGAATGCAAAAGTGATTCAACATAAGAAAATCAATCAATGTACTATGCCAAATTAATAGAACAAAGGAAAAGAACCATGTGATCATCTCAAATGATGCAAAAAAAAAAGGCATTCGAGAAAATTCAACATCCTTTAAACACCCTTTTATCATTAAAAGATAAAAACACTCAACAAACAAAGAATAGAAGGGAATTTCTTCTACATGGCAGAGCATTTAATAAAAATGCACAGCTTACAACATACTCATTGGTGAAAGAATGAAAGCTTTTACCCTAAGATAGGGAACTATATAAGGATACCCACCTTCACCACTTCTATTCAATATTTTATAGGAAGTTCTAGACAGAGCAAGAGACAAAATAAAATTCATCCAAATTGCAAAAGAAGAAGTAAAAATATGTATTTGTAGACAACATGGCCCTATATATAGAAAATCCCAAAGAATCCACAAGAAAGCTACTAGATCTAATAAATGATTCAGCAAAGTGACAGGGTAAAATATTACAAATAAAAATCAGTTGTGTTTTTATACACTAGCAATAAATGATCTGAAAAGAAAATCAACCAAAAATTCTATTTACAATAGCATATAAAATAATAAAATAACTAGGAATAATTTTAGCCAGGGAGGTGAAAGACTTGTACAGTGAAAACCCTAAAACATTACTAAAAGAAATTTAAAAGACCTAAATAAATGGAAAGACTTCCCAAGTTCCTGCATTGGAAGATTTAATATTAAGACGTTAATACTACCCAAAGCGATTTACAGAATAAACATAATCTTTATCAAAATTTCAACAGCCTGTTTTGCAGAAATGGAAAAGCCAGTCCTCAAATTAATATGGAATTGCAAAAAGCCCTGAATTGTTGTTGTTGTTTGGTGCCGTTCAGTCTGTTTCAACTCATAACGATCCTACATAAAACAAAACACTGTCCGGTCCTGCGCTATCCTCACAATCATTGTTATGCTTGAGCCCATTGTTGAAGCCACTGTGTCAATCCATCTCGTTGAGGGTCTTCCTCTTTTTGCTGACCCTCTACTTTACCAAGCATGATGTCCTTCTCCAGGGACTGATCCCTCCTGATAACATGTCCAAAGTATGAGAGATGTAGTCTCGCCACCCTTGCTTCTTAGGAGCATTCTGGTTGCACTTCTTCCAGGACAGATCTGTTTGTTCTTTTGGAAGTCCATGATATATTCAATATTCTTCTCCAACACCACAGTTCAAAGGCGTCAATTCTTCTTCAATCTTCCTTATTCATCACCCAGTTTTTGTATGCACACGAGGCTATTGAAAATACCATGGCTGGGGTCAAGCACACATTAGTCTTCAAGGTGACATCTTCGCTTTTCAACACTTTAAAGAGGTCTTTTGCAGCAGATTTGCCCAATGCAACACATTGTTTGATTTCTTGACTGCTGCTTCCATGGATGTTGATTGTGGATCCAAGTGAAATGAAATCCTTGACAACTTCAATCTTTTCTCTGTTTATCATGATGTTGCTTATTGGTCCACTTGTGAGGATTTTTGTTTTCTATATGTTGAGGTGTAATCCATACTGAAGGCTGTGGTCGTTAATCTTCATCAGTAAGGGCCTCAAGTCCTCTTCACTTTCAGCAAGCAAGGTTGTGTCATCTGCATAACGCAGGTTGCTAGTCTTCCTCCAATCCTGATGCCCCATTCTTCATATAGTCCAGCTTCTCAGATTATTCGATCAGCATACAGATTGAATAGGTATGGAGAAAGAATACAACCCTACCGCAGTTTTCCTGACTTTAAACTACACAGTATCCCCTTGTTCTTTTCAAACGACTGCCTCTTGATCTATGTACAGTTTCCTCATGAGCACAATTAAGTGTTCTGGAATTCCCATTCTTCACAATGTTATCCATAATTTATGATCCACACAATCGAATGCCTTTGTATAGTCAATAAAACTCAGGTAAACGTCTTTCTGCTATTCTCTGCTTTCAGCCAGGATCTATCTGACATTAGCAATGATATCCCTGGTTCCGCTTCCTCCTCTGAATCCAGCTTGGATTTCTGGAAGTTCCCTGTCCTGTTGTGATTGACTTATTTCACGCAGCATGATGTCCTCCACTTTCATCCATGTTATGAGATGCTTCACAGATTCATCATTGTTCTTTCTCGTTGCATAGTACTCCATTGCAACTGCTTTTTAATGATCTTCAGCAAAATTTTACTTGTGGAGGCAGAGCCAACATGCCACTATAGACAGAAGAACCATGCTGTCCCTCCACAGCAAAGACTTGAAAAACTAAGTACAACAGAGACAACGTCAATCCTGGAGCCCTAAGCGTCAAATGAAGAGATAAAGAACTCAACCAAGCACTGAAGAAACTGACAGAGAACAGAGGGCGAGGAGAGATACGGAATGGAAGTCCCCTATCAGCTAACGTGGCAAGGATTCACCATCTTGGACTCCTCAGCCACCGAGATCAGAGACCAGGGAGTACAGCTTCAAGGAGCTCCCAGCAGGAGACAGAGCACCCGGTAACCAGTGATACATGCTTTCTCACTCCTCATCCTTTCGCCCTTGCATCCCAGCTGGCCACGGTTGCTTGCTTTGCCATGCCACTTGGATTTGTCCTGCCCACACCGGCATGCTCCTTCAGTGCCTTTTTTTTTGTTCCTGTTCTTGCTTTTTTCGGTTTCTTCTCTCTCTCTCACCTCCTTCCCTTACTTTCTGTCGAACACCTGGCTTCTTCTTGACAAGCTGTGAAGCTCTGCTTGGCTGGGGAACCCCTTCCCCATTCCGAGCTGCCACACCGGTGAGATCCCTGGAGGTATTTTTTTCTTTTTTCGTTTCTGTTTTTCTTCGTTTCTCAGTTTCTCGTCTCTCTCTACTTTCCTTCTTTTCCTGTCTCCTGAATACCTGGTGCTATATGCCATCTCCGCCCCTTCTAGAAGGGCTGTGAAGTGCCTAGTGGTTTGGGAACAACTTCCCTGGTCTGCACCATCAAGCCAGTGGGCTCACTTGGGGATTTTTTTTTTTCTTTTCTAGATTTCTTGTCTCTCTCTACCATCTTTCCTTTCTTTTCTCCTGAACACCTGGTGTCATGTGCCATCTCTGCTTCTTCTAGACAGGCAGTGAAATGCGAAGCAGCTGGAGATCCAGTTCCCCAGTTCTCACGACCACACCAGTGGGCTCCCTTTGGGCATTCTTCTTTTTTTTCTCATCTCTTCTTTAATTTTCTCCCTCTACCTTCCTTCCTTGTCCTTCTCCTAAACACCTGACACTGTGTGCCATCTCTGCTGCTTTTTTTTTCTCCTTTTTTTTAAAAATTATACTTTAGGTGAAGGTTTAAAGAACAAATAGTTCCTCATTAAACAGTCGGTACACATATTGTTTTATGACATGGGTTAACAACCCCACGACATGTCAACCCTCTCCCTACTTTACCTTTTTTTGGGGTGGGGGAGGGTGAAAATATACATAGCCAAAGATACACCATTTCAAATATTTCTACATGCACAATTCAGTGACATCTATTATCTTCTTCCAGTTGTGCTGCTATTCTCACTTTAGATGACGGTTTACAGATAGTTTCTCATTAAACAGTTACTACACTTGTTGCCCTATGACAATGGTTAACAACCCCACTACATGTCATCAATGTCATTACTCAACATTGGGTTCTCTATCACTAGCTTTCCTGTCCCCTTCTGCCTTCTAGTCCTTGTCCCTGGACTTCTGTGCCTCATTAGTCCAGTTATGTTTTATGAGGCTGTCCAATCCTTGGCTGAACAGTGAACGTCGGAAGTGACTTCACCACTGAGATAAAAGGGTGTCTGGGAGCCATACTCTCGGGGTTTCTCCAGTCTCTTTCAGGCCAGTAAATCTGATCTTTTTTGTGTGTTACAATTTTGTTCAACATCCTTCTGCAGCTCTGTCCATAACTCTCTGTTGTGACCCCAGTCAGAGCAGTCAGTGGTGGTAGCTGGGCACCATCTAGCTGTACTGGACTCAGTATAGTGGAGGTCTTGGTAGCTGTGGTCCATTAGTCCTT
>NW_004444220.1:1513437-1542302 GCF_000243295.1 Trichechus manatus latirostris
TTTTAATAGGATTATTTGTCTTTTTGTTGTAGAGGTGTTGGATTTTCTTGTAGATTATGGAGATTAAAACTTTGTATGACTTGTACTGTCCAAAATTTTTTTTCCCCAGTCTGTAGGTTCTCTTTTTACTCTTTTGGTGAAGTCTTTTGAAGAGCATAGGTGTTTGATTTTTAGAAGATGGCAGTTATCCAGCTCATCTTCTGGGGTTTGTGTGTTGATGGTCATGGTTTGTATCCTGTTAATGCAGTGTATTAGGGCCTGTAGCTTTGGTCCTATATTTTTTCTATGAACATTAGAATTTTTGGCTTTATATTTAGGTCTTTCATCCATTTTGAATTAGTTTTTGTATATGGCCTGAAGTATGAGTCTTGTTTCATTTTTCTGCAGATGGATATCGACTTTTGCCAGCACCATTTGTTAGAAAGGCTGTCCTTTACGCATTTGATGGAATTTGGGCCCTTGTCAAAGATCAGGTGACCGTAGGTGGATGGATTTACATCTGGGTTCTCAAATCTGTTCCATTGGTCAATGTATCTGTCATTGCACCAGTACCAGGCTGTTTTGACTATCGTAGCTGTATAGTAGGTTCTGAGGTCATGTAGTGTGAGTCCTCCTACGTTATTATTTTTCTTCAATAGTGCTTTACTTATCTGGGGCTTCTTCCCTTTCCATATAAAGTTAATGATTAGTTTTTCCATATCTTTGAAGAATATTGTTGGTAGTTGTAAATTGCTTTAGGTAGAATTGTCATTTTCACAATGTTGAGTCTACCTATCCATGAGAATGGTATGCTTTCCATTTATGTAGATCCCTTTGGGTTTCTTGCAGT
Source organism: Trichechus manatus latirostris (assembly GCF_000243295.1). NCBI lineage: Eukaryota > Metazoa > Chordata > Mammalia > Sirenia > Trichechidae > Trichechus > Trichechus manatus. The sequence goes on from NW_004444220.1 coordinate 1,514,267, forward strand.
AGTGTTTTGTACTTTTCTTTTATAGGTCTTTTATATCCCTACTTAGATTTATTCCTAAGTATTGTATTTGTTTTAGGGGCTCTTGTTACGGGTCTGTTCAGATTTTCAACATCACTTTGTTGTTGTTTGGGTAGGAAGTGTGTTTTTAGAAATTTATCCATTTCCTCTATGTTTTCAAATTTGTTGGAGTATAGTTTTTCATAATATTCTGTTATGATCCTTTTTATTTCAGTTGGGTCTGTTGTAATGTTGCCCATTTCATGTCTTATTTGGGTTATTTGCATCCTCTCCTGTTTTTCTTTTGTCAGTCTAGCCAGTGATTTGTCGATTTTGTTGATTCTTTCAAAGAAACAACTTTTGGTTTTGTTGATTCTTTCTATTGTTTTTCTGTTCTCTATTTCATTTATTTCTGCTCTGATCTTTATTATTGCCTTTCTTCTGGTGGCTGGTGGCTTTTTTTGTTGTTGTTGTTCTTCTATTTGTTTGAGTTGTGTAGTTAATGTTTGGTTTTTGTCTCTTTCTTCTTTTTTGATGTGTGCATCTATTGCTATAAATTGTCCTCTGAGGACTGCCTTTGCTGTGTCCCAAATGTTTTGGTAGGATGTGTTTTCATTCTTGTTTGATTCTAGGAATTTTTTGATTCCATCTCTGATTTCTTTTATTACCCAGTGGTTTGTAAGCAGGGTGTTATTTAGTTTCCATTTAATTTATTTTTTTCCTTGCTCTTTCTGTTGTTAATTTCTACCATGATGGCATTGTGGTCAGAGAAGATACTTCGTATTATCTCAGTGTTCTGGATCTTGTTGAGGATTCCTCTGTGGTCTAAGAAGTGGTCTCTTCTGGAGAACGTTACATGTGCATTGGAAAAGAATGTGTAGTTCGCAGCTGTTGGATGGAGTGGTCTATATATGTTTATGAGGTCAAGTTGGTTGATTGTGCCCTTTAGGTTTTCTGTATCTTTGCTGAGTTTCTTTTTAGATGTTCTGTCCTTTACTGAGAGTGGTGTGTTGATGTCTCCTTCTATTATGGTGGAACTGTCAATATCTCTTTTCAGTGTTGTTAGAGTTTGTTTTATGTATTTTGGAGCCCTGTCATTGAGTGCGTAGTTGTTTATTATGGTTATGACTTCATGAGTGATCATCATCTTAATCATTATATAGGGTCCTTCTTTGTCTTTTATGGTGGATTTTGTTTTAAATTCTATTTTATCTGAGATTAGCATTGCCACTCCTGCTCCGTTTTGGTAGTTGTTAGCTTGATATATTTTTTCCAACCTTTGATTTATAATAAATTCACTTCTTTGTTTCTAAGGTGTGTCTCTTGTAGACAGCATATTGATGGATCCTGTTTTTTTTATTCATTTAGTGACTCTCTGTCTCTTTATGTGTGCATTGAGGCCATTTATATTCAGTGTGGTTATTGATAGATGTGAGTTTATTGCTGTCATTTTGTTGTCCTTTTTTATGTGGGGATGACTTTTTCTTTGTTCCTCTTACTCTTCTGTGCTGCATTCCTTTCATTTGTGGATTTTTTTTATTTCTTTTGTTTATGAAGGTTTTGTTTTCACTGAGACTTTATGTTTTTCCTCTTTATTTTTATGAGTAGGTTTGTTAACTTTCTTTTTGGTTAACTTGAAATTTACCTTTATGTTTCTAAGTTTGAAGCAGTCTGTTATTACTTAGTATTGCCTTGCCTTCCTCCTCATTAGAAGGTTCTATACCTACCCTGTTTATTCCCTCTTTTATTGTTCTGAAGTTGTTGTCATTTAAAGATTAACTGCTCTGATTCCCTATTGTATTTCTTTTCGTTTTGGATAGTCCTTGAGAGTTCATTTCCTAGATTGGTATCTGTCTGGTACAATCTTGTGTCCTAGATTCAGCCTGTGAGCTGAAGTTGTTTGTTCTCAGATCAAAAGACTCACTTTAATAATTCTTTTAAGTTTGGTTTGGTTTTTACATATTCCCTTACTTTCTGTTTATCTGGAAATGTCCTAATTTTGCCAACATATTTGAACGAGAGTTTTGCAGGATATATTATTCTTGGCTGGCGATTTTTTTCCCTTCAAAGTTTTATGTATTTCATCTCATTGCCTTCTTGCCTGCGTGCTTTCTGCCGAATAACCTAAGCTTAGTCTTATTGTTTCTCCTCTGTATGTGACTTCTAGTTTTTAACGAGCTGCTCTCAGGATTCTTTGTTTGTCTTTGGTTTTGGCGAGTGTGGTTATGATATGCCTTGGTGATTTTCTTTTTGGGTCTATCCTATATGGGGTTCATTGAGCTTCTTGGATGGGCAGCTTTTCATCTTTCATGATATTGGGGAAGTTTTCTGTCGGCAGTTCTTCAATGATCCTCTCTGTGTTTTCTGTTTTCTCCCCCTGTTCTGGAATTCCAATCACTCACAAATTTTGCTCTTGTTTGTATCCCACATAACTTTCCGGGTCTCTTTTTTCTAAGTTTTCCGCAAACAGAGTTGTATCCAAGTGTTTATCTTCAATTCTGCTGAATTGTCTTCCACCCTTTCAAATCTGCTCCTCAGCCCTTCTATGACACTGTCCATTTCTGAAATCTTGTTGTCTGTTGTTTATCTTTTGGATTTCTAATCGTCGTTTTATATAATTTCTAGTTGTGGATTTATTTTGGCATTTTGTTCCTGCATTATTTTCCTGAATTCTTCTATTTCTTTGTCTGTGTTTTCCATGAATTTGTCTGCCTTTTCCATGAGTTTGTTTATTTTTTCCTCACTTTTGTCTGTTTTTTTTGCTTCAAGTCTTGGATAAATCTGAGTATTAGAGATTTGAATTCCCTATCAGGTAGTTATAGTGCCTTTTCTTCTCTTGGAAAGTCATCTGGTGTTTTGTTTTGGACACCTACTGGAACCATCCTGTCCTGTTTTTGTAAATGTTTTGATATTGTCTGCTGGCTTCAGGGCATTCAGTAGTTATTTTTCCCGTTTATTGATTGTAGATTTGTTTGTTTCATCCTGTTTTTTTTTTTTTTTACTTGGCTATTTCTGAGCAGGTGGGCTATGTGTTCTTTGTTGTTTGCTCATATGTGAGCATGATACTTTTTGCCTCCTTCTCCAGTTGGCAGTGTCAGTCACTCAAATATGGTACAGCAGGGCATGTCTAGCTGAAGAGGAGTTGCTTGGATGGGTTGCTTGTGGCACTTACTACAGCCACCAGGGCCGGTTGGTAATCAGTGCAGGGCGGATTCCACTAGACCATGCCTGTGCTGCTTGGTGGTGTAATGTTAAGTGCACAGAGCAGGGAGGCAAGATGTAGCAGGGAGATTGTTATGCGTGGAGCTAAGATGGATATGGGAGAGAGAAGAGAGGAACAGGAGCCAAAAAAGATAAAAACAAACAAAAAAGAGTGCTTGGAGAGCTTGCCGTTGGAGTGGACAGATAAGAGACTATGAAATGGAGGAAAACAAAAACAGGAAGAAGAAGAAAAAAAGAAAATAATGGATAAATAAAAATTAGGAAGAGAAAAGAAAAGAAAAGCTCCCAGGTATCCCACTGGTGTGGCCACGAGGTCTGGGAAGTTGTTCCCAGGTGTTGCAGTACAACCTGCCTAAAAGGCATAAAGGTGCAATTCCGTGCCAGGTATTCAAGGGAAAGGAAGAGAAGGAAGGTATAGAGAGATGAGAAACTGAGTAATGAAGAAATACATAAAGGGAAAAAGAGGGAAAAGAAAAGAAAACAAATAAAAAAAAAAGAACAAGAAACCCCCCCAAAAAAACAAACAAAAAAACACGAAAAAAGAAATGCCCTCAGGCATCCCTCTGCATGTCTGTGCAGCTGAGGGGGTAGGTCCCAAGCAGTGCAGCAATGCCCGGCTAGAAGGGGTTCCCAACTCAAGAAAAGAAAAGGAAACCAAACAAACAATTCGTAATGAACAAACGAATAAAAAGCCCTTGGATCCCACCAGTATGCAGCACGGACCGGGAAGCAGTTCCACACTCAAATGGAACTCCAAAAAGCAAAGATGTCACACGGAGCCAGGTATTTGAGCGAAAGGAGGGGGAGGTGGTGAGAGGTAAGGAAGAAATCAAAAGAAGAAGATAAAAGCAACACCAGCAGCCAGCAAAAGGCATTCAGGGAGTCAGCCAGTGCAGGCGGTTGGAATCCAAGCAGCCGGTGCTTCCTGGCCAAGAGACTGTGGCCAGGGGAAGCAGAGGAGTCCGAGAGGGGGTAAAGAAGGGTTGGGGGTGGGCAAGTATATACCACGACCTGTTGTTCTGTCCCCTGCTGGAAGCTCCGTGAAGCTGCTCTCTTACCCCTGTTCGCTGGTCTCTGACAGGAGTCCAAAATGGCAGATCTGTGCTGCTTTAGCTGATGGGGGGACCTCTACATGTAAGTCTCCTCACTGTCTCTTCTCTTTCAGTTTCTTATTCCATTTGGAGCTTGGCTGAGTTCTTTATCTCTTCGTTTGATGTTTAGGGTTTCTTGGATTGACGTTTTCTCTGTTTAGCTTAGTTTTTCAGATCTTTGCTGTGGAGGGACGGCGTGGTGCTTCTGCCTAGAAAGCCATGTTGACCGAAGTCCTCTGCTCCTTCTTGATGGGCTGCACAATGTCACTCGGCTGGGGACCTACTTCCGGTGGGTTTCCATGGGGCATTTTTTTCTGTACTTTCTTCTTTTATTTTTTTCTATATTTCTTGTCTCTCTCTACCACCCTTCCTTTCCCTTCTCCTGAACACCTGGCACTGTGTGCCATCTCTGCTCCTTCTGGACAGGCTGTGCAGTGTTGCTTTGCTGGGGACTTGTTTCCAGTGTGCTACATTAGGGCTTTTTTTTCCCTTCTTCATTCTACTTTTTTTTCTGTTTCTTGTCTCTCTCTACCGCCTTTCCTTTCCTTCTTTCCAACAACCTGGCTTTTTTTCTCAGTTTCTTGTCTCTACGTTTCTTCCATTCCTTTCTCTCAAGCACCTAGCCACATGTGCCTTTCTCCTTTTTTAAAAAGAAATGTGGTTTCTTATCCCTCTCTCCCTTCCTTTCCTTTCTCTCACTCACCTAGCTGTGTGTGTCCTATCTGTCCTTTCTTCATAGGCTGTGACCCACAGCCTGGCTAGAAAGCCACCATCACATGGCTTCCCTGGATCTGCACTTCTCTAATGGCAGGCTCCCTCAGCACTTTTTTTTGCTCCTGTTTCTTGCTCTACTTTCTCATACCCATGTAACTCCACACATCACAACCTCCTCCCTCCTTCTTGACTATCTTCACCGTGCACTGAACTTTGCACCTCTAAGCAACACAGGCATGGTCTACCTGAACCTGCCTTGCACTGACCTCTACCTAGTGCTGTCAACTCTAATACGTGCCACAATAACCCAACACAGCCCGTCCCCTTCTGCTGGACCCGCCCTGCTGCACCGTAGCTGAGCAACTCACCCTGCTCATTGGACTAGGTGGTAAGAAGTTTTGTGCCCCCAAAGGAGCAAACAGCAGTCCTCCTGCTCAGACATAACTAAATAAAACAAAAAATCAGGACAATACAAACAAATCTACAATGAATAAATGAAGAAAATAGCTACTGAATGTCCTGAAGACAGCCGACAATATCAAAATAGATTTTACAAAAAAGCACAGGATGGTTCCAGTAGGCATCCAAAGTAAAACACCAAATGACCTTCCAGTAGAAAAAAAGGTACTGAAACTACCTTATAGGGAATTCAAATCCCTAGTATTCAGAGCTATCTAAGATTTGAAGGAAAGAGTAGACAAACATAATGAAAGAATACACAAAATCATGGAAAACACAGACAAAGCAATGGAAGAATTCAGGAAAATAATACAGGAACAAAATGTCAAAGTAAATTCACAACTAGAAATCATAAAAAACAACAATTAGAAATTCAAAAGATAAATAACAAGGTTTCAGATATGGACAATGTCATAAAAGGTCTTAGGAGCAGGTTTGAAACAATGAAAGACAGGATCAGTGAAATTGAAGATGAATACTTAGATACCACTTTGCTTGATGAAAAATCAGAGAAAAGAATGAAGAAACCCTGAAAATGATGTGGGATACAAATAAAAGCAAAAATTTGTGAGTGATCAAAGTTCCAGAACAGGGAAAGAAAATGGAAAGCATAGAGAAGATTATTGAAGAATTGCTGTCAGAAAACTTCCCTAATATGAAAGATGAAAAGCTAACCATCCAAGAAGCTCAACGAACCCAATATAGGATACATCCCAAAAGAAAATCACCAAGGAATATCATAATCACATTTGCTAAAACTGAAGACAGGGAAAGAATCCTTAGAGCAGTTCAAGAAAAATGAAAAGTCACATATAGATGGGAAAAAGTAAGACTAAGCTCTGATTACTCCACAGAAGCCCTGCAGGCAAGAAGGCAATGGGATAACATATATAAAATCTTGAAAGAAAAAAATTGTCAACCATGAATATTATATCCTGCAAAACTCCTGCTCAAATATGATGGTGAAATTAGCTCATTTCCAGGTAAAAAGAAATTAAGGGAATATGTAAAAACCAACCCAAACTTACAAGAATTATTAAAGGGAGTTCTTTGGTTTGAGAATAAACAACATCAGATGACAGGCTGAATCTAGGATGCAAGACCGCATCAACCAGATATCAACCTAGGGAACTCTCATGGATTAATCAAAACTAAAAGATTTACAACAGGTAACCAGAGAGGTTAATCTGTAAATGACAACAACATCATAACAATAAAAGAGGAAATAAACTGTATAGCTATAGAACTTTCAAAAGGAGAGGAGGGCAAGGCAATACCAAGTAATAAAGGACTGGTTCAAACTTAGAAATATAAGGGTAAATTTCAAGTTAACCACAAATAAAGTTAACAAACTTACTCATCAAAATAAAGGAGAAAAACATAAAGTATCAGTAAACACAAAATCTATAAAAACAAAAGAAATGAAAAAAATCCACAAGCAAAAGGAATTCAGCACAGGAGAGTAAGAGGAACAAAGAAAACGTCAGCACCACAAAAAAGCACTACACAATGACAGCAATAAACTCACACCTATCAATAATTACACTGAACATAAATCTCCTAAATGCACACATAAAGAGACAGAGAATGATAGAATGGATAAAAAAACAGGATCTATCAATATGCTGTATACAAGAAACACACCTTAGAAACAAAGACATAAATTTATTAAAAATCAAAGGATGGAAAAATATATATCAAGCAGCAGCTACCAAAAAAGGAGCAGGATTGTCAATACTAATCTTAGAGAAAATAGACTATAAAACAAAATCTACCATATATATATGTGTGTGTGTGTGTGTGTGTGTGTGTATGGGTCCTGTTCTATTTTTTTGCAGATGGACAACAAGTTTTGCCAGCATCATTTGTTAAAAATACTGTCTTTTATATATATATATATATATATATATATAATTATTAAAGGGAGGATCCATCATGAAGACATAACCATAATAAATATCTATACACCCAATGACACGGCTGCAAAATACATAAAACAAACTCTAAGAGCACTGAAAAGAGAAATTGACAATTCCACAATAACAGCAGGAGACTTAAATATACCACTCTTGGTAAAGGACAGAACATCTAGAAAGAAACTCAACAAAAACACAGAAGATCTAAAGACAATAATCAGCCGACTTGACCTCATAGACATATATACAACACTCCACACAGCAGCGGCAAAGTATATATTCTTTTCCAATGCACATGGAACGTTCTCCAGAATAGACCACATCTTAGGCCACAAAGCATCCCTCAACAAAATCCAAAACACTGAGATTATACAAAGTATCTTCTCTGACCACAATGCCATCAAAGTAGAAATCAACAACAGGAAGAAGAAAAAACTCAATTACATGGAAACTGAATAACATTCTCCTCAAAAACCAAAGCGTAACAGAAGAAATAAAAGATAGAATTAAAAAATTCCTAGAATGAAACGAGGATGAAAACACATTATACACTTGGGACACTGCAATGTCAGTGCTCAGAGGTCAGTTTATAGCAATAGATGCACACATCAGAAAAAATGAAAGGGACAAAATCAAAACATTACCTACACAACTCGAACAAATACAAAGAGAACAACAAAAGAAGCCCACAGCCACCAAAAGAAAGCAAATAATAAACATCAGAGCAGAAATAAATTATATAGAGAATAGAAAAACATTAGGAAGAATCAACAAAACCAAAAGTTGGTTCTTTGAAAGGATCAACAAATTAGACAAACCACTGGCCAAACTGACAAAAGAAAAACAGGATAGGATGCAAATAACCCAGATAAGAAATGAAATGGGGGACATTACAACAGACCCAACTACAATAAAAAGGATCATAACAGAGTACTATGAAAAACTATACTCCAACAAATTTGAAAACCTAGAGGAAATGGACAAATTTCTAGAAACAAACTAACTTCCCAAACTAAAACAAAATGATGTTGAAAATCTGAGCAGATCTATAACAAGAGAAGAGATTGAGAAGGTAATTTAAAAAAAAATCCCAACCAAAAAGAAGCCCTGGCCTAGATTGCTTTACTGGAGAATTCTACCAACATTCAGAGAAGAGCTTACACCAGCAGTACTCAAACTATTTCAGAACATAGAAAAGGAAGTGACACTTCCGAATTCATTTTATGAAGCCGGCATAACCGTGATACCAAAACCAGGCAAAGACATCACAAAAAAAGAAAATTACAGACCAGTATCTCTCATGGATATAGATGCAAAAATTCTCCACAAAATTCTAGCCATTAGAATCCAGCATCATATCAAAAAAATAATACACCACGACGAAGTGAGATTCATACCAGGTATGTAAGGATGGTTCAACATTAAAAAATCAATCAATGTAATCCACACATAAATAAAACAAAAGAATACCATGATCTTCTCAATCGATGCAGAAAAGGCATTCAACAAAGTCCAACACCCATTCCTGATAAAAACTCTCAATAACATAGGTATAGAAGGGAAATTCCTCAACATAATAAAGGGCATCTATACAAAACCAACAGCTAACATCACTCTTAATGGAGAGAGGCTAAAAACATTCCCTTGGAAAACAGGAACAAGACAAGGATACCCTTTATCATCACTCCTATTTAGCATTGTTCTGGAATTCCTAGTGTGAGCAATAAGGCAACAAAAAGAAATAAAGGGCATCCAAATTGATAATGAAGAAATAAAACGGTCCCTATTTGCGGATGGTATGATACTGTACATAGAAAACCCAAAAGACTCCACAAGAAAACTACTGGAACTAATAGAAAGATTCAGCAGAGTAGCAGGATATAAGATAAGCGTACAGAAATCAGTTGGATTCCTATACAATAATAAAGAGAATGAAGAAAAGGAAATCAGGAAAAAAATACCATTTATAAAAAAAAACTATTGCCATTGAGTCAGTTCCAACTCATAGCAACCCTATAGGCCAGAGTAGAACTACCTCATACAGTTTCCAAGGAGCACCTGGTGGATTTGAACTGCTGACCTTTTGGTTAGCAGCCATAGCTCTTAAACACTATGTCACCAGGGTTTCCACCATTTATAATAGCCCCTAAAAAAGTAAAATACTTACCTAAGGATATAAAAGACCTATACAAAGAAAACTATAAAACACTGATGCAAGAAACCAGAGATCTACATAAGTGGAAAAACATACCATGCTCATGGATAGGTAGACTCAACATTGTGAAAATGTCAATTCTACCCAAAGCAATCTACATATACAATGACATCCGATCCAAAAACCAACAGCATTTTTTAACGAGATGGAAAAACTAATAATTAAATTTATATGGAAAGGGAAGAAGCCCCGGATAAGTAAAGCACTACTGAAGAAGAATAAAGTAGGAGGACTCACACTACCTGACCTCAGAACCTACTGTACAGCTACGGTAGTCAAAACAGCCTGATACTGGTACATCTACAGATACATTGAGCAATGGAATAGAATTGAGAACCCAGATAAATCCGTCCACCTACGATCAACTGATCTTCGCAAGGGTCCAAAATCCATCAAATGGGGAGAAGACAGTCTTTTTAACAAACGATGCTGGCAAAACTTGTTGTCCATCTGCAAAAAAGTAGAACGGGACCCAAACCTCACACCACACACAAAAGCTAATTCAAAATTGATCAATGACCTAAATATGAAACTAAAAAGTTTAAAGATCATAGGAGAGAAAATAGCATCAATGCTAGAGGCCCTAATACACGGCATTAACAGAATACAAACCATAACTAACATAAAAACTCCAGATTAATCTACCTAACTGGGATTTTCTAAAAATTAAACACTTATGCTCATCAAAAGAGTTCACCAAAAGTGTGAAAGGAAAACCTACAGGCTGGGAAAATATTTTTGGCTATGGCAAATCTGACAAAGGTCTAATCTCTAAAATCTACAGGAAAATCCAACACCTCTACAACAAAAAGACAAATAATTCAGTTGCGAAATGGGCAAAGGAAATGAACAGACACTTCACCAAAGAAGACATTCAGGCAGCTAACAGACACTTGAGGAAATGCTCATGATCACCAGCCATTAGAGAAATGCAAATCAAAACCACGATGAGATGCCATCTCTCCCCGGTATTACTGGCACGAATCAAAGAAACAGAAACTAACAAATGTCTTTGGTTATCTTCATTCTCCCTTGCAGGGAGATTGGAGCTCTCATGCACCGCTGGCGGGAATGTAAAATGGTAGAACCATTTTGGAAAATTATATGGCTCTTCCTTAGAAAGCTAGAAATAGAAATATCATATGATCCAGAAATCCCACTCCTAGGAATATACCCTAGAGAAGTAGGAGCCGTCACATGAATAGGCATAAATATCTCTCTTCCAGTCGATTGGTCAGGTAGCTGTTTTCCAAATTTCTTGACATAGACAAGTGGGCACTTCCAGTGCTGCATCCATTTGTGGAAACATCTCAATTGGTATTCCGTCAATTCTTAGAGCTTTGTTTTTCGCCAATGCCTTCAGTGTAGCTTGGACTTCTTCCTTCAGTACCACTGGTAACTCGTCATATGCTACCTCCTGAAATGGTTGAACGTTGACCAGTTCTTTTTGGTACAGTGACTCTGTGTATTCCTTCCATCTTCTTTTAATGCTTTTTGTGCCTTTTAATGTTTTCCGCATAGAATCCTTCCATATTGCAACTCGAGGCTTGAATTTTTTTTTTTCCAGTTCTTTCAGCTTGAGAAATGCTGAGCTTGTTTTCCCTTTTGGTTTTCTATCTCCAGGTCTTTGCACATGTCATTATAATTCTTTATTTTGTCTTCTTGTTTCGTCGTTTGAAATCTGTTCAGCCCTTTTACTTCATCATTTCTTCCTTTTGCGTTAGCTATTCGACGTTCAAGAGCAAGTTTCAGAGTCTCTTCCAACATCCTTTTTGGTCTTTTCTTTCTTTTCTGTCTTTTTAATGACCTCTTGCTTTCTTCATGTATAATGTCCTTGATGTCATTCTACAACTCATCTCATCTTCTGTCATTGGTGTTAACTGACAAATCTATTCTTGAGATGGTCTGTAAATTCAGGTGGAATATACTCAAGATTGTACTTTGGCTCTTGTGGACTTGTCCTAATTTTCTTCAGTTTCAACTTGAGCTTGCATATGAGCAATTGATGAGTGTCTTCTGAAGTCAGCACTGGCCTTGTTGTGACCGATGATATATTGAGCTTTTCTATCATCTCTTTCCACAGATGTAGTCAATTTGATTCCTGTGTTTTCCATCTGGCAAGGTCCACGTGTATAGTCACCGTTTATACTGCTGAAAAAAAGGTATATGTAACCAAGAAGTAGTTGGTCTTACAAAATTCTATCATGCGATCTCTGGCATCATTTCTATCGCCAAGGCCGTATTTTCCAATTACCCATCCTTCTTTTTTGTTTCCACCTTTCGCATTCCAATCACCAGTAATTATTAATGCATCCTGATTGCATGTTTGATCAATTTCAGACTGCAAAAGTTGGTAAAAATCTTCAGTTTCTTCATCTTTGGTCTTAGTGGTTGGTGTGTAAATTTGAATAATAGTCGTATTAACTGGTCTTCTTTGTAGGTGTATGGATATTATCCTATCACAGACAGCATTGTACTTCAGGATAGATCTTGAAATGTTTTTGATGATAAATGCAACAATTATATGGTCTACTATGAGAATGTCATATTGAAGAGGAATGGTATCACATTCATTGTCAAAAGGTGTGTCAGTGTTGTATCCTATCACCATAGTTATTCAGTCTGTATGCTAAGCAAATAATAAGAAACTGGACTATGTGAAGAAGGAGGTACCAGGATTGGAGGAAGACTCATTAATAACCTGTGATACGCAGATGATACAACCTTGCTTGTTAAAAGCAAGGAGGACTTGAAGCACTTAATAATGAAGATCAAAGACTACAGCCATCAGTATGGATTACACACCAACACAGAGAAAACAAAAATCCTCACAACTGGACCAATAAGAAACATCATGGCAAATGGAGAAAATATTGAAGTTGCCAAGGATTTCATTTTACTTAAATCCATAATCCATGCCCATGGAAGCAGTAGTCAAGAAATTCAATGACATATTGCATTAGGCAAATCTGCTGCAAAATATCTCTTGAAAGTGTTAAAAAGCAAAGGTGTCACCTTGAAGACTAAGGTGTGCCTGACCCAAGCCACAGTATTTTCAATCACCTCATATACATTCGAAAGTTTCACAATGAATAAGGAAGACTGAAGAAGAACTGACGCCTTTGAATTGTTGTCAAAGATTATAGAATATACCATGGACTGTCAGAAGAACCAACAAATCTGTTTTGGAAGAAGTACAGCCAGAATGCTCCTTAGAATTGAGGACGGAAGGACTTCATCTTACGTATTTTGGACATGTTATCAGGAGGGATCAGTCTCTGGAGAAGGACATCATGCTTGATGTAAAGGTTAAGATTTTGTGTCAACTTGGCTGGGCCATGATTCTCAGTGTTTTGGTAGTCATATGATGTTGTAGTCACTTCCCTGTTGGGATCTGATGTGTGATCGCCCCCATGATGAGATCTGCTGTGAGTAGCCAATCTCGAGGGGGAATTTCCTTGGGCACGTGGCCTGCACGAGTGTGGGCAGGCATTCTGGCAGGGCTTGGGAGCTTTTGCTTGTTGTGGATCCTGCAACTAGCTCCTGTGTGTCTGATCTCTTGTTCTTGGAACTTGAGCTAGCAGCTTACCTGTGGTCTTGCCTGTCAATCTTGGGATTCATCAGTCTTCACAGGCTATGAGCAACAGCCCTGCTCTCCGACTTGCCAATCCTGGTTTCACCAGGCCCTGCAGCTACGTGAATAAGTAGAAGCCTCTATCCTGACTCATGGACTTGGGAAGTTACAGCCTCTACAACCACGTGAGTCATTTCCTTGATATAAATCTCTCTCTCTTTCTATATATATATATATATATTTATACTCTTTACTAGTTTTGCTTCTCTAGAGAACCCAGCCTAAGACATTTGGTACTGAGAGTGGTTCTAGAGAAACATAATTGTAATGATGAATTTTCTACATTGGCTCACAAGTCTGGTTAATCTTAAAGATGTAGATGATTACTCTGCAACCAGTAGTAAAGATGGTACTGCTAATCCATGGTGTGAGATGGCAATTGAAATATGCAAAATATCACCACCAATAGATCAGGTATTGGTGGAAGACGAGGATCTGGGTGATTGCATGTGTGATACCTTTCTACAATTTTGTCATGATGAGAAGTATAAGGAAGTTGGTTGGTTGGTCCTACTTTTGCTAGACAAACTGGTGAAAGAAAGAGATGAGCTCAGGACTTCAGAGTCAAAGGTCAAGCGCTGCATAAATGACCTCAAAGGTTCCACTTGCTCCTTGAAAGAAAGCAATATTTCTTCTAGTATAGAGCTGATATTGCCTAAAACAAAACTCAAAGTCTTATTGTAAGAGTGGCTGAATTACAACACTAACTCAACTGCCAATCTCAGGAGGTGTCTGAGGTTAAAGTGAGGGGATTGAATGGGAAGAAATGGAATCCTGAAACCTGGAATGGGGACATATGGACAGATAATCAGGAAGCTGGAGACACTGAGCCCCTAATTTCCATTGAATCACTCCTACTAACAAAACCATTAGCCCCTCCACTCCCATCTAATGAGATTAACCCAGCTGCATCTAAAGTACCATTGTCTGAGTCATTGCCTGGGACATCACATGAGGCAGATACTTTACAAGACAATCCTGAATGTTCTCAAAACAATTACACAGCACCAATTCTGGCTTCTAGACCTACAACTAGACTTAAGTCTCAGCGAGACCCAAAAGGTGATGTACAAAGTGCAACCCAAGAGGAGATATGTTACACTCCGTAAGAATAGCTTGATTTTTCTAATATGTACAAATAGAAACCTGGAGAATACGTGTAGGAATGGCTATTAAGAGTGTGGGATAGTGGTGCAAGGAACATAAAGACGGATCAGTCTGAGTTTACTGATATGGACTCACTAAGCACAGATTCTTCATCCAATGTTTCAGCTGGAGAAGTTAGGAAAGAATCTAATAGTTTATTTGGGTGGGTTGGTGATGCATGGATTTCACGGTAGCCTACACTAAATCAAGTTGAAGTACCAGACCTGCCTTGGTATACTGTAGAAGAAGGTATTCAAAGGCTTAAGGAGATTGGCATGCTAGAGTGGATTTATCAAGTTAGACGCACAGACCCACATATGGAGTGCCCAGAGGACACACCTTTTACCACAATGGTGAGAAACAAATTTGTGAAGGGAGCCCCAGCATCCTTAAAGACGGCTGTGATTGCTATTTTATGTAAGTCAGATTTGACAGTGGGAACTGCCCTAACTGAATTAAGACACATAACAACAATAGGGCTGATTGGAGCCCATGGTGGTAGGGGCCAAGTGGTGGCACTCAATTAAGAAAGACAAGGTGGGCATGGTTCCTGTAATGGACAGCAGAGTCAAAGCAGTAATAAGAATAGTTTGACTCATATGGATTAATGGCATTTGCCATGGTGTCTCTAGGAGTGAAATAGAAAATCTACTAAATATTTACTTGATCTGTACAAGTGGATGAATTCTAGGTCAAGTGAACAGCAGTCTAACTCTAATCACCAGAATAGAGAGTCACAGTCCCTCAATCATTTCCTAGACTTGAGCAAGTTAACAGACCCACAACTCCTTCATTGAATGAGAGGTCAGGTCCCCTTGAGGAAGGACTCCAATACCCTGTCAAAAACTTATACTGTTAATCTTTCTCCCAGCCTTCCCCAAAGAAATCTACAGCCTTTTATGAGAGTGACTGTTCATTGTGGAAAAGTAAATAATCAGACTGGATGCTGGCTCCAAACTAACACTAATTCCCTGAGACCCAAAATGTCACTGTGGCCCACCAGTCAAAGTCAGGGCATATGGAGGTCTTAGCTCATGTCGGTCTCACAGTAGGTCCAGTGGGTCCCCGAACCCATCCAGTAGTGATTGCCCCAGTTCCAGAATGCATAATTGGAATAGATATACTCAGCAACTGGCAGAATCCCCACTTTGGATTCCTGGCAAGTGGAGTAAGTGATATTATGGTAGAAAAAGCCAAGTGGAAGCCATTAGAACTGCCCCTACCTGGGAAAATAGTAAACCAAAAGCAATACAGCATTCCTGGAGAGATTTTACAGATTACTGCCACCATTAAGGACTTGAAGGATGCAGGGGTGGTGATTCCCACCACATCCCATTCAACTCCTCTATTATCCCTATGCAAAAACAGGTGGATCTAGGAGAATCAGAGTAGATTATAAAAAACTTAACCAGATGGTGACTCCAATTGCAGCTGCTGCTCTAGATGTAGTTTCATTGTGTGAGCAAATTATTACATTTCCTAGTACCAGGTATGCAGCTATTGATCTGGCTAAAGCTTTTTTCTCCATACCTGTTTTGAAGGACCATCAGAAGAAGTTTGCCTTTAGCTGGCAAGGCCAGCAATACACCTTCAGTTGCCTACCTCAGGGTTACATTAACTCTCCAGCCCTATGTCATAATTTAGTCTGCAGGGACCTTGATTGCCTTTCCCTTCTACAAGACATCACACTGGTCCATTACATTGATGACATTATGCTGATTGGACCTAGTAAGGAAAAAGTGTCAATGACTCTGGACTTACTGGTAAAATATTTGCATGCTAGAGGGTGGGAAATTAATTCCACAAAAATTCAGTCACCTTCCACCTCAGTGAAATTTCCAGGGGTCCAGTGTTGTGGCGTGTGGAGATATTTCTTCTGAAGTGAAGAAAAAGTTATTGCACCTGGCTCCTCCCACAACTAGAAAGGAGGCACAACGCCTAGTGGCCCTCTTTGGATTTTGGAGGCAGCATATTCCTCATTTGGGTGTGCTACTCTGGTCTATTTACCAAGTGACTCGAAAAGGTGCTAGTTTTGAGTGGGGCCCAGAAGAGAAGGCTCTGCAACAGGTTCAGGCTGCTGTGCAAGCTGCTCTGCCACTTGGGCCATACGATCCAGCTGATCCAATTGTACCTGGAGTGTCCTTGGCAGATAGAGATGCTGTTTGGAGTCTTTGGCAGGCCCCTATTGGTGAATCACAGCTCAGACCCTTAGAATTTTGGAGCAAATCTCTGCCAACCTCTGCAAATAACTAGTCTCCTTATGAGAAACAGCTCTTGGCTTGTTACCTGGGCCTTAGTAGAGACTGAACACTTAATCATGGGACACTAGGTCACCATGTGGCCTGAGCTGCCCATCATGAACTGGGTGTTGTCTGACCCACAGAGCCATATAGCTGGACGTGCATAGTAGTACTCCATCATTAAATGGAAGTGCTTTATATGAGATTGGACCCGAGCAGGACCTGAAGGCACAAGTAAGTTGCATGAAGAAGTGGCCCAAATGTCCATGGTCTCCACTCCTGTCACATTACCTTCCATCTCCCAGTCTGCACCTATGGCCTCATGGGGAGTTCCTTATGATCAGTTAACTGAAGAAGAGAAAACTCGTGCCTGGTTTACAGATGGTTCTGCACGATATGCAAGCACCACTTGAAGGTGGACAACGGCAGGACTACATTCCCTTTCTGGGACCTCCCTGAAGGACAGTGGTGAAGGGAACTCCTCCCAATGGGCAGAACTTCGAGCAGTGCACCTGGTTGTTCACTTTGCTTCGATGGAGAAATGGCCAGATGTGTGACTGTATACTGATTCGTGGGTTGTGGTCAGTGATTTGGCCTCATGGTTAGAGAATTGGAAGGAACAAGATTGGAAAATTGGAGACAAGGATTTATGGGGGAGAGGTATGTCGATAGATCTCTCTGAATGGGCCAAAGAAGTGAAGATATTTGTGTCTCATGTGAATTCTCACCAAATGGTGACCTCAGCAGTGGCGGATTTTAACAATCAAGTGGATAGGATGAAGCCTTCTGTGGAAACCACTCATCCTCTTTCCCCAGCTACTCCCATCATTGCTCAATGGGCTCATGAACAAAGTGGCCGTGGTGGCAGGGATGGAGGTTATGCATGGGCCCAGCAACATGGACTTCCACTCACCAAGGCCGACTTGGCTACAGCCACTGCAGAGTACACAATCTGCCAGCAGCAGAAACCAACACTGAGTCCCTGGTATGGTACCACCCCTCGAGGTGATCTGCCAGCAACCTGGTGACAGGTTGATTACATTGGACAACTTCCATCACGGAAAGGGCAGCATTTTGTTCTTACTGGAATAAACACTTACTCTAGATATGGATTTGCCTTCTCTGCACGCAATGCTTCTGCCGAAACTACCATCCACGGACTTACAGAATGCCTGATCCACCATCATGGTATCCCACTCAGCATTGCGTAGGATCAAGGGACTCACTTCACAGCAAATGAAGTGTAGCAGTGAGTCCATGCTCATGGAATTCACTGGTCTTACCATGGTCCCCATCATCCTGTAGTAGTTGGCTTGGTCGAACAATGGAATGGCCTCCTAAAAACACAATTACAGTGCCAGCTAGGTAGCAATACCTTCCAGGGTTGGGGCAATGTTCTCCAGGAGGCTGTGTATGCTCTAAACCAGCGTCCAATATATGGTGTTGTATCTTCTATAGCCAGGATTCATGGGTCCAATAATCAAGGGGTAGAAATGGGACTGGCACCACTCACTATTATCCCTAGTGACCCACTTCCAAGATTTTTGCTTCCTGTCCCTGAAACCTTATGTTCTGCATGTCTAGAGGTCTTAGTTCCAAAGGGGGGAATACTTCCTCCTGGAGAAACATTACTGATTCCATTGAACCAGAAGCTAAGAATGACACCTGGCCACTTTGGTCTCCTTATTCCTCGGGATCAACAGGCAAAGAAGGGAGTTAGCATATTGGCTGATGTGATTGATCCTGATTACTAAGAGGAAACTGGATTGATATTACATAATGGAGGTAAAGAAGAGTACGTCTGGAATGCAGGAGATTCCTTAGGGTGTCTGTTAGTACTACCATGCCCTGTGATTAAAGTCAATGGAAAACAACAGCAACCCAAAAGCCATGACTACTAATGGCACAGACCCTTCAAGAATGAAGGTTTGGGTCACCACATCCCCCCGTCAAAGAACCACTACCAGCTGAGGTGCTTGCTGAGGGCAAAGGGAATATGGAATGGGTGGTGGAAGGAGGTAGTTCTAAATACAAGTTACGGCCACGTGATCAGTTGCAGAAACTAGGACTATAACTGTTATGAGTGTTTCTACTTTGTATGTGTGTATCAAATAATTTTGTTTTCTTCCCTTGTAAAATATAAGGTAAAATATAAGAGCTAGTGCTTTTTCGGTTGTATGTGTGTTTGTTGTATTATGTTAGGGGTGAGTATGACTTTATAATTATCTTTATTCAGAGATTACGTATGGTTTAAGGAGATGTGTACAAGTGCCAAGTTGACAAAGGGTGGGCTGTGATGGTTAAGATTGTGTGTCAACTTGACTGGGCCATGATTCTCAGTGTTTTGGCAGTCATATGATGTTGTGGTTACTTCCCTGTTGGGATTTGATGTGCGATCGCCCCTATGCTGGGATCTCCTGTGAGCAGCTAATCAGTTGAGGGGGAGTTTCCTTGGGCATGTGGCCTGCATCGAGTGTGGGCAGGCATTCTGGCAAGGCTCAGGGGCTTTTTGCTGATTCTGGATCCTGCAGAACCTCCGGTTCTTGGGACTTGTGCTAGGAGCTTACTTGTAGTCTTGCCTGCCAATCTTGGGATTCGTCAATCTTCACAGGCTGTGAGCAACAGCTCTCCTCTCTGACCTGTCGATCTTGGTTTCGCCAGCCCCTGAAGCTACGTGAATCAGGAGAAGCCTCTATCCTGACTCACGGTCTTAGGACATTACAGCCTCTACAACCACATAAGCCATTTCCTTGATATAAATCTCTCTGTATATATATATTTATACCCTTTACTGGTTTTGCTTCTCTAGAGAACCCAGCCTAAGACACTTGGTAAAGTAGAGGGTCAGTGAAAAAGAGGAAGTCCCTCAATGAAATGGATTGACACTGTAGCTGCAACAATGGGCTCAAACATAGCAAGGATTGTGAGGATGGTACAGGACCTGGCGGTGTTTTGTTCTGGAGTACATAGGGTCTCTATGAGTCAGAACCGACTCAACAGCATCTACAACAGCAACAACTTATATAGATATTCATAATATATTTTTTTTAAAAATTATACTTTGCACAGCTCATGGCCGATTGTGATCTGGAACACAGATTTATTATCTATTACTACAACTTTGCATATCTCTGTTCTGCCTCTGTGTTTTATTGTTTATTCACCACATAATTACACTTATTTCTAAGTTATTCTGAGATTCCCTAGGTTTGCCACACATAGCAAGCAGATATGATTTACCTCTTAATTAATTCTCTGTAGGCTTTAGCTTTGGACATACTGTTATAAGAATCCCTTTTCTCTGTTGCCAATCTATTTCTATCAAATTCTAGGAATGGATGACATTGGCAACATATCCTGGAATCCTGGAGATGATGCTGTATATTTTGGCAATGTGATAGGTTAGACTTGGGATTCCTATTACTCAGTAGCCAAAGACAACTAATATTTATTAATCACATTTCCCTGAGTCAGGCACTGTTCTTAGAGCCCTTAATCATAAAACAAGAGTCCTATTACTTAATGACCAAATTTACAGATGAGGACACTGAGACATACAGAGGTTCAATAACTTGCGAAGGGTATCACATCTCATGTCATGTGGAACCAGGTTTTGATCTCAGGTTTACCTTAAGAATGCATGTCCTTAACTACTATGTGCTCTGCTTTCCTTCTGGATAGCCAGAAGAGGAAAGATGTTGGAATTCCTATTTTTCTTCTTCTGATTGTAGTGTTATCCAGTGGAAAGGGCATGGGTGATAATAATAACCTATATCACTGCATTTTTTTCTGAGTATTAACTGACAGAATGTACCTAAAGTGTCTTCCACAGATCCTGACATATTTATCATTGTTCAAAAGACAGCTTTTTTAATTCTATGAGGAGAGATTGTGGGTAATTTAGACTGTCATTCTCTTATATTTTCCAAATTTTTTGAAATAAACATGACTTATTTTTGTAATCAGGAAAACAACTACAGGTCTATTTTTATTAACAAATATGTCATAATGGGGAGAGGTGCTTCATCTTGAGCCTAAGCAAATAGGTGGGGCAAAAAGTCAATTTGCCTGAGGGATTGAGGTTAAATTCCTTTTTGAAGATAACACAGTGAGAGAACAGTGGAACAAATTTTCAACCCTAGGATTCAGTCCAGTTTACATTAAACCAAGCTATAATAATGCTATTTATTTTAATTCACGGTCACCACCCTCACTCCCAGCAGCCCTCCCTCAGGAGGAGTAGTGGTGGTGGTGATTGGCTGTGAATGGTAGCCGCTGCTAATTGAAAGGCCATTGGTTTGAATGCATCAGGCATTCTGTGACAGAAAGCTGCGGCAGTCTGCTTCCGTAAAGATTTACAGCCTTGGAAACTCTATGGGGCAGGTATACTCTGTCCTATATGGTTGTTATGAGTGGGAATTGACTTGAAGGCAATGGGATTGAAAATCAAAGGGAGAGTTTCTGGGACAATGAAAGCGATGTCACAGGGAAGGGAAAGGCCTTCAGTAGCAGCCAGGGAGGGAGGGAAGGTGAGTTTCTCAGAATAACAGGCTTGTTAGTTTATTTCTATTATAATATGTACATATAAATGAGAATACATTCTAACTTTTACTTTGAATCTACATCTTTTTAAAATGGATTATTTTTTTAATATGTAAAAAATTCAAAGAATGCTAGTGGCTGTACAATTCAAATTTGTATAAAACAAAAAAAATGACAATGTAGGTATGTTTTAAACGACATGGGAAGACTTCTCTTATATAATTTTATTATAGATATTTTCAAACGTATTCAAAAGAACAAAGAATAATCTGACTAAACTACCAAGTACCCATCACTCACCCAACATTCATCGATGAGAGAGGAGAGTAGATGAAGCGAAATTGGCCATATAATGGTAACTGTTCAAGCTAATAAGGAGTGCAGTATTTTTTCTCTCTACTTTTGTGTATGTATGAAAGCTTCGATAATTCCTTTTATTTTGTGGCACAAAAACTGTTACAGGTATCATCTGAGAAAAAATACAATATACATTTAATATGAATAAAGAACACACATACATATATCACCTACCAATGGAGAGAGAGAAATGCACTCAAATGGGCATAACTCCAGATTCCAAACTTCTTTTCCACCCACTATTGCTATACTCTGGTCTGAGCCACCATCTCTTGCCTCATAATGTCTACTTTCAACACAGTAGTCAGTAATCCTATTAAATACTGAGTCAGTTTTTAACTGTTCCTCTGCTTTTATCCCAACAATGGCCCTCAATCTCACTCAGCTTAAAAGTTAAAGTCCTTAAAACGGCCTACAAGCTCCATCCACATTACTTCTTTCACCTTTTCTCCTGCTCTTCTCACCCTCCTTTCTTCTGCTCCAGTTTGCTGTTCTTAAACATGTTAAGCTCTTTTCCACGTCTGGGTCTTTGTGTAAGTTGTTTGCTCTACCTGAAATACTCTTCCCCAGAGATTTTCACGTCTAAATCCTTCAATTTCTTCAAGTCTTTGTTCAGATGTAACTTCAGTGATGCATATCTAACCACTCTTTTTTAAAATGCCACCCCACTGTCATTCCAGAACCTCGCTGATCCCAACACCTACTCTTTCCCCCTTTTACAATAGACAGCAGACTAAGGATTTAAGCCCATGTATGACTAAACTCACACCTTAGTTTTTCCCCAAAGTCAGTGCCCCAGATGACTTCAATGGACAAAAATTTTTTAAATCAAATAATGCTAACATTTATTTTATTAGAAAATATTTTTAAAAGCATTAAAAAAACCTTGGAAACCCTATGGGGCAGTTCTACTCTGTCCTATACAGTCACTATGAGTTAGAATCGATTCATGGCAATGTTTTTTTTTTTTTTTTACCTTCAATAGCATACAAAAACTCTATTCTTATACAGTTCTACCCCTCTTCGTATGTTGTTATTGTCACAAATCACATCTTTATATATTTTGTGCCCAATAAAATAGATTTATAATTACTTTTATGCATTTTTCTTTTAAATTATGTAGGACATAACAAGTATAGTTTCAAATCGTAATTACAATAAAATTGACCTGTATATTTGCCCAGAAAATTACCTTTACTGCAGATTTATATTTCTTCATACAGTTTCAAGTTTCTGTACTGTGTCCTTTCATTTCATCCTGAAAGACTCTCTTTAACACTTCTTATAGGGTAGGTCGTGTGGTAGTACACTGTCTCAGCTTTTGTTTATCTGGGAGTGTCTTAATTTTATTACCATTCTGAAGGACAATTTTCCAGGTATAGAATTCATGATTGACAATTTCCCAGATACAGAATTATTTAAATGTGTCATTCCATTGTCTTCTGGCCTCTTTGTTTTGTTTTGAGTTTGACAATTTATCGATATTTTAGTAAAGACATTCATCTCAGTTATTTCTCTCTCCCGTCTTGACCTTAGGTAAATATTTCATTTGGGTCAAGAAAAGAATACGTAGGAGAGGGATAATTATTATTTTAACAAAAACAGTAAATGAATGAAAATGGAAAGTTTGCCAATATTAAAGTAAGTTAAATTCATGTATCTTGATATAATTAAATCATGTAAGTAAGAATAGTTCTATATATATTTCCATTGTTTTACTTGGGACTTATTCTAAACTTATATGCAAGTGAACAAGGTATTAGGAATAAACAACAGTAAGGCGGTTTCTCTGGAGTTATTACCTGTTAAAAGAGCTCAGCGAGCAGTTACCACCAATAAAATAGTCTGACCAAAAACCCATTGCTGTCGAGTCAATTCCGACACATAGTGACCCTATAGGACAGAATAGAAATGCTCCATAGGGTTTCCAAGGAGCAGCTGGTGGATTTGAACAGCTGACCTTTTGGTTAGCAGCCGAGCCCTTAACCACTGTGCCACCAGGACTCCAAATAGTCTGGAGCGTCCTCCAAATATAACATTGTAGGAATTTTCAAGGAAGTCATTATATTTTCTGTTTCTTTTGTTTGTGACTATGCTTTTAAAGATGTGTTTAACTGTCACATTAAGAAAAAAAAACTTCATATACAATACAAAAAGAAAATACCATCCCAAACCCCACAACACATAGAACAAAATATATAAGGACAGAAGATTCCATAAAGTGTTTGAAGATGCATTTTCTTTCCTTCTATTTTCAGCATCTAAAATGTGCTTTTGAGAGGCAGTCAGTCAATACATATATACTTAAAATAAACTATAGTATTCTCTTAGTAAGAACTCCTGTAGTAAGGTCAATTCAAATTGGATTTCACAAATTAGTAACTTAAATGCTGTCTTAGTCATCTAGTTCTGCTCTAACAGGAATACCACGAGTGGATGGCTTTAACAAAGAGAAGTTTATTCTCTCACAGTCCAGTAGGCTACAAGTCCAAATTCAGGGCTTCAGCTCCAGGGGAATGCTGTCTCCGTCGGCTCTGGAGGAAGGTCCATGTCATCAGTCTTCCCACGGTCTGGGAGCTTCTCTGCACAGGAACCTCAGGTCCGAAGGAAGCGCTCTGCTCCTGGCACTACGTTCTTGGTGGTATGAGATTCCCCAACTTTCTACTTGCTTCCCTTGCCTTTTATCTCTTGAGAGATAAAAGGTGGTGCAGGCCGCACCCCAGGAAAACTCCTTTTACATTGAATCAGGGACGTGACCTGGGTAAGGTGGTGTTACAATCCCATCCTAATCTTCTTTAACATAAAATTACAGGATGCAGGGGAGGTATGGTCAACATGGTCGAATAGTTAGACGCTTCCTATATCCCTCTTACAACAGAGACCTGGAAAAACTAGTGATTTGATTCTGTGTGAACACCTGGAAACCCTGAACAAGGCAAGGTTAAGAAATCCATCTGAGTCACAAGGGAGAGGAAGACCATTTGGAAGAGGTGAGGAGTGCTAGAGCCGCGGCAGCAAAACTGCAGAGACACAGCCACACTGGGCCACGGTGAAGCAGGCAAACAGCTGTGCTGTGCGCGTGCTCAAGAAACAGTTTCCACATCGAGAGAGACCCTGCAGCAGAGATTCTGCTTGGACACTGAACCAGTGAAGAGCAGCTCCCAAGAAGCTAGGATAAGTACATGTGTGCACCATTTTGCAGTGATTAAAAAAAAAAAAAGCCCATTTGTGAAAAACCTGTCTCCATTTTACCTCCTGCTTCTGGCTCTACACTGTATTTGGGAAAACCTCTCTCCCTTTTATCTCCTCCCTCCCCGCTCTGCACCAGGAATCCACTGGGCTGGAAGTAGATCCCAAAAGGCACCCTGACCCATTCTCCTGGCCTTGGAGAGGGAACAAATAAGCTGCTGGCTCCCCTTAGGCCAGGAACACAGGGTCGGCACAGCTCATTTGCTGGCCACAGAAATCAGGGCTTCGCAGACTCTTAGTGCCATACACCCTTGTACAGACTTGTGGGGACACATCTCAACCGTGTTAGCCCTCACTGCCACAGTACAACAGGGCAAACCTCTGAAGTTTAACTTCAACTGCTTCAGCTGTGAACGGGCAGATTTGTGACCCTCAGAACAGCTCTGACCCTCATGTGGGCACTTTTATCAATCTGCAGTAGAGTCTTGAGGGCTGGTGGTAGCTCCTAAAGTGCCTAGTCACCAGCTACAGGAGTACAAGGAAAAGTGGTGTCCTCTAGTATTTGTAGCCAGCAGAGTGGGGTGTTCTTAGCCTGGCTGCAAAACTCACCTACCTATTCACCCTAGAGAATAGGGACATGCTTTTCTTTCAGACTCTCAGGGGCAGCCGTCAGCCCCCTGCCTGGCTCAGCAAGTGATCCCCTACAACAGCCAGAGTCCAGTGCCTGCACCAATCACCCATGCCTCTCTAGGACTGGGGGTGAGAACCTGCATCACACACTTGGTGACTGACTACCTGCACACCAGAGCTGATCCCATATAGGAAAATTTAACGGACTCCGGTGCGCACATACTTAGTTACAGAACTAACTACCTGGTGACAGGACATTAGAGATCAAAAGGTGTCAAAAATCAAACTAGTGCACACGAGCAGCCTATTTGGGCATATCAAAACAAAACAAAACAAGAAGCTAAGTCTCACTAAGCAAACACAAAATAAAATTATAATAAATTACTGATGGCTTGGAGACAACAGTAAATATCAAGTCACATAAAGAGGCAGTCCATGATGGCTTCAGCAAGCTCCCAAAATAAAGAATCAATAAATTCTCTGCAGAAAGAGAACTTCTGGGAATTACCAGAGACAGAATACAAAAGATTAATATACAGAACTCTTTTAGAAATAAGAAAGGAACTTCGACAGAATGCAGGAAAAGCCAGGCAACATACAGACACAGGAGTAGCGGAACTTAAAAAAGTTATTCGAGAACATAATGCCAAATTTAATAGGCCGCAAGAATCCATAGACAGACAGCAATCAGAAATCCAGAAGATTAACAACAAAATTTCAGAATTAGACAACTCAATAGAAAGTCATAGGAGCAGAATTGAGGCAGTAGAAGTTAGAATTAATGACACTGAAGATAAAGCTCTTGACGCCAACTTATTTGAGTAAAAATCAGATAAAAGAATTAAAAAGAATGAAGAAACTCTAAGAGTCATGTAGGACTCTATCAAGAGAAATAACCTACGAGTGATTGGAGTACCAGAACAGGGGGGATAACAGAAAATACAGAGAAAATTGTTGAAGATTTGTTGACAGAAAACTTCCCTGATATCATGAAAGATGAGAAGATATCTATCCAAGATGCTCATCGAACCTCACATAAGGTAGATCCCAAAAGAAAGTCACCAAGACATATTATAATCAAACTTACCAAAACCAAAGATAAAGAGAGAATTTTAAGGGCGGCTAGGGATAAAAGAAAAGTCATCTACAAGGAGAGTCAATTAGAATAAGCTCAGACTACTCAGCAGAAACCATGCAGGCTAGAACTAACTACTAACTATGGGATGACATATTTAAAGCCTTGAAGGAAAATAACTGTCAGCCAAGAGTTATATATCCAGGAAAACTGTCTCTCAGATATGATGGCAAAAATTAGGGCATTTCCAGATAAACAGAAGTTCAGGGAATTTGCAAAAACCAAACCAAAATTACAAGAAATACTAAAGGGAGTCCTACGGTTAGATAATCAATAACACCAGCTAACAACGCAAGACTAGAACACAGGATAGAGCAACAAGATATTGACTCAGATATGGAAATCAAAATTACATCAAAGCTAAAACATTGAAAACAGGGAAACAGATATCAATATGTTAAAAAAAAGGATAATATTAAAACAAAAAAGACGGACTTAAAAAATGAGACATTGATTTTCTATATGGAGGGGAAGTTAAGGTGATATAAAGTAATGAAAGACTGGTATAAACTTACAAAATTAGGGGTAAGTATTAGTATAACCACAAAGGAATCTAACAATCCTACAAATCAAAATAAAAAAGTAGAAAAAAAAAAATACCCAGCAAACACAAAATCTACAAAATTAAAAAGATGAAAAAAAATACATAAAGAAAAAAGACTCGGCACAGAAAATTGAGAAGAACAAAGACACTGTGAACAACACACAAAAATAGATATCAGGATGACACCACTAAACTCATATGTATCAATAATTACACTGAATGTAAACGGACATAATGCACCAATAAAGAGAAGGAGAGTGGCAGATTGGATAAAAAAGCATGATCCATCTATATGCTGCCTACAAGAGATGCACCTTAGACTTAAAGACACAAACAGGCTAAAACTCAAAGGATGGAAAAAAATATATCAGGCAAACAACACGCAAAAAAGAGCAGGAGTGGCAATATTAATCTCTGACAAAATAGACTTTAAAGTAAAATCCACCACAAAAGATAAGGAAAGGCACTATATAATGATTAAAGAGTCAATACACCAGGAGGACATAACTATAATAAATATTTAGGCACCCAACAACAGGGATCCAAAATACATAAAACAAACTCTAACAGCTCTGAAGAGAGAGATAAGCAGCTCCACAATAGAAGTAGGAGACTTCAACACTCCACTTTTGGTGAAGGACAGAACATCCAGAAATAAGCTCAACAAAGACACAGAAGAGCTAAATGCTACTATCAACCAACTTGATCTCATAGACATATACCCAACTCTGCACCGAACAACAGCCAAGTTTACTTTCTTTTCCAACTCACGTGGAATATTCTCCAGAATAGACAACATATTAGGCCATAAAGCAAGCCTTAACAAAATCCAAAACATCGAAATATTACAAAACATCTTTTCTGACCATAAAGCCATAAAAGTGGAAATCAACAACACAAAAAGCAAGGAAAAAAATCAAAACATGGAAACTGAATGACACCTTGCTCAAAAACTACTGGGTTATAGAAGAAATTAAGGATGGAATAAAGAAATTCATAGAATCA